>NW_012150281.1:3286-4492 GCF_000956105.1 Propithecus coquereli | reverse complement strand
GGGGGGAGGGGAGGGGGGAGGAGGGGACGGGTATTTGCATACACAAAGAATGCAATGCGCACCACCCGAAGGATGGACATATTTGACACTCGGACTTGGGGTGGGGGGCAAGGACAACATACGTAACCTAAACATCTGCACCCCCATAATATGCTGAAATAAAAAAAAAAAAAGTTGCAGAGAGATGTATGATGAGGACAAGGCCCCAACACCTCATCAGACACACCCAGTTCTCACCTGAGGTTCTTTAGTATTACCCAACATCTTTGATACATTCATGCATTCTTTCTCATGGAACAAATATTTATTGAAAATCCATTGCAAGCCTGTGACACTGTGCCAAGTGCTGGAGACACATGATGACAAGATACATGATCCTTGCCCTTGTCTAGTGGTGCAAAATGAATTAATTAAGTATTTGATCCCCTCAGGATCAAAGAACAAAGAGGTTGCTGGTTGCCTGTAACCAGTGCCATAAGCAAAAAAGTGGTTTTTTAAAATAGCGTTTTTAGTTCCCTTATATTTCAAATGAGTTTTCACTGTTCACACTGTGGCTAGGGCCAGCTGCTCTAAGTGGCCTTGACAGTAAATTTTATCTCGACACTAGTAGCTTAGTAACTACAATATCAAAGTAGGCAGAAGATAGACCGAGAGCTGTCAGTAAGATTTAATGACCAAAACTTGTGACTTTGTTATACTAATACATCCCTTTGAGTTTCTTTCCCAGAAATGGCAAAACTCCTTATAGCCATGAGATAACTACAGTCTTACTCCACCTGTTTGTCCAAAAAAAGATGAGGTAAGTGATACTCCACCACAGATTGTTCCCAAGGACCCACTGAGCCTGCACACAAGGCTTAACCTAAACATCTGTACCCCCATAATATGCTGAAATTAAAAAAAAAAAAAGAAAATCATACAGAAGAGAAAAAAAAATGACCAATATTAACCCCTTGCTCATTATGATACTAAAATCCCCACCCTGGGAGAGACTTATCCGCCATTTTTGATCATGGGATGTTCGTACTAACATAATTTCTCACTGCAGTTGTGTGCACTACACTCCATCCCAAACACATAAGGACACTCCCCTCATGCATTATTCATTTCACCCCCAGAAAAACCCCTGACCCTGTTCATTGGGGAGGTAGATTTGAGGCAGTTCATACCTCCCCTCCCAATAGACACGTCTACTGTAATAAATCC
>NW_012150281.1:0-338 GCF_000956105.1 Propithecus coquereli | reverse complement strand
GTGCAAAATCTGGGGGCCTGGACCATCTCCTCCACTGACTATCCCCGTCCCCTAGGGGGCGCTCAGCTGACAGTAAATTAGCACCTGCACAACATATTCAGGCTCTTCTGCCTGTGGTTCCTTCACCGTCTGTTGAATGATAAAGAGAACCTCTCCTCAATGGAAGTTTGTAAAACTGGTAGGTTTTTTTTTTCCCCACACTCCTTATCAGATCTGTCCATGCAGCGTGAGAATTTCCCCTTCCCCCCTTCCAAAGGCCTGAAATTTACACAGTCATCTACGCTTTCATCAGAAATTGTGCTGGGCAAAACTGCGATTGGGCAAACTGCCCTGTAGTG
>NW_012150280.1:7264-7677 GCF_000956105.1 Propithecus coquereli | reverse complement strand
CATCTAAGGGATACTTACTGTTTTTTAGTTTCTTGCTTTAGCAAGTTACCACAAACTGGGTGGTTTAGAACAACAGAAATATATCCTGTTGAGTTCTGGAGGCTAGAAGTCCAAAGTCAAAATATCACAGGGCCATGCACCTTCTGAAAGCTCTAGAGTCCCTCCTGACCTCTTCCTAGCTTTTAGTGCTTGTCAGCATTTTTGTGGTTCCTTAGCTTGCAGCTAAATCTCTCCAATTTTTGCCTCTGTCTTAACATGACCTTCTTCCCTCTGTGTTTGTCTGTATTTCTGTAACCTTCTTTCCTTATAAGGACACTAGTCATCAGATTTAGGGCCCACCCTAACCTTTATTACCTGATTTTACCTTGATTACATCTGCAAAACCAATCTCCAAATAAAGTCACATTGACAGG
>NW_012150280.1:5319-5670 GCF_000956105.1 Propithecus coquereli | reverse complement strand
TCAAAGTGAGCAACCTCAAAGTGAATAGGAGAATTCATGGTTAGTTCTTTAGTATTTGGACCATTCATACAAAAATTGTTGAAGGTCTATATTTGACTTTTCGGAAAAACGGATAATTTAATTTGGGTGATATGAACAATTGAGTTCATGTCTTAAATTATTTAGGTAGCAGTTATTCTGTTTAAAAGAGAATATAATGTCAAATTTTGTGAAAGTTACTACTCATCATGTTATCTTCTTGATGTTTGTGAGTAGATTCTCATCTCACATTAGACCTCATTGTGGCCCAAGAAGGGTTGTAGAAGGAATTAAAAATAGTTTCCTAGAAAATATATATGGATTTCAAGTCAT
>NW_012150280.1:3261-4049 GCF_000956105.1 Propithecus coquereli | reverse complement strand
ACATGCATATAATGAGCAAATATTACTTTTATAAAGGAGGGATATATATTCTGTTTTTATTTAATAAGCAAAGATTAACATGAAAAGAAATGCAATAATTCAAGCATTACTAAAAAACAAATTAAAGGTAAAAAACTGCAAAAGGAAAGTAGAAGCACGTATAAGTGCATATACAATTCAAAATAGGGGAATAAAGTTGATATAAAAGCAGAGGGAGTGTTAGGCTTTCAATGTCAATATTCTCTGCCTCTGTTCTGATTTTATATTTTGCCTAAGATCTTTGATGTAAATTCTTTTACTGTTAAATGACATTTTCTCTTAAGGTTTCCAAGCTGAAGTTTGTTTAAACTTAGAGTATGTTGAATTTCTCTAACCCACAGACTATGGATAAAATAATAAAACTGTCATATTGGGGGTGACATTGTCAACAGCATTGTCAGGAAGTGGGCGTTCTGAGAAGAAGACACAAATATAAAAAAAAAACAAACCTGGGATAAATGGAATTGCATACACCTTGTTCTTTTAAAAAGAAATGGAGAATATTTGTACATTAAGTATATACTTATCTATGTATTTGTACACATATTTATGCACTGATAGTTGAGGATCTCGCAGTAAGATTTTAGTGTTGCCGTTTTGAATTCAAATTTCAAAACAACTTCTTTAGAAGAAATCAAAATTCAGGAAAAAGGACACTGGGGAATAGGTTGACAAGAAAAAATAATTTGACATCTGACAGTTTTATTATTTCCTTTGATTTTGTAGGAGGCTTTGTCTTGAGAGGGAAA
>NW_012150280.1:0-811 GCF_000956105.1 Propithecus coquereli | reverse complement strand
ATAGAATTTGCAAATCCATAATTTCTTTTATGCTTAAGGATCTCTTATTTTGTTATTAGCATCAAATTTTGTGATTTTGGAGCAACTGAGGTTATATTGTGTATTAATCAGCTTGGGCTGCCATGACAAAATGCTGTGAACTAAATGGCTTAAACAGTAGAAATTTATTTTCTCACAGTTCTGAAGGCTGGAAGTCTGAAATCAGAGATACCAACCAGCCTTGTCAGGTTCCGGTGAAGGCTTTCTTTTTGGCTTGCAAACAATTGCCTGCTGGTTTTGCACTCATATGATCTTTCCTCAGTATGTGTGTTTGGAGGAAGAGATATCTGTCTCTCTTTCTCCTTTTCTCCCATCCAAATACTAACCAGGCCCTACCCTGCTTAGCTTCCAAGGTCAGATGAGATCAGGCATGTTCAGGGTGGTATGGCTGTAGACTCTCTTCCTCCTTTTCTAAGGCCACTGATCTTACAGGATTAGGACCCTACCTCTATGACTTCATTTAACCTTACTTTCCTTCTAAAAGCCCTAGCTCCAAATACAGTCCCATTGAGGGTTAGGGCTTCAACATATGCATTTGGGAGATACACAATTCAATCCACAGCATGTATTTATAAATTTGTAACAAGTCTGTTACATCTTAAATGTTCATATGATAAAAAGATTTCCTGCCATAGCTAATGAGTTTATTGCGCAGAGCAATATTCTATACAAAGCAAGGGTATTTAAAGATAAAATATCTTTCTCTGAAATAAGTTGTTAAAGGGATTTGACCTGTAATTTCAATGTAATACACTAAATCATTTTTTGCCAT
>NW_012150279.1:16392-16915 GCF_000956105.1 Propithecus coquereli | reverse complement strand
AGGTGTTACTTCAGGTTTTTCTGACTTTGACTACTTTCACACATCTAATCATGAGATGCAGGAATATTTCTGATGTGTAGAGCTCAGTAGGAAAGGTCTAAGGATGCTAGAAATCCAGTGCAGCTGGCATGATGACACCTCCCCAGCTGTGAGCAGGACCGAGAAGGTGGGACAGAAATAGTCTCACCTCCTTGGAGCTTTCAGCTTCCTGGCAGCTACCAATCTGTGCCCAGAATGCTAGGGGCAACAGAAGGGAAGTAGCTAGGTAGCAGCCTAATAATATTTTGCTTAAACCATCTGGTTGTAGAATGTGATATGCAATGCTTGAGGAATATTGAGTAGCAAAGAAAGATGAGGGCCTTTTTACATGAAAAAGAAAAAAAAATCAATTTGAAAAAAAGCCCCACTTACCTCTAGCCACCTTTCCTAGGTCCTCTTCAAGCCAATATCAATTGTTATAAAAAAGATGATATTTTTAAAATAAACATCATACTTGATAATAATGATACTAATAACAGCAATG
>NW_012150279.1:11175-11620 GCF_000956105.1 Propithecus coquereli | reverse complement strand
CACTGACTTAGGAATTAGGTTGCCTGAATTTGAATCCTGTCCCTAACACTTATTATTAAAATAACTTTTGTGTAAGCTACTTAATATTTACTTCTATTTTTATCATCTGTATTTGAGAAATATTATTTTCTAGGATCCTTGAAAGGATTAAAAATTTTATACACATAACTCTTAATAATATTGTCTGGTAAATAGTTGATTCTCAGTAATATTTATATTAGCATTATAAATTATATAAAATAATGTGTTTTCTATAATTTGTAACTCAGCCTCTCCACCTTGTGATCAATAGTCCTAGAAGACTAACATCAATATGAGTTCAATCCCAACAATCTTTAAATTATTAAAGCTTATCAGGGATATTAAGACCTTAGTTTCCAGCTATTGGCTTGGGCTTCCAGAACACATCTATCTAATGTGTCTATCTACTGGCAGATGCACCTGG
>NW_012150279.1:2467-4365 GCF_000956105.1 Propithecus coquereli | reverse complement strand
ACTGTCGAACTTAGTACTTAAGGAAATTGGACATTTCATACTTAATAGTTTACCACTATATAGCGGGGTTGTGAGTTTCCAGCCACTAAAGCTGGAGGATTTGGGGAAAACAGATGATTCTAGAGAAGGGGCTTATTTTTCCAGCAGTGAGTATGCCATAAATGACCACTCATGCCAAAGGTGGAATGAACAAATATTATTGCTTTATGTCTGGGTCTGAAATTATTCTACAAAACTTCCCAAATTCTCCTGAGTCATCTTTGATGTCAATTTAGAAGTTGGTGTATGCTATGCTTATTTCACCTGCTATCCAAAGTAGATCCTAGAATGGTGAGGCTAAAATTTAGTAAGGTTCAGATATTGACTTATTTCTCATTTACCTTTCTTGCCAGAAGGCATGGATTTTTCTATCAATAGGTGTGATCTGGCTCACACTGTGCATTCACTTGACATCACTGTGTATAATAGTCTTTCCTATTTTCCAATACTACATTTCTTATTAGATTTGCAGCATATTTTCAATGACTCGCCATTTCTTCATGGAAAAATTTTGACTATTGCCTCTCATACTGACCCTCCACTGTCAGGACTTAAACCACGTTTCCAACTTTATGTCCCTTTAATTCCTAGTCCTAATCTTCACACATATTAATTGACTCATTGTTCATACAGAATGTCTTTGATTTTTGTGCATTTATATCAATGTTCCTCTTTCACAATGTTCTATACTTATTTCTGATATCTTTGTCTAATGAACTTTTTCTTCTATCAATACTTTTCTCACCATCCAAATACAAAGTGATCTCCTTTTCCTTTATATGAGTATTAATATAAGGAATAAGAATTTATTATTCACTTCACAATAATGACATAGTTTGCTGTATTTCTGCTATTTTTCCAAGTATGCAGCATGCCTATTAAAATGGAATAAATCACTTTCAAAGTTAGGCACACAGTTTATCTTTCTTTATAAATCTCCAGAATACATTCTGGGCTATAGCAGCAATAGGCTTTTCTTGGATCCCCAGCTCACTGAAATGAACCATAAGCCATCTAATTTACTATGAATTAGGTCCATTCATCTAACTTACTCTTGTTCCTGTTCCTGGCCCTAAATCCATAAAAAAACTGAAAGTCCTTAATGCCTTGTTCTCCCTTACTTTCTACATAGAATATGTTAAGTTTAGTAGTTTTCATTAAAATTAGATATTTTACTAAATATCTTCAAATATCTTTAACTTCTTTCTATTTCCATTGTCAATATACTTAACCAACCACTATGACCGTTTCCCAGGAGTATTCTAACGGCTTGTAAACCAGTGTTTTCTAAATCCATTCTGAACACTACAAAGTGACCATTTAAAAACATATTGGAGCAACTAAATGTATATAGCAAATATTAACAGAACTGAAGGGGGAAATAAATAGCAATACAATAATTGTAGAGGACTTCGAAACCCCACTTTCAACAATGGATAGATCATCCAGGGAGAAAATGAATAAAGAAACAGAAGACTTAAAAACACTACAGACCAAATACACAGAACATTCCATTAAATAGCAGCAGAATACATATTCTTTTCAAGCACACACCTGACATTTTCCAAGTTAGATTATATTTTAGGCCATAAAAAGAATAATTCCATGCAACTGGAAACCAAAAGTGAACAGGAGTAGCTATCCTTAAATAAGATGAAATAGACTTTAAATCAAACGGCAAAGATAGTCATTATATAACGATAAAGGGATCAATTCAACAAGAACATGTAACAATCCTAACTACATATGTACTAAGCACCTAACACAAGAGCTCCCAGATTTATAAAACAAATTCTATTAAATCTAAGGAAATAAACAGACGCATCATAATTGTCAAGGGCTTTAATACTATGACAAAA
>NW_012150279.1:0-362 GCF_000956105.1 Propithecus coquereli | reverse complement strand
TACTACCCAAAGTGATTTATAGATTCAACACAATTCCCATCAAAACACTAAGGCCATTTTTCATGAATCTAAAAAAAAAGAAACTAAATAGCCTAAGCAATCCAAAGTAAAAAAGAATAAATCTGGAGGCATCACATAACCTGACTTCCAATTATACTATAAGGCTATCATAACCAAAACAGCATAGTACTGGTATAAAGATAGACATATAGACTAATGAAACAGAACAGAGAACCCAGAAATAAAGCCATATAGCTACAATCCACTGATTTTCAACAAAGCAGACAATAACATACATTGGGGAAAGGATCTCTATTCAATAAATATGGCCGGGAAAATTGGTTAACCACATGCGGAAGAAT
>NW_012150278.1:24458-24690 GCF_000956105.1 Propithecus coquereli | reverse complement strand
GAAGAATATATGTATTAAAATATTTTTAGATATTTTCATCTTGCTTTCAAAAATTTTCTTTGAAACTATGTACATTTTCCCTGTCAGTGTTTGAGGTTAATTTTTAATTGACAAATAATAATTTTATATATTTATATGGTACCATGTGCTGTTTGATGTTAATTTTTAATTGACAAATAATAATTTTATATATTTATATGGTACCATGTGCTGTTTTGATTTAAGTTTACAG
>NW_012150278.1:15205-16826 GCF_000956105.1 Propithecus coquereli | reverse complement strand
TTATTGAATTATTAGTGCCTTAGTGTTCTAAATATTTAACATTTGGAACAGAAAACCTGTGCTTTTAATGGATGTCTAATAAATTTGAATAAAAGTTAAGTGAAAAAATGCTTATCTTATCCTATATTATTAGCTGTAAGTAATGTTTAGCAGCTCAATCTTCATTGTTTCCATATGCAGTCACGCGCATTATTCATAACGCAGAATTTTTCAAAAAGTCAGTGGACACAAAGAAAAAAAATGTCATTGACCATTGGTTTCCTAACATGATTTAGCCTTAAGAAAATATTTCTAATTGTTGGCTTACAGTAATTTAATATAATAAAACTTCTATAACACCTCACCTTGCCGATTTTAGTGCCACTTTTTATTCAGACTATGGTCCGTATTGGAAAAATGCCATAGTCCATTGCTACCCTACATGTTTCCTGTCTGGTCTCTTGCCAGTATAACCTTCAATGCATGCCAAACTGAAATTTCTATAATGTGATCATGTGATTATATCATTTTCTAGCTTGAAGATCTCTCAGTGGCTCCCTTAAATAAACCTAGGAATAGGAAAACTTTTCTGATAAGTACCTGAATCTCATCCCTAGCCATGCCAATAAATGCATGATGAAACCTCCTTGAAGATTGTAAAATGGAACATACTATTTTACATTAGCCCACATACTGTTACTGGAAGGCATATCTCGTACTAGCTTAATTCTTTCTATCTTTAAAACAAAGTTTAACGATCAGCTCTTCCAGAAAGCTTTCCCTGACTCTTAAGTCTAATGTTGTTTTGTGCTACTGTGCTTATCAGGTCCCTGGGCAGATTTCCCTGACAACACCTTCCTTACCCTACCCTTTTAAAAATACTGACTACTGAGTCTTTCTCCTAAGTGTAGCTGCTACTTTATTCCCAGACAATAACTGACATATAGTAATCACTGAATGTGTTTGTTGAACAATGGAGGGCAGTATGTTTGTTGATTGAAGAAATAAACAAAAATGACTGATAAAACTTAAATGACACAAAATTAATTTGATAATATTACGATGGTTTTAGAATTGTGACTGGAATGTTGTAAGCCTCTAATAAATCCTAGTTTATTTATTTGTTCATTGATTCTGTTATAGGTGCATTGAATAGCACAGACAAAACTCTCTTACAAAACTTACATTTTTGTTCTATGGTGACAAATGCAAGGAAGTAAGATACAGCAGGGGTGGCTTTAGGGAGTTGCCCCTGAAAGGAGTAGCAGTATTGAAAATTGTGGTCAGTGGAGAAGACATTTGAGCAAAACTGAAAGGGATTCAGGGGAAGCCCTTCAGCTATCTGGGGAGGAACAATCCAACTAGAATGAACAGTGAAGGCAAAAGTCCTGAATATGGGACGGGGGCACCGTGCACAAAAACAGAAGAATGTCACCCTTGTGGAGTGGAGTGAACATGGAGTTTATCATAGAAGATAAAACCCGAGAGAAGAGTGAGGGAGAAGGGGACCCAGATCATGTAGGAACTCTTGGGCCATTGTAAGAATTTTGGCTTTTACTTTTTTTTTTGAGCGAAATAGATTTCATGTTTATATATTTTTTTTCTTATTTTTTTTTCCTCCCTCTTCCCCCCTCCTCCCGCC
>NW_012150278.1:8757-9435 GCF_000956105.1 Propithecus coquereli | reverse complement strand
TGAATGATCGGAGTTTCTGCAACCTTGTTCTCCTGGATCTCAGTCACAAATAGTGAGGGAAAAACTCAGTCCATAAACATTCAACCCTTCCTTTATAATAGAATGAAAGGAAGTGGATTTGAGCAAAAATATGCTTCCTACAAGCTACTTTTTCTGAAAGGACATAATATTATATAACATTGTGTACTAACCAATACTCAATGAGTGTTGCAATGTTTGTTTGTTTGTGTGTACCAATTAAAAAGGGCTGAATACATTTTATGGAAAGATTTCTAACACGAATGGTTAAGTATTATTAAGTAAATTGACACTTGAATGTCATCGATCTGTTTGTCTACTTCATGTACTCGTCCTCGTAGGGACATGTGGCATTGCAGTTGGGTGTAAAGGAAGTAACTGACCAGTTACTACCTGACCACATATAAGTTTAATCCAAACCTATATGTGACAAGTGAGCCTCGTCTTGAGTCAGCAAGCGTACTCTTTTAAAGGATCAATTATCTCCTTTTCACAACTAGAATATATATATTGGATTAGTTTATTTGTTTCCTTCTAGCCTAAATGTTCTAAAATTATGTAACTTCAGGGAGCAAAAAGAGAAAAATTCAGTAATTTAAATAAAGTGTTGGTATAAAATAATTTGAGAAAATACCTTTTTGAAAATTGTCATTCCAGATA
>NW_012150278.1:0-462 GCF_000956105.1 Propithecus coquereli | reverse complement strand
TATAACCTCTACAGAAAACTGTATGGAGATTCCTCAAAGAAATAAATGTAGACCTACCATCCGATCCAGAAATCCCACTGCTGGGTATCTGCCCAAAAGTAATGAAATCATTTTATCAAAAAGACAGCAGCACCCACATGTTTATTGCAGCACAATTCACAATTGCAAAGATGTAGAATCAACCTTAGTGGATATTCATGAGTGGATAAAGAAATGTGGTCTGTATAGACCACAGAGTACTACTCGGCCATGAAATGAATGAATTAATGTCATTTGCAGCAATGTGGATGGAATTGGAGACCATTTTCCAAGTGAAGTATCTCAAGAATGGAAAACCAAACACCATATGTTTTCACTAATAAGTGGGAGCTAATAGACGGGTGCATATGAGCATAAAGTGACATAAAGGACACGAGAAACCAAGAAGGGGGATGAGGGAGGGTAGAAAGGTGGGAGTGGGAT
>NW_012150277.1:9993-11348 GCF_000956105.1 Propithecus coquereli | reverse complement strand
ATATCATTAGTGGACCTGTATTTTTTTAACAAAATGAACTTAATTGTCATGATTACATTTTGAATTCCATCAATAAAAAAATCTGTGGACATTTGTTTTCTCTCTTGTTATATAAATACCTTAATTTTGCCTCATGGCTTACAAAGCCTAAGATATTTACTATCTGACCCTTTATAGAAAAAGGCTGCCAACCTCTATTTTAATTCCAACAACTGTTCCTTTCATATCATTTCTGCTCCAGAGTTGTCTGCTGGATATCTTTATCCAGGCAGTGATTCTCAGTGTCACCAAAATCTTTTGGTAAAAATTGAAGGGTGTAAAAAAACTGCTTTTATTATTTTCCCATTTCCCTCTAAAACCCCCTTGCCTCTTGCTGACAACTTTCTTCCTATCCCCTGCCCCACTCCACCTCTGCAGATCCCCAAGGTTTTCATGCTACTCATTCATTGTTCATTGTCCTCCTCTCCCCCAGGCAGGGTTTTGGATCCCCAGGGAGCAGCAGTCCCAGCTCCTGCTAACAAACCTACTCACTGAAAGAAGCTCCCAGGGTGCATGGGTGAACCCATGGATATCAGCCACAGTTTTTTCAGCCCAGGGAACAACTATGGGTGAGTGAGTGAGCCATAAACAGCTAGCTGCCAAGGTTTGAGGAGGGGAGCCCTTGGACGGTAGCAAGGTACGAGGCAAAGATTATGAAAAGGATCAATGAAAACGTTCCAGTGCCTGTGCCCAAGGCAAGTAATGTCATCCCTAGGAGAATGGAGGGTCTTGCGGTGACTTCTCTCAGAATGACGTCTGACGTGTTCCCACTCAAGCCAGCTTCCGAGGATCTTTCTCCCTGCAGTCACCTGGTGTCATGACTGGGAGAACTACTAGAAGAAAATTGTGATTGTGGAAGAGGGAAGGACCAGTAACAAGCCGATTAAAAAAATTTATACCAAAGTGCAAAAATAATCTAATCTTTCCAGAGTTATTTTTAAGGGAAATATTTAGGCACAAATGGATATCCAATTGATAGCCTCTGGGAGGGATCTGTTTCTGACCAGGGGCTCCACTTCTCTGGAGATTTCTTCCTGAGAGTGTGGGTAGCCCTTCACCTAGTCACTGTTTGAAAAGTAAAATCTTTGTGTATGGGGGGACTGGGGAGAATTTATTTATTTTTTTCTCTTTTTTTTAGAGGATCCTAAAAAGGGGCTTAAAGAATCAAAATGTGAAAGGAGCAGGAAATTTAATTTTCATCAAGTGTTTAAATGTAGGAGAATGAAAAATGGGAGTAGGTGGTCCTATCAATGAAAAAATAATACAAAAATAAATAAGCTTAAATCACTGAATAAACTGACATAAAATGGGGAACG
>NW_012150277.1:2546-5608 GCF_000956105.1 Propithecus coquereli | reverse complement strand
TTCTATCTTAGGGCTACTAAATAATCGTAGGAAAAACATTTTCAGCAAATTATTTGTATCAGAAGGCTAGAACTTTAGGACATATTTTGGAAAGTGCTTTAAGTATCTGAGGTAAGGCCAAGAAAGGTTGCATTTTCAAATAAAGTATTATCCAGAAGAATGCAGGAGAAGAGGCAGGTAAATAAATAAACAAATAAATGGAACAAAGAGAATTGAGAGATGTTTCTCTGTATTTGGTACAGTAAACATATGGCAGAAACTTCTTGCCCCTTGCTACTATCTATTCTCCCCTTCTTCCTTATTCACAGAACTTAATCACAGAGGTGATTATCAATGTTGGAGGTGATGATCAATGTTTCTAGCTTAATATGTAAATTTATTTGCTTTCACAAACTCCTTTGCAGCTACGGCAAGCTGTGTCACCCAGTTCTGGCCAATAGACAGACATGCCTGGGGACAGCATCCCTTCTCAAGACAAGACGTAGTCTTGTGGGAAAGGGTGTGTACTTTTCCCTTTCATTCTGCCTGGAATGGGAGGGGGATGTCTGGAGAGGCAGCAGCCATCTTGCCAACATGAAAACTGTCTTAGTCCATTAGGGCTGCTGTAACAAAACATCTTTGACTAGGCAATTCGTAAACAATGGAAATTGATTGCTCACAGTTCTGGAGCCTTGGGAAGCCCAAGGTTGGTTACAAGCAGATTCAGTGTCTGGTGAGGACTCATACCTCATAGATAGTACCTTCCATGTGTTCTAACATGGTAGAAGGGCGAACAGCTTCCCTCAGGCCTCTTTTTATAAGGACACTAATCCCATTTATAAGGGCAGAGCCCTCATGACCCAATCACCTTCCAAAGGCCTCACCTCTTAATACTATCACAGTGGGGATTAAGTTTCAATATATGAATTTTGAGCGGACACAAACGTTCAGATGAGAACAAACATAAAGGCCACACGCGGAGGAGGGCAGAGTAGGGAAATGGAAGGAGTTTGAATCCGTCATGACTCTGCAGAGCTTCGGCTATCGCAGCCCTGGACGGCTATACCTGTACCTTTCCCTTTCATTTCACCTGTCTCCATAACATTGTATATGTGAGAAAAATGATCAAGTTCTGTGTTTAAGCCTCTGTTTCCTGGGTTTCCTATAGCTAAATGCCAAATATGATATCATGTAGAGTAAGGACATACTTCCTTTTATTGCACTTTGCTTTACCACACTTCATAGATATTGCATTTTTAAAAAATTAAAGGTTGGTGGCAACTCTGCATCAAGCAAGTCTATGGGCAACTTTTTTCCAACAGGATATACTCACTTCATGTTTCTGTGTCACATTTTGGTGATTCTTGTAATATTTCAAACTTTTTCATTGTTATTATATCTGTTATAGTGGTTTGCGATCAGTGATCTTTGATGTTACTGCTGTAATTGTTTTGGGGCCATGAATCATAACCATACAAAATGATAAAATTAATCAATAAATGTCATGTTTGTTCTGACTGCTCCATTGACCAGCTGTTCCCTGTCTCTCTCCCTCTCCTCAGGCCTCCCTGTTCCTTGAAACATGATAATATTGAAATTAGGCCAATTAACAACTCGACAATGGCCTCTAAGTGTTAAAGTGGCAGGAAGAGTTGCATGTTTCTCACTCTAAATCAAAAGCTAGAAATGATTAAGCTTAATGAGGAAGTCATGTCAAAAGCTGAGAATGGCTGAAAGCTAGGCCACTTGTGCCAAACAGTTAACCAAGTTGTAAATGCAAAGGAAAAGTTCTTGAAGGAAATTAAAAGTGCTACTCCAGTGGACACAGGAATGGTAAGAAAACAAAACAAACTTATTGCTGATATGGAGGAAGTTTGAGTGGTCTGGATAGAAGATCAAACCAGTCACAATATTCCGTTAAACCAAAGCCTAATCCAGAGCAAGGCCCTAACTCTCTTCAATTCTATGAAGGCTGAGAGAGGCGAGGAAGCTGCAGAAGAAAAGTTGGAAGGTAGCAGAGACTGTTCATAACACTTAAGGAAAGAAGCCACCTCCTTAACATAAAAGTACAAAGCGAAGTAGCAAATGCTGATGTAGAAGCTACAGCAAATTATTCAGAAGATCTGGCTAAGATCATTGATGAGAGACATGCAACTCTTCCTGCCACTAACCAACAGATTCTCAATGTAGATTGAAAACAGGCTTCTTTTGGAAGAAGATGGCATCTAAAACTTTCCTAGCTGCAGAGGAAGTTAAAGCCTGGCTGCAAAGCTTCAAAGGCCAGGCTGACGCTCTCGTTAAGGGTTACTGCAGCTTGTGACTTTAAGTTGAGGTTAATTCTAGTTTATCATTCCAAAAATCCTAGGACCCTTAAGAATTAAGCTAAATCTACTCTGTCTGTGCTCTATAAATGGAACAACAAAGCCTGGATGACAGCGCATCTGTTCACAGCATGGTTTGCTGAATATTTTAAACACACTGTTGAGATCTACTGCTCACAACAAAATATTCCATTCAAAATATTACTGTTCATTGACAATGCACCTGTTCTCCCAAGAGCTCTCATGGAGATGTCCAAGGAGATTCCTGTTGTTTTCATGTCTGCTAACACAACATCCCTTCTGTAAGGATCAAGGAGTAATTTTGACCTTTGAGTCTTATTATTTAAGAAATACATTTTGTCAGGCCATAGCTGGCATAGACAGTGATTCCTCTAATGGATCTGAACAAAGTAAACTGAAAACCTTCATGAAAGGATTAGCCATTCTAAATGCAATTAAGAACATTCATGGCTGGGCACAGTGGCTCACTCCTGTAATCCTAGCACTCTGGGAGCCTGAGGCAGGAGGATTGCTTGAGCTCAGGAGTTGGAGACTAGACTGAGCAAGAGTGAGATCCTGTCTTTATTAACTAAAAATAGAAAAAATAGTGAGCATCGTGGCACATGCCTGTGGTCCCAGCTACTCGAGAGGCTGAGGCAGGAGGATTGCTTGAGCCCAGGAATTGGGGGTTGCAGTGAGCTATCATGACACCACTGCACTCTATCCAGGGTGACAGAATAAGACTCTGTCTCGAAAAAAAAA
>NW_012150277.1:452-915 GCF_000956105.1 Propithecus coquereli | reverse complement strand
ACTGCCTGCAATTCCAGTCCTAACTGGATTAAACCTCAACCCTGCCTTATCTACTCATCTTGCCTTGACTTTCTTCCTGGAAAAGCCCGTCCTGACGGCTGGCATTCACCACGAGCCTTGATTCCGGCAGTGTCTTAGCCTGTCTGAAGTTAAATCTGCCTGCTCAACCACTTAACCACTCAAACCCGGCTGTGCCACTGTGGCTCCAAGCTCCCAGTAAGAAGGTGCAGTGCTCTTTTATCCATAGCCTTAATTTCTCTCTATCATAGGTAGCTCATAAGAAGAAAACAGAGGGGGGCCAATTCAACAGAATGTCTTAGCTGATAGATATGGAAAGGGGCAAATTAGAAACTTTCTTAAAATTAGGCAGGCTTTTGGAAAATTCCATAAAATAATCACAAGACTAATGCCGAAGAACCCAATATAGCATCTCTAGAGTGTGTTTCTTGGAACCATTTTCAGT
>NW_012150277.1:0-402 GCF_000956105.1 Propithecus coquereli | reverse complement strand
GAATTAGACAATAGGCATTTGTTTTCTTGAACTTTACGTAAGGTTTAAATGCAAAGTACGTATCTGATGCCATTTAATTCTAGTTAGTCAAATATCACTTTTTGCTGTTATTGTTTAGAAAATTTCACTGTTAAAAGTCTGAATTTCAGAGGAAACACACACAGTGACTAGTAGTTTGGTGCCTGTGACCAACGTTCTCTGAAACTTGGTGACACTATTCTAATAGTAGCAAAAGTAGCTAGGAAGAAAATGTCAGTTTTTTAAAGACTCAAGCTACACGCTTGTAATTGTAAAAAAAAAAAAAATCATATTATTCTATTAGTATTATTTATCAGTGTATACGCATGAACTTGCATACACACAGATATATACACATGCGTATATATGTACATGTATATATAT
>NW_012150276.1:9660-9970 GCF_000956105.1 Propithecus coquereli | reverse complement strand
GATACAATAAGGTGAGGAATTTGAGGCAAGGAGTTCAGAATTTTGAGGTGTAAACTGTCCTTTGATATTTTTTATTGAAGAGTTGATAGACCTTTCACATAACTCCTAAAATAAATGATAAGGTTGTTTGCCTTTTTTATTTACCTAGGCAAGAGTCTTTCAGGGTAATAAAATCATGATGATAAAGAGAGTAGAATAGTAAAATCACATTAATGAAGACAATATGCTCTGCAGAGTTAGATGTTTTAATTTTCAAAAGATTAACATACAGGAGAAATAAGAGTGAAAAAAATTAAAATCAGAATTCACA
>NW_012150276.1:3586-3897 GCF_000956105.1 Propithecus coquereli | reverse complement strand
TACAACACCTTTTTATGATAAGAACACTTAACAAAATAACCATAGCCAGGACTTACCTAAGAATAATAAAATTCATATATGACAAAACCCACATCCAGCATCATACTGAATGGGGAAAAACTGAAAGCATTCCTGCTTAGAACTGGAACCAGACAAGCTTGCCTGCTATCACCACTTCTATTTAACTTAACGCTGGAAATCCTAGCCAGAATAATTAAACAAAAGAAAGAAATCAAGGGCTTCCAAAAAGGGGCAGAAGGGGTCAAATTATCTCTCTTTGCTGATGATATAATCTTATATCTAAAAATCCC
>NW_012150276.1:2505-3536 GCF_000956105.1 Propithecus coquereli | reverse complement strand
TACAACACCTTTTTATGATAAGAACACTTAACAAAATAACCATAGCCAGGACTTACCTAAGAATAATAAAATTCATATATGACAAAACCCACATCTAGCATCATACTGAATGGGGAAAAACTGAAAGCATTCCTACTTAGAACTGGAACCAGACAAGCTTGTCTGCTATCACCACTTCTATTTAACTTAACGCTGGAAATCCTAGCCAGAATAATCAAACAAAAGAAAGAAATCAAGGGCTTCCAAAAAGGGGCAGAAGGGGTCAAATTATCTCTCTTTGCTGATGATATAATCTTATATCTAAAAATCCCCGACTCTGCCATGAATTGATAAACAAATTCAGCAATGCCTCAGGTTACAGAATCAGTGTACAGAAATCAGTAGCATTCCTATATGACAACAGCAGTCAAACTGAGAACAAATCAAAGACTCAATACCTTTCACAATAGCAACAAAGAAAATAAAATACCTAGGAATATATTTAACTAAGGAGGCGAAAGACCTCTACAGGAAGAACTATGAACTCTGAGGAAGGAAATAGCAGAGGATGTAAATAGGTGGAAAACCATATCATGTGCAGAACCAACATTGTTAAAATGTCACATACACTAGGGAAAAGAATACTTATTCAATAAATAGTGCTGGGAAAATTGGAGAGCCACTTGTAGAAGAGTAAAACAGGATCTGCACCTCTCACCTATGACAAAAGTCAACTTACAGTGGATAGCAGACTTAAACCTAAGGCATGAAATTATAAGAATTCTAGAATAAAATGTGGTAAAAACTCTTATAGACATTGGCCTGGGGAAAGAATTTATGAAGTCCCCCAAAGCAATTGCAGTGACAACAAAAATAAATAAATGGGACCTGACTAAATTAAAAAGTTTCTGCACAGCCAAGGAAACTATCATGAGAGCAAATAGACAGACTACAGAATGGGAGAAAATATTCACATGCTATACATCTGGTAAAGGGCTGATAACTAGAATCTATATAGAACTCAGAAAAATCATCAAGAAAAAATCAAACAA
>NW_012150276.1:0-362 GCF_000956105.1 Propithecus coquereli | reverse complement strand
TAGTAATATATGTTATGAGTTTTAGTGGATGTCTCTTTATGATTTCTGAATTTCAATTCCTAAAGATACCTCACAGAAATTGTTTTTGGTGCAGATCAATAACATAGGCTGAAATATTTTCCCTAAATATCTACTCAACACTATATTAAATTTTGCCCAACTAGATGCATTAGCATAGATGTCCTATAGCAGATTTTGAAAACAGTGAGTTCAGAATTTTTGTGATTATATGTTTATAAAAATTGGTTTAAACATCAACAATTATGACAACAATAACAAAAATAGAATCATATTTTTGTGACATAAACAAGCAATAGGGCAATGATCATATAAAGTAAATTAGAATATTTGGTTCTACAATT
>NW_012150275.1:14857-15750 GCF_000956105.1 Propithecus coquereli | reverse complement strand
TTTTTCAGGGTTGCAGGTCAGATAAGTTGTAATGGTTTGGGATTTTTGCTCATGTTGAAGCTGTGCAATCTTTTGAGAGTTATCTAGGTAGGACACCACAGTTTTACCAGCCATAATCTAAGATTTTAGTCCAAATTCCAAATAGCCATCATACTCTTTGGTAGTAGCCTGAGAAACTAGGAATTGCAACATTGAATATGACAGTGAGTAAGGTACCTTTTCTTACTTAAATACCTTTATTTTAATGTGTCCCCAGATCCCTTCAAACAGACCATGTTAGCTCACAGTCTCCTGATACTTAAATAAAGCAGAGTGGCTGGTGAGGGAGGGAAGGTTCTCAGGTGTGATAAATTAACACAGTTGTAGATATTTGTTTCTTGTTGTTCATTGCTCATTTGTTTTCTCATGTCTTTACTGTGCTGTTTTTAAGAGCAGAGACTATATCTAAATAAATGACATATAATATGTGTTACTTAAGATACAGACATTGAATAAATGTTAAATATCACTTCAGTTTTCCTCCACCCAAATAATTTGTGTAGTAAATTTCATTAGAAGTTTTAGAAACTCTTTATGAGTAAGCTGCTATGGACAACACTGTGGAAATGAAAAACACAGCCTTGAGAGAAATACCTCCCAAAGCTAGAGAAATACACTCCATTCATCCAATCAATACACTCCCTAATCACAGCATCCCCAAAACATTTCTGAAATTTCTTGCCACAACCTCCATTTCAATTTTTGAGACATCAAATAAAATTATTCTTATTATTCTCCAATTATATTTCATTTATGACCCAAAACCAGTGTTCCCCTGTTTGGTCACTCACTTTATTTAGTCACCAGTCACGGGTCTGAATGGCTGTCTCCAATTATCAAGGATGATAACCTGA
>NW_012150275.1:14289-14807 GCF_000956105.1 Propithecus coquereli | reverse complement strand
TTTACAACAAGAGTTAAAATTAAAATTTAAATACTACATAATTCTCCAAGTATCATAAGTATATTTGACTTTCTATGGCTTATTCATATTAATAGATATAGCTCCATATACAACTTTATATATCTCTCTGATTGTACAGTCATTTCTAAATGCAATATTTTGGCACTGTTGTCCATTCAGAACATTTTAAATTACTACAAAAAGAAAAAAAATGCTTTGCTGATCTTTTCACCTACTTGAACCAGAAATCAAAAGTATAAAACTCTAAAAATAAATAACGGTGACTTTTGAAAACTCTGAACAATTAAAATAAAGACTGAGCTCACTGATCTATGTTCAGAGCAATTAAGTCAGAGAATTAAGCTTTGTCCTTTGTGCTTATTGCAAACAGATATTGGGGTTTTTTTTTTCCTATTTTTATATCAGACAATGAATAAGTCAATGAAAACACTACTACTGCAGAAACTTCTAATAATGATATTGGTTAAAAATAGTCCTGACTATTAGCTTCACGTGAA
>NW_012150275.1:2606-3629 GCF_000956105.1 Propithecus coquereli | reverse complement strand
GACTGAAGGAGTAGAATGCACAAAAAAACCAGAATAAGTGATCTAAAAACTGTCAAATAATAGAATAATATGTAAAAATATTGCTTTCTATAATTCTGAATTAATCTGTATCTTGAAAAAAGTAAAAATATAGCATACACACACAAAACTGCCATATTACAATAGCATCAATATGCATTACGATATGCTGACTCAGAGTCATTAATAAGGAGAGTGGACTGATACCTATGAATTTATGGCATAACAGCTTAGGTAAGGTCTCTTATTTCACTTTAGTGGCATGTTACTGGCATCACTAAATGGTTAGAATGTAGTAGATTGTATTCAATGTGAAAAATCCCAGTAAATGCCTTAAGGAATATTGGGCCACAGGAATAAGCTAGAGCTTTTGTCAAATAGTTGTAGCCATCCAAACACTATCTCATCTCCTAAAACTTGGTTCCATGTTCCAAAATTATATAAATTGCCCATATATGTAAAAATATTATTTGAAAAATGTCCCATTTGTTTATTGTTTTTAATCTTTTTCATAATACTAACTACAAAAAGTAAAACAAAAAATATTCTTATCTAGGTGAGATAAAAAGGGAGTAAAAAAGCAGTACAGGAGAGATACACTTAAAAAACTACAGAAATGCCATACTAGAATTAAGCTGAAAAGCCAGCACTATGGCCAACTGATTAGTTAGTTTATGAAATAAGCAAATGCTTGGTGCAGAAGGAACCTGCATGTATCCCAATCCTCTGAGTCATAGTGAAGGAGGCTGAAGCCCAGAAAATGAAGTAGTTTGATTTTTTGAATATTTACAAATTGAAATCTAGTTTTTAAAATTCTCCATGTATAAAACATTATCAAATGTAAAACAAATAATATTGAAACTTATTGTTAGACTTGGTACTAAACTCATGAGTTGCTTCAGAAAATATGTAAATAACTATGTCTTTAAATCTCATTCCTCCTCCAATACAATACCCACACTCACACCCACATCCACCCACACCCACACACACAATCTTTAAACT
>NW_012150275.1:0-1111 GCF_000956105.1 Propithecus coquereli | reverse complement strand
TGGAGAAAATGTCCGGTGGTAAAGAGAAGACAGGCTTTGGAGTCAGTATTTTGGCTTTTCTGGTAGGTAGTTTTGCAGGCTTAGAAAGTCACTGTTATCTCCCCAGTCTTCCCCTATATAGTAGGGTTAATAACAATGGGTTGTTTTAAGGATTGTTGACGAGATATATAAAATATCTAGCACATAATAGATGTTCATAAATTAGAGCCATTGTTATTTACTCTAGTTCTAAATTCCCATCTGACCATGAGTTTGAAAATGTATCGCAGCAAGGGAATGAAAAGGAACTAAAATTTGTTTCTTAGTAATTAAGTGTCAGGCATATAACAAATAGCAGCACCAGTTTCTTTCATTGACCACTCATCATGTGCCAGAAATTTACTAGATGTCTTAATACATTATCTTATTTAATCTTCCCACATGCCCTGATGAGGTAGTGATTATCACCTCAATTGCACAGAAGAGGAATCAGAGACTCTGAGAGGTTAAGTAAATGTGCCCGAGGTTACACAGCTAACAAGCAGCAGAACCAGGACTAGTAAGAAGGGCAGAAGAAATGACCAGAGGCCGCCCTAAGACTCTCAGAAGCAACTGGAAGAGAAGTGCAACAGACAAGTTTTTCCACTATGAGCTCCTTAAGAACCAGGCTAGGGCTTATTCAGGATGTAAGCCCAGACTCGGGACAATTCCTGGAACACAGTGAGTGCTCAATAGATATATGTGTATTATAATGAATTGGGATGCAATTGGCAACATGGGCAATCACAGTCGCTCAAAGTGAAGTCTTTGTGATGACAGCAAACATAAAAGGTAGAAGAGTAG
Organism: Propithecus coquereli; assembly: GCF_000956105.1. Lineage (NCBI taxonomy): Eukaryota > Metazoa > Chordata > Mammalia > Primates > Indriidae > Propithecus > Propithecus coquereli. Next base: position 289 of record NW_012150275.1, on the reverse strand, counting down.
TAAGAACGTTCATGTATGAGGACGATAGAGGATGATAGTCACAGATTAAAAATATCTTTGTATATCTATTGTCTGATAATGATTACTGTGTTCATAGAGTTTTTTTTCCCATTATATTATTATATAAAGATTTCAATCACTGTGAGTGGTATCACTTTAAAAAGTGGAGGACAATGATGAGGATACACACAAATATCTATATTTAGGGCTTAAAATTCATTCTATTATATACACATACGGAAAAAAATCTACGTGAAAGGAAATTCTCTGTGGAAGTTGTAAGAATGAA
>NW_012150274.1:1780222-1794168 GCF_000956105.1 Propithecus coquereli | reverse complement strand
TGAGTCCATGTGTGAGGGTGTAAGGGTGTCTGGGTGTGAGCCTGTGTGTGAGGGTGTGAGTCTGTGTGTGAGGGTGTGAGTTTGTGCGTGAGGGCGTCAGTATGTGTCTGTCAGTGTTCAGATAGCCGAGTGAGGATGAACGGTGACACCACAGAGGGAATCAGGAAGTGACATGGAGCTTAGCGTCCCCTCCCTCCCAGGAGTCCGAAGCAGCTGTCACCTGAGGCCAAAGACACAGCCCCACCCGACCTCAGCGACCTCTGAGGCTGGACTCCGGCGTCACTGTGTCCAGATACAGAGCATCACTGAGAGCCTCTCAAACACAAGGGCACCAGGGGTCCTCTCGGCACCTAAGGCGCCGCTAAGAACACCCCGCAGCGCGCCCCTCCCACAGCCCACGTGGCACAGCTGTGGCGGCAGGCGCAGAGCGAGGGGCACTTCAGGGCGTTGCTGTCGCTGCAGCCCAGCAGCGCAGAGACGTAGAAACAAGCGCAAGGAGGAGCAGGCGCTGCCCGTCCCACCGTCCCACCAGAACGGGAAACGGGAGTGGGAGCAACCGACAGCAGGCGGCTCTCGGCCCTTGGAGGACTCCGCATAACACAGGCGAACAGCAGCTGCCACACCTGCACCCGCCGCCCGCCCACCCAGAGCTGCGCCCCGCCCAGGGCATGGTCCTCCTCGCTCCCCAGAAGGAGGATCCTGCAGGGTCCCCCGTGGTCAAATCAGCCCAACTGTCGTGCTGACAGCTGCTCTGAGACACACCACAGAAGACGAAGGCCCAAAGCTGCGTCCCAGGCAGAGCCCGGGGGACCCACAGCTGACCCGGGACGGGGAACACGGGGCTAACGCCTGGACACACCCCAGGCTGGCTGGGGCCGGCGGCCCCCTCCTGAGCGTGAGGGCTGTGACACAGGTGACACCCAGCTCTGGACCCACCGATGGGCCCCTTAGGAAAAAATCACTTTTCCCACTTAGGAATCAGCACAGTGCCCGGCCAGCAGCTTGTGTCACATGTACCCCGCGTGTGAGAGTGCCAGCCTGCAGCCTTGGTCCCACATAGCTGTGTCTCCAAACAGGGACGGGTGGCAGAGGAGGAAGAGTGTCCAGACTTACTTTTCCGGCAGCTTAACGAACTTTCCATGGCTGTGCCCAGAGCCCCGACATCCTCTTCTCCAAGGTCTCAGCCCAGAGGGGAGCGGACACCCTCCCGCAAACGCCCCAGGAGGAGGCAGCCCTGGCAGGTAGCAGGGGCCGAGGGATAAGCGCTCATCCGCCATCCTCTCTGCAGCAGACCACCGCGACCCCAGGACCAAGTAACCACGTCAGATCAACTAAACATCTAACTGACCAAATAAATGAATTGGCCAGACAATGAAACCTCAAAACAACTAGACACCTGAGCACTGAACCCCCCAGTGGCTGTCTGAGTGACGACTGCCGTGTGCCTGGCTCTGCTGCGGGCCCCTCCCATCCCCGTCTGAGTTGCAGGGGGCTGCAACCTCTTCCAGCTGCTTCTCCCCCAAAGGCAGGGCTTTCTGCTTGGCCAAGAGACGGGTCCTCTACAAATGCCATTTCCCTGGTGACCTCCAGGCAGGAATAGGGCCACTATGGATGTGCACACACACACGTGCACTTACACATACAGCACACACACTCACACGTGCCCAGTGTGCACACTCACCCACCTGCCAACGTGCTTACTCAGCAGTGCAGGCACCCATGTTACCTGTCTGTGGTCACGATGCCACAGCCAGGGTCAGGGCCAGCTACACAGCAGGGGCCCACTGACCAGTGTGGGACACGGGAGGTGCTGCGGGGCGGGTGTGCAGCCAGATGGAGCCGGCGGTTCCAGGGCTAGACCCAGCCCGGCCCAGAGAGCAAGCTGCCATGGAGCGTCTCTGTTCTCCTGTGGCCCACCCTGTGACCAGGACATAGGCCAGACTTTCCTGCCTCCCTTCCAGGGCCAGGCCTCCACACAGCCCACTGCGGGCTCTGGCCCTGGTCTGGGCACTTTGCCCAAACTCTGAAGCCCTGAATACCTCCAGACGTGCTTCTGCCACGTGCCTGAGGTTCGGCCAAACTGCGGGACGATCAGTTTTCCCCACAGGAACTTCCCTGAGCTCTGTCCCAGTACCAAACCTTTGCAGAGACATTTCTGGAAACTGCACGAAATCTCAGGCTGAGATACCACCTAGAATCTCTTGGCTCATAAAATACATTTCTGGAAAACTGTGTATAAATCAATATATTGACTCCCAGCCCTGACTGATTCTCAGGTGTTTCCTGGAAGGGGGCCCTGGAGCATCCTGGGAGGAAACGCCGCGGCTGAGACCATCCCACCCCCACAGGGGGGCTGTGCCTGGCCACGCCCTGCCCTGCCCAGGTGGGAAGAGGCCCCGGCGGCTCCTCTGGGGAACCCTCTGCTCTGGGGCCGTTCCCTCCCACCGCAGCTCCCACTGCGTTCTCGTCACCTCTAGACGGGGAGCCCTGCTGAGCCCACTGCCGCCCCACAGTCCGCTCCCAAGAGCCTTACGCAGCGATGGAGATGTTCGCAGCAGACATAGGGCTGACTTCGGCCACTTCTTTGGCCTTTTGCAGAGCAAGCTTTTGATTGGCTGCTTCTTCCATCTCCTCTTCATCCTGTTTGAACAAAGAGACACGTCCAGGCGCCCTGCAGGGTGCTGCAGCCACTCTCAGGCCATCGGCTCCTCCTCCTGGAGCTGTGTGTCCCTCTTGCCCTCCGTACCGCGGGGCCGGGCAGCCAGCCGTGCTAACACGGCCCACCTGTGACCCTACACTGAGTCCCCTTCCGCACAGTCTCTCTCTGGCACCCCAAGGGCCTTCGAGGTAATAGCCCCCCGGGTTCTTGCCTCAGTCCTATCTCCCAGGGTGCGGACGAGCCCCCTGTCTGTGCTTGCACTCTAGCCTGACTCCTCCTCTAGCCCAGGGTCCCGCCCGCCGCCCAGATGTTTCTTCTTGCTTCTACCATGGCACCTCGAACCTGCCAAATGCAAATATGTCCCTCCTTTTGTCCCACCTGCCCTCCCAGGAGCACCTGTCACACTTGAATCTCTCCTGAAGAGCCATGAGCAGGGGCAAGGGGCAGAGCTCTGCCCCTGGGGCTGGGTCCCGGCCCAGCAATACCCGTAAGAGCCATCACCAGGATCGTGTCCTGTGGGACCACGTGCTACCTTTGAACTTTCCCACCTGGACTTACTGGTCACGTCTGTCTACCTGTCGCCAGCTGTGACTGTGGGAAGCTCTTCTCTGTCTCCCCGACACCAGGACAGCCACTTGCAGAGCCTGGCCCTGTGCTCCACCTGGCTTTTGCCACTGGGGCTGGGCATGTGAGCAGACACCCTGTCCTGCCTCTGCCCCCTGCCTGGGAAGGGGAGTGGACAGATAGACAGACCCTCTGGCCCTGACCCCACGTCACTGAACAAAACCAACGTGCTCTGCTCCTCACTTCTAGATTAATAGCTTAGAGCTGAGCCCGTAGGCCCCGGAGAGGAAGCTACGACCTCCATGTCATCCCTCTGGACTTCCGAGGCCACCTAGCCCAGGCCCACGTGGCTCCTCTGGAAGCTAGCATTCCCAACATTCCCCAAAATGTCCTTGAATCTGCTTTTTGGGGCACAATAATGGCAAAAATTAAATCCCCTGTTCGCTGCCTCTAAACTTCTCACCACAGAGAGACCTTCCAACTTCAGGGAGACCCACCACAGAACAGCCACGCCCAGGCCCTTCCCTAACGATCTGGGCTCCATCCTGGTTCACAGCCCTCTGGAGAAGCAACGTCACCAGTCACTCCAAAGACTGTTCTAAAGTGCCCTGAAAGACCTACAAACAATTCGACTTGAATTTATTCCTACTTCAAAAAATAAGCAACGCTATGTTAGTGGGCGTATGAAGGAAGGAAAAAGCCAAGTCCTGCCCTCCGGGGCTCGTGACCAGCCTAGAAAACACCCCCAGGCAGACACAGGCAGGCCCCAGTCCTCAAAGCAGGGAAACCCCTAAATTAGGGTGGTTATGTGTACAGGGACACAGGGCCCCAGGACATCACCCTCTCAGCGTGTCCTCACTCACAGCAGAGCTTGAGAAGACAGTGGGAGCCTCCGTGCTCCAGCATAGCCCTGTCCCGGGACAGCTCTGGACGGATGGGTGCCCTCAGCCCAGGCAGCCCCACCAGGGCTTGGGCCATTCTCCGACCATGCCTGCATGGCGCATCTAGGTCCCGGCCCAGGCTGACGACAGAAATGGGCAGAAGCCACGGGCCAGAGCCAGGGAGAAGTCTAGACCCACAGTGTCGCGGGAGCAGGCCTGAGCAGAAGCACGGGGAGGCGCAGGGGGTGGCAGACACAGGGCAGGTGGCTGTGCCCTCCTCCCAGGGCTGGGGGTGGAGCAGAGGCACCCGCACAACACATACGCAGAGGCACCGTGGCACACCAGCCCAAGGCACCTGCCTCTCTCAGCCCCAGAACAGGGAAGGTATTGAGAGACTCGGGAAGCACTGGGCTGGAGTGACAGAACCATGTCAGACACATATGTGCACAGAGGCAAGCACACGCAGACGGCTGTCCAGGACGGTGCACTAGCGGAAGAGCACACACATGTGGCATGCACACAGAAAGGTACACACGCAGGTACATGCCCAACACACAGAGTGTGCACACAGGACGTCTGCAATGAGTATATGCCAACCCAGATGGTCGCGCCCCCCATGCTGGGAGCCAGGGCTCGAGCTGAAGCGCAAGCTTGAGGCTAAGACACAGGGAGGCCCAGCCCCAGTGTCCAGGGCTGGGGGTACGAGGGGCAGGGGCGACCAGGTGGGGGCTGGTCATCTGGAGGGAAACCACAGAGGGAAACGTGAGCAATCACGTTCCCCGCCAGGCTCGGGGATGAGGCGTGAATACTGAACGGCACCCACTGGGCGCTGCCTGAAGCAGCAGCTGCCCTGCTGTGGCACAGACGTGCCAAGAGAGGCCACCAGCCAGGCCCAGCATTGAGGGCAGCACCAGGGGGGTCCCCTCTCTGCACTTCCGGGTCCTCAGAGCAGGGCACTCCCTAGGAGCCCCCTCATGCCTCCAGCCCGCCCCTCCTGCTCCCAGCACCCCGCCCTGCCGGTTCAGGCCATGCCGGCTGGGCGGTGACTTCTCTGGGAGCCGCTCACGTGTCTGTCCGCCTCCTGCTCGACGTCTCTGATGCTTCCTGAGCTCCGCCCCACACCCCCCAGGTCTGCCTGTGCGGGCCTCGAGGGGACACTCCTGGACAGCAGTCAGGACCTGCCCTCCCTCAGGACTCTGCGGCCTCATCCAGAGTCACATGGCCTGACCCCCAGCCCCGCCCTGCACACGGGTGCAGGTGGTGTCCCTGCCTACCTTGGTCAGCTCCTGGGCGTTGGCAAGGTTGTCCACGGCAATGGCCAGGAAGACATTGAGCAGAGTGTCTGGTTGGCTCCAGCTAAGGAAGGGAACCTTCTGCCCCTCACACCGTCCCACCGTTGCACCAGCCCACCCCTGTGAAAAACAGGGGCCCCCACCCTCCCAGATCCCCACCAGCTCCAGCCTCCTGTTCTTGGCTCCCCCGGCCCCCGGCCCCTGTCATGGCCAGACACAACCCAGCCCTGTAGCCAGGGCCCTGCTGGGCACCAGCCTCTCTGCCCGCTCCTCCTTCCCTCGGCCTCACGCCTCCCAACCTCCCCCAGCCCACGTGGACGCTTCCTCCATCTAGCTCTTTGGAGCTGACTTCAGGGCCGTGCAGCCTGAAGAGGGGGTACAGTCTGCGTCTGTCCCCCCCGTTTCTGGCCTCCCGACAAGCACCTGCCTGCACGGGCTCCAGGTGGGGCTCCCCCACCTGTGGGCCCTGTGAGCCTAGACCACCTGGGACAGATGTGAACACAAAAACCCACCTGTCACCAGCACAGCCCAGGCCCCAGGCCCGGCTCACAGACACCTGCCCAGTGTTGCCTTCTCCCTTCGTTCCCCTTCCCACGTGACGTCGAGGGTGCCTCTCCCTTGACATGCTCCCTTCTAGAGCAGCAGGGCAATGCCAGAGCCATGAGGACAGTGGGCAGCACACTCTTGAGTGGCCGGCACGGCACCCTCACCTCAGACGGACCCCCGGGAGCCAGTGTGAGGTGGGGCCACAGCCCCTCTAGAAAGGAGAATGCCGAAGCTACAAGGTTGGTCCCCGTGCAGACGCGGGCCTGGGCGAGCGGCCTCTTCCTCGAATCCCCTGGGACCAGCCTTTGTTCCGTCACTGAGCTGAGTCGCTGTGTTTCCCTTGCAAAAGGAACTCTTCTATTGCTTCAAGCTACTTCTTTTTCACGTTTAATAATTTGTTTTTGTTGAAAAAGAATGACACTTTCTGAAATTGTGGCTGCACTAAACAATCCATGCTGAGTGGTCCCCACCCTGGCAGGTCGTCTCAGCCGACCTCCGCCTGCAGCCGCTCTCCTGAGCACTGGGCTGCCTGGCTCTGAGTTCAGTGAGTCGCAGCAATGGGCAAGCAGCTGGCGCACCTGCCTTTCCTCCTCTGTGCAAAACAGAAAAGGGTTTTGCACCCTGAACAATGTGAAGTGGTTTTTTAAAGTTGCACGGGCTCTGTCCTTCAGGAGGGTGATGCAGAGGTGGGTTACCCTAGGGAGGAGGAGTTTGACTGTTGAGATTCCTGCTGAGCCCTGCTGGCCGCTCAGGGCCCTGTGCCCCCGGCCACCCCGTAACGGACTTTATCTGAAGCTGGAGTCTCACTTTTATTTTACCAGGCAAGCTACCGAGACTTATTTTCAGGATAAACAGAAGAGGTATAAATTTAAGAGGCGATCGAGAAAGTGACCACATTTTGTAAAGAACAGAACTGCAACGGATAGAATCTGCAATTTTTGGAAAGGTGATGCTGTAGCCTTTTCCGCCCAGCCTCCTTCCCCTTGATTTCACTGGTTTATGCACTTTGAGGAGAAAAGAAGGCACGACCAATGAATCGTCGCATGGGAAATGAAGAAATCAATCCCCCTGGGGAAACTTTTTTGTAGGAGATTGTAAGAATGTACGAGCCCAAACCAAAATGGCTTAAGAAAAGACGGTTTCCTACAGGCAATCGCATGAACGTTGATGGAGACGGACGCTACAGTGCTGTGAGGTTTACGATCGAAACTCTTTTGCTTTGAATTTTGTGTTTGCTGAGCTCGACTTGATCAATGATTGACAGGTTCCATCTGTGATGCCGGGGAGCGTTTTCCAGCAGCCACTTCTGCGGGGCCTCGACGACACCAACGGCAACGCCAACAGAAGGAAAAACAGTGTTGCTCCAGTGACCTTTTAAGCCCACCTGATTTACAATGTTCAAGGAGGTGCACGGTTTTTAGATCTTGCGGCCAAAGCTTTATTTTCCAGATTTTAATCTGAAGGAAGAGAACACAATTTATTTAAAATGGCTGACAACGAAGGATTCCCGTGAGCGTCTTTCTTTATCAGTATGGCAATAAATAGCAGCTGTTGCGAGTAATGAGCTGACGTTTATTGAAGCTTCTGAGTCAGTCATTTTTAACTCTTTCTATGCCATTAGCCATTTGAAGGAATGATGAATAAAGCTTTAGGGCTTCTGGGGTTTTCTGCAGATTCTAGATATTAACCCCGTCAGATGAGTAGTTTCCAAATATCTTCTCGCATTCTGTAGGTTGTCTTTTCGCTGTTGGTTTTTCCCTTTGCCATGCAGAAGCTTTTTAGTTTGATGTGATCCCATTTGTTTATTTTTGCTTTTGCTGCCTGTGCGTTTGGGGTCTTATTCGTAAAGTCTTTTCCCAATGTCCTGAGGTTTTCCCCTGTTTTCTTCTCGTGCTTTTTCATTTTGGGTCTTACATTTAGGTCTTTGATCCATTTTATTTTTATACAGGGTGAGAGCTGCATGTGGATGTCCAGTTTCCCCAGCACCATTTGCTGAAGAGGCTGTCTTTTCCCAGTTTTCTCGGCACCTTTGTCAAAATTGGTTGGCTGCAGACATGCGGACTCCTGGGTTCTTTGTTCTGTTTCATTGGTCGTGTGCCTGTTCTCACGCCAGCACCATGCTGCTCCGGTTACGACACGGTCTGACGGTGCCATGCCCCAGCTCTGTTCTCTTTGCTCAGGATTACTTTGGCTATTCAGGGTCTCTTGTGGTTTCACGCGAATTTTAGAATTTTATTTCTGTTTCTATGTGAAGAATGTCATCGGTATTTTGAGTGTACTGAATCTGTAGATTGCTCTGGGCAGTGTTGTCATTTCGAGAATGTTAACCGTGACCGTGATCACGGGTGTCTTCCCAGTGTGAGTCCTCTTCAATTCTCTCACCAGTGTTTTGTGGTGTCCTTAAAGAGGGTTTTCAACTCCTTGGTTAAATTCATTCCTAGGTACTTTATATTTTTGTAGCTTTTGTATATGGGGTTGCCTTTATTTCTTTTTCAGCTAGTTCATTGTTTGTGTACAGAAATGTTACTGATTTTTACATATTAATTTTACATCCTGCAAATTTACTGAAATTTTTTACAAGTTCTAAGAGTACTTTGGTAGTCCTTGGGTTTTTTTCTGCATGTAAGACCACGTTATCCACAAACAGGGACAAGCTGACTTCCTCCTTGCCAATCTGGATGCTCTTTCTTTCTTTCTTTCTCTTTCTTACTTGCTCTGGCGAGCACTCCAGAACATGCTGAAGAGGAGTGGTGAGAGTGGGCGTCCTTGTCTTGTTCCAGTTCTTAGAGGGCTTTTCCCCACTGAGTCAGATGTTAGCTGTGGGTCTGTCATATATGACTTTACTATGTTGAGATACTTTCCTTCTTCCTAATTCATTAAGAGTTTTTATCATGAAGAGATGTTGAATTTTATCAAAAGCTTTTTCTGCATCTATTGAGATGATGATATGGTTTTTGTCCCTCATCCTATTGGTGTGACGTATGGTGTTTGTTCATTTGTGTGTGCTGAACCGTCCTCGTATTCCTGGGAAAAATCCCACTTGATCACTGTGTATTGTTTTTGACGTAGTGTTGGATTTGGGTTGCCAGTATTTTGTTGAGGATCTTTGCATCTGTGTTCACCTGCATTGGCCTGTGGTTTTCTTTTTTCTGTTGTGTCCACACCTGGTTTTTGGTATCAGAGCAGGGCCCAGTACATGATCATATGGCTTCTCAGCTGGCCTAGGTGCACGTCTGCTTGGGTGGCCCACAGGGCTGTTTTTCCAGCTCAGCAAACATGCACACAGCTGCTCCACTGGCTGGGGGGTCCCATCTGCGGGAGGAGGCCCATGAAGCTGCTTCTCATGCCCAGGATGCTTGGCTGTCCTGGGGGCTTTTCTGTAGGGCAGGGCCCACAGGGCTGTTTTCTCAGGCCCAGGACATGGGCACAGGGCTACTCGGTTGGCTGACGGTGTACTTGCCAGGAGCAGCCGGTGGGACTGTTTCTCAGGCCCTTACAGGGGGGCTCCGGGCCATTGGGCAGGTCAGGCATATGTCTGTAGCTGCTGTGGGGCTGCTGCTCAGGTCCTAAGTGTATCTGGGGCCTGTCAGCTGCTCAGAGGCTCAGGGGCCCCCCTGCTTGGGGAGGGCACACATGGTCTGGCCTGCTCACCCTGGGTTCGCCCTGGGCATGCTACTCCTCTGGCTGGAAGTACGGCAGTGGGGGCTGGTTTTCCTGCTGTGCAGGAGCGGGGCGTCAGCTGATCCCAGCCCGAGCTCCGTGCAGCTGGGGCTGTGGTGCTCAGCCACCCACATGTGCTTGGCATGATGACGACGGAGCCCCAGCGCCATGGAGGTGCGGTGGCTACTGGGCCCGGAGCAGGGTGTGCTCAGAGGTAGCTCTGGTCTCAAGAGGGCGCAGTGCTGCAGCAGCCGGCCCACGGTGGAGGGACAGGGGTGGGGAGGGCACACCTGGTGCCCCTCATCCTGGGCACAGAAGCCGCGTGAATTCCCAACAGCTCTCCACGCGGGGCGCAGGGCTCGTGGGGACTGCAGGTGTCTGTAGTGGCAGTGGGGTGGTGGGGATGCTCTGCTCGCCTTTGCCCTGCAACGGGAGTCCCTCCTGTCTTCAGGCAGACCCGGGCCAGGTGGGGGGGCGGAGCTGGGGAGGACGGGTGCCTCCGCGCTGCCCTCCTGGCCCCCAGTCACCACAGGCGCATCCGCGCCCCGCTGCGCTCCAGGGCTCTCTCTGGCCCTCTCCAGTCAAATCTTAGCTGCTTATTCATCACCGTGGTCCTCTCTTGTGGGGAGGACGACGGCTGGGCATCTCCGGCCAGCGGTCTCCAGCCAGCCGTCTTGCTGACGTTCCTCTCAGGAGCCGCCGTCCCCCAAGCTCCTCCGGCTGCCAAGCTGCCCTTCTCCAGACCTGTCCTCTGCGACACGGTCCGGCGCTCTGCTGACTCGGCGCTGCGCCTGCCAGACTCTGCGCACCCAGCAGCCCCTCCCCTCAGCCCTGACAACCAGCGATGACTCCGACACTGCCAGGCGTCCCCCGGGGCAGAGTGCTGCCCCGCTCAGAACCCTGTCCCCCACGTCACTGAGCACATTTCGCTACAGCCCTGGGGACTCATCCTGCCCAGGCTGTGGCCACTCTCCCGGTGGCTCTGGCCGACGCCAGCCCAAATGGCAGATGGCTCTTTATGAGGCCAACAGAAATGACCCTGTGGGTCAGGCCTCTCTCTAGCTGGCAGACGCCCCCTCTCTGGCGCTCTGGGCACTGTCGCCGTGTCGCCGGGCACTGCCTCACGGGCCAGTCTGCTCAGAGCTCCAGCAGAGCCCACGGGACAGAGGCTGAGGCCGGGCTGACCCCACGCAACACCTCCAGGCACTAACCCAGCCACGGACACCCTCAGAGGCCTCTCCGTGCCCAGAGAGTGGGACTAAGGGACATGCCCCTTGAGACCCAGACAAAGGGACATGTAGGTACAGTAGCAGCAACTCTGATTGGACAGGGAGGGGTACACCGTACAGCCAACATGCCTGGCCTGGGTGTCAGCGTCACACTCGGCTGTGGTGAGCAGCAGCCATTGCTCTGTCTCGGCAGTGGCCCTTCCTTCTAGACACCAGCCGTCCCCACCTGAGGCCAACACTGCAGCCTCTGCCCCCTCTGACCACCACGGTGGCATTTCCTTGATCCCTTCCACGCCAGCCCTGGGCCCACCCACCTCCGCGGCGCACGCGGCTCCCTGAAGCTCCCTGGCTCCCCCTGCCTAGGCTCAGACTCAGCCTCCGGAGAGGCCGGCTCCCCCCAGGGTCCAGGACCCAAGCGGTCACCTGAAGGACCATCCCACGGCTACGCACGAAGCTGAGGGGTGGGAGTCCCAGCTGGGGCGATGCTAGGAGAGACGGAGCAGAGCAAGGGAAGAGGAGACAGGGAGACAGGAACAGAGAGAAACAGAGTCTGCGGTGCAGAAGCTCAGCCCTTGGCACAAGAGCCAGCGAGGCGGGGACAAGGACAGACAGGGTCAAGTGGCCAGGTGTGTGGAGGTGAGCCGTGTGTGAGAAGATGGGAGGGGACGCAGACAGGGTGGGTCGACTGTGACATCACAACTCACAGACATTCATCTGTGGCTCAGACCTTCTTCAGGGCTCCACAGCACGTTCTAACACAGTGGTTCTCAAAGTGGGGTCCCCAGACCAGCAGCGCCGGCCCCCCGGCAGCCTGGTGGATGCACATTCCCAGGCCCTAGCCCAGCCCTGCTGGATCTGCGGGACTCTGATGCCCAGGTGAGTTTGAGAACCAGAGACAGCCCTGCTGTGCCTCAGCGTCCCACCTCCGCTGCAGTGGGACCGCACTCACACCTGGCCTCTCACGGCTTTGCCCCACTCTGCACTGTGAACCCCGCAGCTTTTCCTTCTGGATTTTTCTTGGCCCCAACCCTTTGCCCCTCACGGCGTCTGCCTGACGAAGAGCTTCCCACCTGCTGCTGGGCTTGCCCCGACCCCACGCACCCGCCGTCTGACACGAGGTCCTGAAACAGCCCAGCTGTCGTCCTCCACGGAAAACTTTTCGTCACATTTTTCCGCAAGGTTTATGTTTTCAGCAGGGCAAGGTTTTCTTTTTTAAGCCCAGTGCCGAAACTTAATCACTCCACTAAGTCAAAGTGGAAAAGAAAATGGCCGCCCTCAGCGTTCAAAGCCTCCATCTTCCCGTGAGGCTCCCAGGTCCTCCCTGAGCCGCTGACTGACCCACCCGACCCGCCTCCGGACACCCCACGTGCAGCCCACGCTTCCCCCAGCCTGGGCCCCGTGGCCTCCAGACGTCCGTGTTCCGGCCGCGTCCGGAGCGTTCACCGCGGGGGCGTAAGTCTGAGAACGCCCCTCTCGCGTTCACGGCCGACGTGCGCCCCCCGTGCTCCCGGGACAGCCGAGAGGCGGTCGCGGGCAAAATAGTGCCGAGCGCCAACCACCCTCGTGCCCGGCCCCACAGAAGGATACAGTTTCCAAACAGCGTCAGGACGATGAAGTAAAAGGAGGAGAACATGCCTTTGCTGACGCCCCCTTGCGATTCGATGCCGTGATACATCACTGCGTTCCAGTCCTCTCCCGTCAGGATCTGTGGGGAGAGAGCTCCGCAGCGCGCGCCGGGTTCCCGCCTTCCCGCGCGCACCGGGTTCCCGCCTTCCCGCGCGCACCCGGTTCCCGCCTTCCCGCGCGCACCCGGTTCCCGCCTTCCCGCGCGCACCCGGTTCCCGCCTTCCCGCGCGCACCCGCGCCCCCCGCGCGCACAGACACTCGGGCGTTAGACGGCGGTGCTTCCGGAGGTCTAGACGACCCAGGGTCCTCCAGAAAAACTTCTACAAGGACATGGCTGCCGCGCTGGGTCTTAAAGGGTGAATATGCTCTAGGTTTTCAGCCAGAAATGGAGCGAGATCTCCCGGCAGGAAAAGAAGGGAAAGGCAAGGTGGCGAGCGTGGAGAGGGGACGCAGAGCCGCCCTTGTCACTGTGCGCAGCTGAGGGGACTGAGGTTCAGCACACGGAGTGGCCTCCCCATGGCCACGAGACGGAAGCAGGGCCTGTGACCCTCCGGGCTCCTGCCTCCCTGGGCCTGGCGGGTCCACCCTCACAGCCTGGCTAAACGCAATCCTTGCCCCGTCAGCGAACGCGCGTCTCTCTTTTCTACTTTTATTTTTGGAAAAGTGCAAGAGAATGAAATCACCGGTGGAAATTGTTAACATCCTGCCCTATCTGCATTGGTCCTACTGCCCTACAGGCAACCCCAACCATGGATCTGGTGCAGATACAGTCTTTTTTTTTCCCCCCCACTTTCAGTATGGTTTTGCTTTTTATGGATAATATTTGTACACATTTATGGGGTACATGTGGTATTTTCGTACATGCTTACAATGTGTAATGATCAAATCGGGGCATTTAGGATATCCATCACCTTGAACGTTTATCGTTTCTTTGTGGTAGGAACATTTCAAATCTTATCTTCTAGTTCTTTCGAAATATACAACATATTGTTGTTAACTATAGCCACCCTACTGTGCTATCAAACACGAGTTATTTCTTCTACCTAACTGTGTGTTTGTACCCATTAACAACCCTCTCTTCATCCCCTCCTTCTGCCACCCACACACCCTTCTCAGCCTCTGGTACCTATAATTCTATTCTCTTCACGAGATCCATTTTTTTTTTAGCTCCTACAATATGAGTGACAACATGTGATATTTGTCTTTCTGTGCCTGGCTTATCTCACTTAATATGATGACCTCCAGTTCCATCGACGTTGCTGCAAATGACAGAATTTGTTTTTTATGGCTGAATAGTATTCCCTTGTGTACATACACCACATTTGCTTTGCGCATTCCTCTGCTGATGGATACTAAGGTTGATTCCATATCTTGGCTACTGTGAATAGTTCCGTGATAAACATGAGGATGCAGGTACCCCTTTGATATAATGATTTCCTTTCCTCTGGATAAATACCTAGTAGTGGGATGGCAGGATTGTATGGTAGTT
>NW_012150274.1:1776534-1776966 GCF_000956105.1 Propithecus coquereli | reverse complement strand
AGGCTGGAGTGCAGTGGCACAATCATAGCTCACAGCAGCCTCAAACTCCCGGGCTCAAGTGATCCTCCTGCCTCAGCCTCCAGAGTAGCTGGGACCACAGGCATGAGGCACCACGCCCAGCTAATTTTTCTATTTTTTGTAGAGACGGGGTCTCGCTATTGCCCAAGCTGGTCTCAAACTCCCGACCTCAAGCGATCCTCCTGCCTCGGCCTCCCACAGTGCTAGATTACAGGCATGAGCCACCGTGCCCAGCACCTTAATTATATAATATTTTAAACACTTAGAAAGGTACAATGAATAATTTAACAGAACTTTGTGCACCCACCATCTAGCTTAAAAAATGAAACATCAATATGTGGCTGAATTTCCTCACCTAAAACTCCCCGATCCCATTCCTCTCACTCTCCCTATCTCCCAACACCTGTCCCAGGT
>NW_012150274.1:1775611-1775882 GCF_000956105.1 Propithecus coquereli | reverse complement strand
CTTTCCCTGCATAAACATTTAGAACGCCTGCTGTGTCAGACAACGGTCAGGTGCTTGGGATGGTCAGCAGACAGACAGGACCCTGCCTCGTAGAGCTCACACTCTGGTCTGTATTTTGCTTGTCTTACGTTGTTCTTACACGGCTTTGGTGTCAAGGTTGTACTAGCCCCATGAAATAATATCTTCCCTTCCCCGAAATGGTTTGAGTAAAAGAGTTATTATTTGTTCCTTGAAGGCTTGGTAAAACTCACCTCACAACTGACTAGGCTCA
>NW_012150274.1:1740799-1773954 GCF_000956105.1 Propithecus coquereli | reverse complement strand
GGGCTCAAGTGATCCTCCTGCCTCAGCCTCCAGAATAGCTGGGACCACAGGCATGAGGCACCACGTCCAGCTAATTTTTCTATTTTTTGTAGAGATGGGGTCTCGCTATTGCCCAAGCTGGTCTCAAACTCCTGACCTCAAGCGATCCTCCTGCCTCGGCCTCCCACAGTGCTAGATTACAGGCAGGAGCCACCGTGCCCGGCACCTTAATTATATAATATTTTAAACACTTAGAAAGGTACAATGAATAATTTAACAGAACTTTGTGCACCCGCCATCTAGCTTAAAAAATGAAACATCAAAATGTGGCTGAATTTCCTCACCTAAAACTCCCCTATCCCATTCCTCTCACTCTCCCTATCTCCCAACACCTGTCCCAGGTCAGCGGTGTCCTGAATTTGGTGTTTACCATTCCCACGCAAGCTTTTACATTGCTACTGCATACGTATCATAAACAATATGTAACGTTGTTTTGCATGGTTCTCATCCTTATTTTAAGAGTAGCACATACTACGTATTATTCTGAAACATGCTTTCTTTGCTCAGCATTACGTTTGTGAGCTCAGCCTGCTGGTACATGTAGTTCTGGGCCAGTTGTTGTCCCTGCTGCACAACGATGACACTTCTCATCCATCCTCCAATGATGAGCAGTCAGGTGACCTCCAGGTTTTTGTCGTTACAAAGAATGCTGCTATTATGGCCTCACACACGTCTCTTTGCGCGGTTGGGCAAGAAACTTTCCAGAGCTCATACCTAGGATGGGAGCTGCTTACGCGCGGATTCCATGATCGGGTATTACGGAATTCCCCTCCAGAATTGCCCTCTACCAACCCACCAACAGCATACAGGAGTCCTCATTGCTCCATGTCTTCTCTAAAACTTGACATCTTTGTATTTCGCAATCTCGGCTAACTGACAGGCAGGAAGGGTGGTCTCGCTGTGGGTTGAATTTGCAGTTTCCTGACCACAGTGAGATGGATCACCGATCTGCAGTCCATTCATCAGCCTGGGTTCCTCTCCTGTGAGCGGCCTGTTCACACCCTCTGCCTTTTCCTACCACGTGGTCTTTTTGTTTTGATTTGCAGAAGTTTTTGATTCCTGCTGAAAACTAACCCTTTGTTGGTTATTTACTAATTAGAAATGTCTTCTCCCAGTCTATGATTTTTAGGGCTTTTTTTTTCACTTTTTTATGGTATCTTTTGATGCACAGGAATTCTTGTTTTAATATCATATTTGTCCATTGTCTCCTTTATGACCTGTGCTTTTTATGTCTTCTTTAAGAAGGCCTTCTCTGCTCTGAATTAATAACAATGTACTTGTGTGTGTTCTTCTAAAATTTCAGGTTTGCTTTTCACACTTGGGTGGTTAATCCATCTTCACGTCTGGCACGAGGCAAGGATCCAACTTCATGCTTTCTATATGCCACACGGGTGAACAAACTGTCCCGCAATATCCGCAACGATGGCACTTGGGTTTTCTGTGAATATACAAATATTTCGTCTGTAAACAATGACGTTTTTCTCTCCCCTTTGTCCATCCTGAGCATTTATATTTCATTTTTTCTTGTTCTACTGCACTAAGACCACTGCTACTAGCATAATCTGCTAAGAGTTTTTATTTGAAAGGAGTGCTAGATTTTACCATGATTTTTTTTAGAAAAAAATTTATCATGGACATTTGAAACACACACAAAGTACAGAGCGTAGCGAACCCTGTGTTCCCATCACCCGGTTTCAGCAACCGACAAAATTTGTCAGTCTCCCTGCGTCTCTCGTCTCATTCATGTGGCTGGCTGTGCTTTTGCTAGAGTTCAAATGCTTTTTCTTCTCATACAGTGGTTTTCCACCGTAATCTGTTAATATGATAAATTGCATTAATAGATTTCCTAATGTTAAATTATCTTGCATTTCTAGGAAAAAATGCTAGTTAATTATAATTTCATCAGGGATGACTTCTCTGGATATTCTTGCCTCTGTCTTTGTGACACGAACCTGCATTTTTCTTTTCCTACATTGTCCTTGTTTAGTCTTCACACAGCAAAGTTACTCTGGCCTCATAAGTGGGCGCTTTCCTTTTATGTTCTTTGGAGTGCTCCACATGTAACCGGAATAACTCCCTAAATAGTTGATAGAATTCACCTATGAACCTATCTGAACTTGGTGGTGTGGGTAGGAGATTTTAATTAG
The DNA here is from genome assembly GCF_000956105.1 of Propithecus coquereli. Lineage (NCBI taxonomy): Eukaryota > Metazoa > Chordata > Mammalia > Primates > Indriidae > Propithecus > Propithecus coquereli. The sequence goes on along the minus strand of NW_012150274.1, from coordinate 1,771,768 downwards.
TTGGTTTCTGAAATGGTTCAGGCTTCCTGTTTCTTTTTGGGTTAATTAAATGTATTCTTTTCTTCTAAATCATCCACCTCACTAAATGCATCAGGGTTTGTGGTGTTTTCGGCAATGATCTTGGGGGTGGTCGTCTCTTCACGTCCGTGTCTAAAGGGTCTTCCCACGCTTGAATCACAGCTCCCTGGATTCAGAATTCCCGGCTAACGGTGGCTGCACCCCAGTATTTTGAAGTGACTTTTCTGTGACTTTCTGGCATCTCTTGCTCATGAGAAGTCATTCTTTCGTAGGAAATCTGTTTTCCTAGGGTAGCTTTTAAGATGTTCTCTTCATCACAGTGTACCGTGTCTGTGTCTGGAATTACTCTGTTCCCTCTGCGTGGCCTTCTGAGCTCACACACTCCAGGATGATTCCGGAAGGGCACGCACCGCCCGTCTTCCACGTCTTCCACGCCCGACACCGGCCCAGCTCCAGCCCACCTCGGCTTCCCGTCGTGCTCGTCAGCGCCGCCTCTCCCCAGCGCCGCCTTCCCGCTCTCCCTGCTTGTTCTCTCCGATCGCGCCCGGTGTACCGTCCACCCTTCGTTTTTTAATTTAAATTGCTGTATTTTTCATTTCTAGGTTCTCTAGTCAGTCCTTTTCCAAATTAACCTATTCTGTGTTCTTCGGTGCCTTTTTATCGTAAGTTTGTGTTTGGTATGGGTTCTCCCTTTACTCCTTTGAGGATCTGAGGCATATTCAGTTTAGGGTCCTCTGTATTTGTTCTGTCACCTCCTTTTCCCTGGGAGTGATCCCACCTTCCAGCTGTGGCTGTCGTTGGTCCTCCCCGTGGTGTCAGTCTGTGTTCACCAGGCGCAGAGTTGAAGCCTCACCTCACACACGCCCTCCCCGCCCCCTCCACACCCCAGGCAGACGCAGGGGCTCGCGGCCGGGTCTCGGTCCCCCAGGCCAGAGCCACCTGTGGGAATCAGGGCCTGGCCGACTGCCTGCTCTGAGCCGTCCTCCTCTCAGGGTGGGACGCCTGCCCCAGGGCTCCAAAGGGCCAAGCCACACACGAGCTGTGGACACCGCAGCGCAGACGCCAGCCCACCCGCCCCTCCCCAGGCCATGTCCCAGCACCTGGGTCTCTGCCGTCTCTCACCACCATAGATTCTGTTCCGTTTTTCGTCCACAGAGACTTTGGTTTTTGCTTGGCTAGGTCCTTTTACTTTCTACGTATCATTATCTAATTGCTCTGATTGGAGCAGAGGGGGTATAAGGTCTAAGAGCAGCATCTGATCAGAAGAACCCACCTGTTCTCCTAACTCTGACCTCTTCTTCCCTCACCACGCTCGGGTCCCTTCTTTTTTTTTTTTTTTTTTTTTTTTTTTGAGACAGAGTCTCACTCTGTTGCCCGGGCTAGAGTGAGTGCCGTGGCATCAGCCTAGCTCACAGCAACCTCACACTCCTGGGCTCAAGCGATCCTCCTGCCTCAGCCTCCCGAGTAGCTGGGACTACAGGCATGCGCCACCATGCCCGGCTAATTTCTCCATGTATTTTTAGTTGTCCAATTAATTTCTTTCTATTTTTAGTAGAGACGAGGTCTCGCTCTTGCTCGGGCTGGTTTCGAACTCCTGAGCTCAAACAATCCGCCCACCTCGGCCTCCCAGAGAGCTAGGATTACAGGCGTGAGCCACCGCGCCCGGCCTTCGGGTCCCTTCTTGCAACAAACACAACCACACCGAGCTCTGGTCGCCATTCGTGCCACCTTCCTATCTTGGAGTCCCGGTGGCAAATCCCACTGGGGGAGCCTCTCAGCCTGACACGTCAGGCCCACCAGCCCCTGGAGCCTCCCGTCACACACGGGCACTCGCGGCCCAGACTGTCCTCACGTTCTTACTGCTTGGCCTGGAACATGCCCCTTACGATCTCCCCCACCTGGCACTCAAGACCCTACTGTGCAGCCCCGGCCTGGGACCCCTCCCGTCACCGAGCAGACCACACTCTCGGGAAAGGCTGTGGCCACCCTGCACAGGAGGCCCCGGCTTGGAGACCGCTGTCCCAGAGGCCAGTGTAGAACCCATCACCCACTAAGTGCTCAGAAACATTCGGGAGACCCGGTCTTGGAAGTCACGGGCTTGTACGCAAGCCGAAGCTCTCACTGCGTCAGCTGGAGAAGGGAGAACCGCAATGGCCGACTCGTGCCCCCGACACTCGGAACCAGAGGAGAGCGGACAGTGCAGAGTGACTCCAAGGTGAGGCCAGAGAGGAAGAAGAGAGAGAACAGCACCAGGGCCTGAGAGGCCTGGAGCAGAGGCCTGGAGCAAAAGTGCCCCAGGAGAAGAGCTCGCTCTGCTCGGCCGCGACTCGGAGCCGTCGGCCACAGCCCAGTGAGAGACGAGCGAATGGAGCTGTGGGTGCAAATGAGCAGGACCGAGCTGCTCTCTCCACCAATCACCTAGCTTGGTTCGAGAGGCCTGCTGGGAAGACTCCCTCCCCTGGAGAGTGGGGGACCCACGGCCCGGTCCTCGCATGTGCTGTGGGCTCCGGCCTTGGCCAGCACTGGGGTCAGCAGCGCCAGAGGCCGGGCGCCAAGCTGAGCCTCCAGCCTGGAGCGCGCATAGCCTGTCAGGCCGCCCTGAGCGCCATCATGCGCCAGACACCAGCCTGCTGCACGCTGCGCAGTCTCAGACGTGGCTTCCCAGTAGGGTTCATGGGACAGAAACACACGACACTGTCACATCAGTGAGCCGGTCGCTGGCGGTGTTTCTGGCGCCACAGCCCGTGAGAGGCAGAAGTGCCCCACCGAGAAAGTCCTCAAAAGAGGGCAGACGTCACCGGGCCGAGAAGCTCGGTCACACAGAACATCGGCCCAGGGCCTTGGCTCTCCGAGGAGCTGTCAGGGGCATGTTTCCAGACACAAAAGAGAACTGGGGGTGTCACTGGGGACTGAGGTCCTGGGGGAGAAGTGTAGGGAGTGCTTTGTGGGGGGCCAGAGGTGAGCTGGTCTCTTGAAGCCTGGCTGGCCCCCAGGAAATCACACCTGCCCCTTCGGGTGGCAGCAGGGCATCCGGTGCCCCCACGTCTGGGTCAGGGTCTCGGGAACTGGAGACCCTGCGTCGGAGACCTGCCTGCGCTCGGGTTCTGCCTGCGGACGGTTCCGTCCGAGACGTCGGCTGTCTGGGCCGTGCTGAGAAGCAGAGGCGGGACCAACGGGAGCCCACACAGCGAGGAAGGCTGAGCGGGGCAGGCGTGCGCAGGGAGCCTTACCTGGAAGACAGTGAGGATGGCGGCAGGGAACGTGTCAAAGTTGGTCGTTGGAGTCTCGTCTTTAAAGTTGAACCTGAGAACAACAAGAAGTCTCGGGAAAGAGCCCCGCCAGGAGCCGGGGGGAGCCGGCAGCCAACACGCTCGTTACAGGTGGCAGAGGGCCGCTCACCGTCCCCTCCAGCACCTCGGGAGGGAAAGCGGAGGGGGGAGGCCTGGGCGGCGCTGTCTGCTCTGAGCCCTGCCTCCCCAGTGGGGGCCCAAGACCTGTACTCCCCTCCTGGACCCACTTACTGTCCCCCAAACAGCTGCATCCCCAGCAGAGCGAAGACCACGATGAACAGGAAGAGCAAGAAGAGGAGGCTGATGATGGACTTCATGGAGTTGAGCAGAGACACCACCAGGTTCCTCAGAGAGTTCCAGTACCTGCGGGGCCAGGCAGGGTGGTCTCAGCCCTGGACTGTGCTCAGCCAGGGCCCGCCAACCCCAGTCGCCGACTTCACACACATGGGGCTCTGCGGTCACACCTGTGGTTTCCGCGACCTTCTAAATCCTGAGGGCCCCACACCCAGACGTGCAGCTACAGCTTTTCTCTGGAGTTCCAGACGCACTATCCTGACTTCACCACCTGGGCCCCTCTGCCATCCCGGCAGAGGAAACACGTCCGGTGCTGGACTCTCCGCATTCTCCCCGCCAGGCAGCCCGGCAGGACAACAGCACCACCCATCGGGCAGCCAAGGCCAAGCCGGGCTCAGACCCCCTCCTGCACCTCCCTCTGCTCACCGCCAACACCCAGTCAGCTGCCACGGGCCTCGGGCCAGTGCCACACAAGTGAGGGCCGCGGCTGTCTGTCAGCAGCCCGCAGTGGGAGACGGTCTGGACCAGAAGGTCCCGAGCGAGCAGGGTGTCCGCGGGCTCCAGCACGCCACTCACCGAGGACCGGGGACTCCGCGTGGAGCGGCACTGCCCAGGCCCTGCTTCGCTGACATCCCTCAACACCTCCCCCCGTCCTGGAGGCAGCAACCAGGACCCTCTCACTCATGACCGGTCCCCGTGGCACACAGGGCCACCAAGGCTGCTGAGGTCTCTGTGCCGACAGCAACTGAGGCACCGGTACCTTCCAACAGCCGTTCCCAGTCTCTGGGGTTCCTCCCACACGTGCTCACAGGGCACAGCTGCCCCCAGACACCCAGAATCACCCCACTCCCCAGGAAGACGTGCCGCCCCACACCCAGGAGGGGAGGGTGGCCAGCCCGTGCTCACCCGTCCCTGGCACCCTGCCCACAGCAGAAACCCAGCCGTCCTCAAGGTTCTCTCGGGAGGTACTTTAGGGTTAACGGCAAGGACTCTCGACAAGGAATCCCTCCCTCCCCTGGGACTGTGGGGTCTAGGCCAGCCTATCTTCGCACAGGGTCCCTTGCCTGGCACAGGGTCACCTGCCTCAGTACAGGGTCCCCCACCTCCTACAAGAAAACAAAGCCCAAGGCCGGGCAAGGTGACACACGCCTGAGATCCCAGCACTCTGGGGGCCAAAGCGGGAGCATCGCTTGAGCCCAGGAGTTCGAGGCTGCAGTGGGCTACGATGAGGCCACTGCACTCGACCCAGTGCGATGGAGCGAGCCTCTGTCTCTTAAAAAAAAAACAAAACCAGAGCCCAAAATGCCAGGCCCCAAGGCTAGGTGAAGGCAGGCTTAGGGACACTGCACGAAACACTCAGCGAGCGTCTGTGGACACAGCCGGGCTGACTCCAGCCCAAGCCTCCTCTGCATTTGCACCCTCACATCCTCGAACAGCCCAAGGATTAGACTGTAAACGGACTGGAAGAGACTTTGGTCTGCCCGGGGAGACCAGTGGGCTTCCAAGAGGTCGTCCCCGTTGCTGGACGGGTGGCCCACAGCCCCTGCCCCACACAGGCTGTGTAAGGAGTTCTGCTCCTCAGGCCCCACGGCTGCTGGCCCAGTGTGGTCCGGCTGCCTGTGGAACGGGAGCCCCACAAACGCAGGGCGCGGCGAGCCCACAGTCGTCCTTGCTGCTTTTCTTCCCTCTTCCCTCCACAGCTCCGGCAGCCCCGGGCCTGCGCCCACTGACGGCCCCACGTCATGCCCCTGAGCTGTCTCTTCGCAGGCAGATGGAGCAACTCCTGCCCAGCCAGGGCTCAAGTGGGACATGACTGAAGACACGGTCTCGTCCCTGCCATTGTCACAGGACAGGAAAGGGCCGGGCTTGCACGGGGGCCAGGCCAGGGCAGGGGGACGGCGAGGTCTCCTGCCCTCCCTGGGGCTGCAGGGAAGGACTCGGCACTGCCATTTTCTCTCCTGACCATAAAGCAAAGTCACCTCTGAAGGCCGGGAGGATGGGACTGGGAGCCTCAAAAGAGAGGAGCGACACGGGACGTGGGGAGCCGGCAGCGCTGAGGCAGGTGGGAGGGCAGACGTGGCCCCGCGGCTGCGGGACGGCCAGCCGGCGGGTGCCCGGTGGGCCCCGCTTTGCAGCCGTCCTCTGTATCGAAGCCAGTAGAAGCCACGGAAGGAGCTCCGGGCACCAGGAAGCCCTAGAAATACCCTGTGTCGGCCAATCCCGCGTCCCCCTGCCCGGGAGCGCCAGGCGACGTACTTGGTGACTTTGAAGATCCTCAGCAGGCGCAGCGCCCGCAGCACGCTGATCCCGAAGGAGGCTCCCGGCTTGATGGCTGCCCAGACCACCTCGAAGATGCTCCCCACGATGACCTGCAATGGGATGGCGTCAGCCGCAGGGCCACACCCACATCACCCGCACACTCGCCTGGGCAAGGGCACCGCACGGCCGCACCTCCCCAGCCCACGACCAAGCCGGGCGAGGCACAGCCTCCCGCTGAGCTCCCGGAACCCTCGGGGGAGGCGGTGCAGTCCCACCGGTCCGGTCCTGGGACCTGTCCTCCTCCCAGCCCTCCCAGACGTACCAGGAAGACAGACGTGGACCGAGGTTGCCCTGAACGTCACGTGCCTGACGCCTCGCCTGGGCTTCAGCACAGCTCTGGAGCTGGCAGGATGCTTCAGACAGCCCTGACTACTAGAACATTCTCTCACAGACTGGCAAACCCTGTTCCCAGTGACTCTCCCTCCCTGGTCCTGCCGCTGCTCCGAGACACTCAGGTTCATAAACTGCATCGCGAGTCTCTCCTTCTCCCAGGGACCGGGAGCCGGCACCTGCCGCCAGGAACAGGTCGCGGGGAGCCTGCCCATCTGGTTCGCCGGCAGGGCTCCCGCAGGCACCATCGGGGCCGGGGGACGGGGGCTGTGAGCCGGGTCCCCTCCCTCCAGCCTTCTCGGGGGACTGTGCGAAGGGTCGTCCTGGTCACGCCCGTGGCGAGGGACTAGATGGGACGGATGGGGGCTGGAGCACAGCAGACCCTTCTCCACCTTCCCTCTGCACAGGTCACACGGGGCCCACGCGGAGTCTCCCCCGGCTACTGCACTCTGGGCCCGCGTCCTCTTCATGGGTGTGAACTCTCGTTTCCTTTAACCCACACTCCTGCAATTAACGCGGAGCACGAATCTCTTAGGTTCCGCTTCATCGTCCTTGGTGCGTATGTTTCCCAAAGTTTTAGTCGTTTCTACCGATTTCACATTAACTGCAAATCTGGTCAGCTAATGTCGACGTTCTCACCAGGTCGCGGCGAGAATGGTGAGTACGCCAGGACAGAGCTCTGTGGCACATCTCTAGAAATTTCCTTCAGGTCAACACTGATCGTCAACCAGCACGTCTGGGGCTGGCAGGTGCACCGTTTACACCGGTAAACTTAAGTGCAGTCACCTACTGCCGGTTCCTCTGTCTTGTCCAAAAACACATCATTCAGAGAACGTCACACGTCCTGCCAACACCCAGTTGTGCCGATACCCACACACCCATGACAGCCTATCCGTATGGCACCCTGGGCGGGCTGCCAAAATCTGCTCTTGGTGGTCACGCGGTCCTTGATCCGCACCGCCGACTCTGCCGAACACCGGCAAGGCCGAGACTGCAGCTTTCTCAACGTACTTTCTTCTCGTCGTCTGTCTTCCAGCACCTCTCCTGTTCTCCACTGACCCTCAAACTCTGACCCGTTGGCTCGTGCGGCAGGTGGCCTCTCAGATGACCCCCAGTCACCCACCGCCTGTGCTCACTCCTGTGCATAACCCCACCCCCTCGAGGGGGGTGGCACCCAGAGACCCACTCTCAGCAAACAGAACGCCGCAGAAGGGATGGGGGCTGCCTCTGAGACCAGCCTGCAAAAGGACTATGGTTTCTGCCTCAGTTTCTCTTTCAGACCACCAGCAGCTGTGCTGTGAGGGGCACTCCGGCAGCCTCGAGAGAGGACTGTGTGACCAGGACCGGAAACCTGCCAGCAACCACATCTGTGAGCCTGAGAGCTGATTTTTTGAGCCCTGTCAACGGCCACAAGCATGAGCTTGGAGGGGAGTCCTGCAGCCCAAACGAGCCTGGGACGCCTGCAGCCTCGCTGGGGATTCTGGGCCAGGGCACCCGGTTAAGTCACACCCGATTCCTGAATCACAGAAATGGTGAAATAATAAGTGTTCTTTGTTTTAAGCCACTAAGCTTTGGGAGGATTTGTTCCCCGGCAAGAAGAATCAACACAGATTTTGGAAGGGGAAGTGTGTGCCGCTGTGATCACAACCTAACGCGGGGCGGTGGCTTTGGAGCAGAAGACGGGCGTCGGGCAGCACATCCGCGACAGGGGAAAGTGCCCTGAACACGCGACTTACAGAGCTTTGGACCCTGAGGGTGCTGCACTCACGGTCCGCAGGAAAGTGGGGAGAAGGTTCTAGGAAACTAAAGGATGGTTCCGGGTGCATGCTGGCAGCAGGGTTAGCCCACTGCTGCCCAGAGTTACGAGCAAAGTCAAAAACATGCTCAATGAACTGTGAGGCTGACTCAGGAGATTTCTAAGCCAAGTGCTGAAGGTACTGCCTGGCATCTTCTCGCCGCTCACAGTTAAATACGAGAGGAGAAAGCTAAACGGAGGGAAGTGCCATTAAACGAACAGAAACCAGGACTTGGTGCTTTTGAAAATGCTCCGCCTCTCCAGAGAGCAAACGAAGCCAACGTGAAGAAACAGCAAGGTCTACAGACAAAACCACGGGCAGACTGTGACTTCCACATAACACGACGGAAAGACCCAAGGAGCTGCCTGAGAGTCACACGTCCAGGCCCTTCGAAGAGACTGAGGGTCAGCGAAGCAGCAAGTCCTCCAGGACACTGCAGGGTGCTGGCCCCGTCACCTCGACAGGGACACACGGAGAGGGGCTCACCCTGAGCTGTGGGTACAGCTGTTGTCTCAGGGAGTGAACCCCAAGAAGGGTCACAGCATCCATAAAACTTTTAACAGACTTACATGCAGAGACATCACCGGCTGACGAATCCAGACATGGAAAACAAGCAGACACAGGTCTTTGAATCCCCAAAACATTACTAAGAGGAAGCAGGCTGAGAAGCCCGTTCAGCTGAAAACTGCCTTTCAGGAAGAAGACAAGGGACTGAGAGGGCGGAACAAACAGCCCAGGGGGCTTCCTGGGCCATAAGAACAAGTCCCGGGATCTCCGACATCTGTCCAGCTGGACGTCACAATTGCCGTCTACGGCCATGCCACCCTGAACGCGCCCGATCCCGTCCGGTCTCAGAAGCTAAGCAGGGTCAGGCCTGGTCAGTGCTTGGATGGGAGAATCGCTACGGGCCAGCTGTGTTTCCCTCTCCCCTTTCTGAGGACCGTCTGCAGCAGTCACCCTGCGCCCGTCCCACCGCTGCACCTCGGTGTGGGAGGGGGCGACCCCGCTCTGCAGGTCGGGAGGCGCCGTGGGAGCTACACCCAGGTCGGTGTCTTCCCCGCCACCTACCAAAACCACAGACGTCCACGTCGCAGAGAGCACCCTGGGCTGCCACCGTCTGCACCTGCTCAGAGATCAGACGGCGTGGCATGGAGCAAAACCTCCAGCCCCGAGGTCAGGAAGCCTGACCCCGTGCAAACCAGAAGGGCAGCCCTGGGCCAATCACACAATGTCTCCAGTTATACAGTGAGAGCCGTCGTGAGGATTTAACAAAATCACGGACACAAACGCACTGCCAGCTGGAAGTGTGGTGCCGATGAGCCAAAAGGTTTAAGTTAAGCTGAATTTTCAAGCTGAAGCTTCACTTCTATGTAGACCAGGTCCCCTCCATTGCTACTGCAAACTCCGCAGAGCTCCGAGTCCGTCCTCAGGGTTGGCACGTGCACCTGTCACTCGGAGCCTCCAGCAGGTCAGAGCTCAGCCCAGGGCAGGTGCCAGCCGTGCCACATGCCAGGGCTCTGGGCTCAGCACCGCCCCGTCCTGCACTCTGGTCTCAACCCCCACATGAGCAACCTGCTGCAGAGGTGAGGGACTCAGACCAGGCTCACCACCCCCCACCCCCAGAACTGGAGCACCCCCCACGGCCGATCGTGCCCGCCCCAGAAGTGCCAATGCATGCGCCTGAGCCTGCCCAGGGCCAGACCCACAGGATGCTGCAGAACCAGGACCACGGACCCAGTACGCTCTGTCAGGGAAAGGCTGAGCCCTCCGTGGGGTAACAAGATCCCAGGCAGGGAGGGGGCTGCAGAGCCTTCAGCAGATCTTGAGCTTCTACAGACAGGACCAGAGGAAGGAAGGTGGACGTTCTGCACACAAAGAGTCGCTGCGGCTGGCACCCCCACCGGTCAGCCCAGCCAGGTCAGGCCCCCCTCTGCCAATACCTCGAGCCTGTCTTTATGCAGCTCCTGCCTCACGTGGGACACAGACCCCACCCCAGCCTGGGTACAGCGTACGAGGGGCTGCACGTGCTCTCGGCGAGGACACCGCTCAGACCTCCCGGCACCTGGCAGGCAGCCCTGGGGAGGCGTCTCACTCACCCCAAAGTCAAAGCAGTTGAAGGAGGACCGGAAGTAGCTTCTGGGCCCCAGACCATACATCTTCAGGGACATCTCTGTGAGGAAGAGACCCAGGAAGACAAACTCTGCAAAGTCTAAGAGAAGCCAGAGAAGAGGGGATTAACTTGAGGCCTCCTCCCACCCGGGACCCGGCCCAGACTGGAGGACACTGGGGCTCGGGGCGTCTCCAGGACTGAGCCTTCCAGCCTGGCCTGCAGCCCCCACACTCCGAAATCTCAGCCCAGGACGGGAATGACGGATTTGGAGGCACACGGAGAGACGCCTGCTCCAGCTTGGGAGATGGGGAGTGTCTGGTGCCCACGGCACACAGAGGAGGACAGGCTCGGCAGGAGGTGGGCTCCAAGCTGGGCTCAGCAGTGAGTTCTGGGGTGAAGGGGATGCCCCTCTCCCCACCCCCAGAGGCGGCCCCCATCCACCCTGAGGAGAAGCCGGGCTACAGCCTCCGGCTGGCCCTTCTGCCTGGCCCTCAGTGTCCACCCCGCCTCCGTCTGTCCACCGGGACTTCCCAGATGCCTGTCCTCAGGACCCCACCGCACCGGGTTTGATTTCGACTCTGGCTGTGTGTTTGGCCCACGCGACAGAGAACCGCTCTACCCCTTGAGCACCCAGATGGCACGACACACGCCAGGGGCTTGGTGACACCGCCCCCCCGTGCTGTCAGTGAGGCTCCTATGGGCACATCAGCGTCAGGGGGCTGCCTCGGCCCAGGAGTCCACCAACAGCCCTGCTCAGGCCCTCAGGCCACACTGGGGCTGGAAGGCTGTGCTGGGGATTCAAGGCACAGACACTACTGACCCGGCCCAAGCAGGAGGAGAAACAGGACGGAGTCAGAGCAAAAAAAAAAAAAAAAAGTGGTCACTCCAGAGGCTGCACGAGGCCACAGACAGCAGGAGAGGCAGCCAGGCTCAGCCACCGGCCGCACCAGGCATCCTAGACGTGAGTGAGGCCCCTGCCTTTGATCCTCCTCCCAGAGCGCTGAGCTAGAATCAGTCCTTACTTCACACGGAGGCCAAAGACACTGTGGCCTCTGGCCAGGGTAGCAGGGCCAGGAGGCAGCCCAGAAGCCAGCACAGAGCCCACGTAAAGAACGAGGCCACGAGGAGTCAGGGCGACCCTCTGAGAGTCCAGTCCCCAGGCAGACTCTATCGCAGCCTTCCCAGGCTCTCTGCTGGGACCTGGGGCCTTGAGGGACCACAGCTTCTAATGAAACAGATGCAGGAGGGGCCACACACCCCTCCCGCCCCAACACACCTGGAATCTGTCCTCACCCGCAGCCCCCCACTAGGGCCAGGCTGCACGGGCCATACGGCCTAATTCGGGGCGGGCTCCACAGCCCCCGTGGGCACCATGCAGACAGATCCCCCCACTGCCCAGCCACGGCCCAAGAACACGGAAGACCAGGCCCCTGGGAGCAAGTCACCCACAGCCAGCCTGGCCTCTGAGCCAGAAGGCACCAGGCACCCAAGCCAGGCGTGGGGGGGCGAGGAGGAGGCCACGTGGCCAGTGGCAGAGGCAGGGACACCCACAGACCCTCCCAGGCAGATCACTGGAGCAGGGCTCTGCACGAGAGCACAGCGTGCCGTGGGACAGTGGGTGGCCAGGTCTGCCTCAGGAGCTGCGCCAGGCCTTACTGGGGCTCCGCCTCACCATGCACACCCCAGCTGTGAAGGTCCCGGTGACGCACCGAGGGTGGTCGCTGGAGGAGAAGCTGCACAGCCGCAGAGCAGCCTCGGGACAGGCCCCCCGAGGAAGCCCTTGGTCTCTGGCTGGCATACCCTACCCTGGAGCCGGCCCGGCAGGGTAGAGCCCGGCACTGGGCAGAGGTGCTCGCACGCGGCAAACGCGCCAGCCATTTCCCCTGTGGCCAGTGGAGCTGGAATTCCAGGAAACTACAGAGAAGACCAAGCAGCAAGGGGCAGGTTCCCGGCACCACCAGCCTATTCTCCCCACGTCGGATGTGCCACGAGACCCCAGACCTAGCATCACCCCCCCAGCTCAGGAGCCCGGGTACCAAGCTTCTCCTGGGGCAGAATGGACCTGGCTGGCTGAGTCAAGAGGAAGCCCTGGGCCCCCACGTGCAGGGAAACCTCGGCGTGAGGACTCAAGCAAAACACTGAACTCAGTCCCAAGCAAAGTCCCAAGACAGCAAACTGTGGGCCCCTGGGCCCCTGAGTTAGGAGCAGAGCAGGCATTCGATGCACACGCTGCCCTTGAACTTCACCCCCTGGGAGCCTGAGCCGGGCGTCTGCCAGCAGCTCCCTGGGTCCTTCTGCTTCTCTTCACCCTCCCCCACCAGGCCAGGAAGAGGATTCGGTACAAAGTTCGGGAGACCGCAGCCTGGAATCCCACCCACGCTTTCCCGTGACCCGAGAGCCTTGTCTCTCCTGCTGCGGAGCAGAGTCTACAGCTCATGAGAACGGTCAGGCTCCCGGGCCGAGCAGACCAGGCGGTGGTCCCCAGAACGGGAGTGTGGCCGGCCCACTGGGGCCCCAAGGAGGCCACTGTCATGGCGGAACACACTGACGGCCAGGCCAGGACTGGGGCTAGGATGGTTTTCCTCTGGAGTCAGAAACGGCTCTCCTGAGGAGCTTCAGGCACACAGGGCCCTCAGGGGAGAGTGAGGCCCGGGGGGACATCCCAAAAAGGCCCTGTCCCCAGACCTGCGGCAGACACCGAGCAGGGTGAGTGCAGCTGACCCCGGGGGATGGGAAGGCTGCACTGAGCAGAGGACAGAAAACATCAGCGGGTTCTTAGTCTGTAATCCTCTCCGTGAGGCAAGAAACAGACCAAGACCACACTCCACATGGCTGCAGGGTCCTCCGATGTGGAGGGCCGGCCGTGGAACGGGGGCCCCACCACCCGTCGCCTTCCCCTTGGCCTGTCGTAGCCACAGCCGGGGCCAGGATGAGTTATGACTCCACCCCTGTCACCTGTCCTGAAGGCTCGGGGACACAGAGTCGCAAGTCAGCCCCAGTCATGGGGGTCAGGAATGCGCCCAAAGTCAACCAAAAATAAGAAAAATGAAAATAACCAGAGGAGTCCTGGGAAGGGGTTGGAAGCAGGGCTTTCTCCTCAGGGGCCCGGGGCAGGAGCAGCAGCCTCACCGCAGAGAGGAGCATGAGCTTTGTCCCTGGTCTGTGGGTCTGAAGCTCACAAAGGAGGACAAGGCCTGCCTGGCCTGGCCTCGTCACCCCACAAACTTCCTCCCCTGGGTGCCCAGGGCCCCTCATCCCACCGCACGTGACGCAGAGGAACAGAGGTCCAGCCAGGCCCAGGTGGGCTTCCTGGAACCCTGGCCCAGGGGCACGGGGCCTGGGCAGCCCAGGGGTGGTAAGGCCACCCTCAGGCCCTGGACACAGCCCAGATCCCCAACAGAGGCCCTTGGGGGCTGACCAGGTCCATGGGACGGCCTGGGCAATACAGGGGTCCCACTCGGGGTGCTCCCAGGGAGAAAGGGGCGTGGAGGGTTTCCAGGCTGCAGAGCAGACCTGGTTCGGGAAGTGTCGCCAGCGGGAGGGCCCGGCCCGCAGGTACCTACACAGCGCCGTGGTGAGCCGCTGTGGCTGGTTGTAGTGCACCATGGCCACGCACAGGGTGTTCAGGGCCACCACGCACAGCACCACCCAGTAGAAGCTCTGAGCCTTCACCATGCGCCGGATGAAGAACCGGAACATCTTCTCCTTCCTCCGGAAGTACGACGAGCTCTCTGTCTTCCCGCTCTTGAGGCTGGCACGGGCGAAAGGGGATCCTGGGGGAACAGGGGGCTCACTGAGGGTGTGGGAGCAGCGGGCCCCATGACACGCGCCCAGCCCTCCCGTGGACACACCCCTGAGGACATCTGCCTCCGCCCCAGACAGCCACAGACATTGTGCCGATTATCCCGTGACCCTCGCTTTACAGGTGAGGGAGCCAAAGTCCTTGGCGATCTCCACGGTTATCGGGCGCCAGATGGGGAGCTGGACGATCTGCGGTCACGGTCTCTGGTCCCAGCACCCCGGCCACCTTCCAAGAGCACAGTCCTGACACCCCCAGGCCCCTCTCCACAGGAACCCCAAGCTTTCTGCACCCCCAAGACATAAATCTGACTGAGTCAGTCCCTCCCCAAATCCCACCTCCATGGTTTGGCCCAGGAGCTCTGCAGCACCTGACCCCCCTCTCCTGCTGACTCGGGGTCCAACAACCACAGCCCGCCCGTTTCCACCTGTTTTTCATGCAGTTTCCTGGAGCACAGTGAGCGCGTGTGTCCGCGCGTGGCCTGTGGTTGCCGTCCTGCCCACAAAGTCCCGAACGCTCACTACCGGAACGTTCTCCTGCGCTGCTCTGATCCAACTCCTGCACCCTCCCCCGCCCACATCCAACCCGATGGCCTCTCGTTTCTGCACACACCTCGGCCCTTCGCGGCTTCCTAGGAGCGAAGCACCCCTCAGCGGGCTTCCTGCCCACAGCCAGCCCCTTCTTGGCCGTGAGTTCCAGCTCCAGCGTCCTCCACGGAGCCCTGCGCTGGGAGCTCCACTCCAAAGCGGGTCCTCGGCTCACCCTGACAGTAGTCACCTCCGCGCCACCACCTGTCACTATTTGCTCATTGACCTGCTCTGTGCCCACCTCCCAGAAAAGACCGTGAGCTCTGCGGGGACAGTGGCCATGCGTCTCTTTGACCACTGAGACCCTCACACTGAGAGGGGTTCAGTAAATGCCTGGTGAGTGAGTGAAGGGTCTCTGTGGGTGTTTAGGGTCCGTGTGTGTGTGTGTGTGTGCGTGCGTGTGTGTGTGTGTACAGGGCCTGGCTGCGTCTCTCCGCAGCAGGGCACTCGTGCCTGTGTAGGAGTTTCTCTGACTCGTGCACTGAGTCTGGCCGTGGTTGTCTGCCCTTGGACAGAGCGCGGCTGTGCCCAGCTCTGGGTCTCTTTGTGGGCTCTGAACTCCGGGGCTTGGGCGTGGAGTCCCTGGGTGAGGACACGGAGTATGTGTGAGCGTGCACACTACGTGCATGCTCTGTGTGTCTGCGCGTGGCCATGTGCGTGTGCACACCGGGCCCTCGGTACCACACTGGAGCATCAGGCTGGTGTCCGCCTGGATTCACGACAGCAAAGGCAGAGCCCTGAGGCCTCTGCAGGGGCGTGTCCACAAGCCGAGAGGCTGCACCAGACACACAGGGAGACGCTGTCACAGACAGCCCGGGGCCCAGAAGGAGTGGCCCAGAGGAGACCATCTGTCAGTCACGGATGTCCCTGCAGGGCCCTAATGGCAAATTCCTGGTGCCCTGGACACCATGCTCACTGACTGTCGATCACAGCCCTCCTGCTAAGCCTCACGATCCACGTCCAGACGCCAATTAGTCAGAGCAGACTCACTCGACAGGCCTCTCGGCCAGCCCTGCCGAAGCCTCGGCCAGGCACACTCCTCTCCTCAGAGGCAGCAGGGCGGATGGGGCGGGAGGTTACGCAGCCCGGATAACGCGGGGGCCCCACAGGGGGCAGAGCCACACGCTCAGAACCCCCCACACAGACGCGCACGGTCACTCAGAACTGCGGTCCACAACCCACGGGCCGTGGCCCGGTACCGTCTGTGGCGTGTTAGGAAACGGGCCGCACGTCACCACCTGTGCTCCGCGCCACACACCCCCAACGACACCTCCAGCCCGATCCACGGAAAAATCATCTTCCATGAACCCAGCCCCTGGGGCCACCGACCTGGAACATGGGAGTCGCACGCACGCCACACGAAACGATGTCGGGGACAGAGACCGAGGCGCAGGGCTAAAAACTCAGGTAAACATGATTGACAAGAACACAATGACAAAAAAGAGTTTAAAACTCAGGGGTGAGAAAGGCACCAGGCAACACAGCTGGAACCGAAAGCAGGGACGGCAACGCAAAGCAGAAGTCGTGCTCGGAGGCCAGACAGGTGGGACCGTCTGGGGGAGGCGTCGCGTGACGAAATCAAGCACGATTCACGAAGGAGACGTGACGTCACGAACTTTACATCCACCAAGCTACACAACAGCTAAACACACAAACACAACCTACGAGAAGCACAAGAGGAACTTCACAAAAAATAAAATGTCAGGGATGTTCAAAACATCACTTTTGGAACTGTACAAATTTAGTAGATGGAAAACAAAGAATTAGAAAATGTGATCAATAAACTTGATTTTAACAAATATACCTACAATCCGGTATTGCCAAAATATGGCACACTTACTTTTTTGTTATGTTAGTGAAGCTTTTTAAAATCAGTCGTGAACTTAGAATTTGAAAACTTTTAAATGTAGAGATTTATAAGCCACGTTTCCCATTGTTATCTGATAAAAACAGAAATAATGAAAAGATGATTGGAACATCTTTTTTTTTTTTTTTTTTAGACAGAGTCTCACTCTGTTGCCTGGGATAGAGTGCCGTGGCGTTAGCCTAGCTCACAGCAACCTCAAACTCCTGGGCTCAAGCTATCCTTCTGCCTCAGCCTCCCGAGTAGCTGGGACTACAGGCATGCGCCACCATGCCCGGCTAATTTTTTCTGTATGTATATTTTTAGTTGTCCAGATAATTCCTTTCTATTTTTACTAGAGATGGGGTCTTGCTCTTGCTCAGGCTGGTCTCGAACTTCTGACCTTGAGCGATCCACCCGCCTCGGCCTCCCAGAGTGTTATGACTACAGGCGTGAGCCACCGCGCCCGGCCAGGAACATCTTAACTGCTTACAAATGAGGACACACTCCCAGGCCAACCTCTGCCTCTAGAGGAGAGTAATTATCATCCAGAAACCGGCACGAAGGAAGACGTGACAGCAAAGCTTCACACAGACGGAAAAACACAGCCTAAGACGCCTTCACCATTAAAGTAGGAAAAACAAGAACAAGTCACATATTCTAAGAAAGTAGAAAAATAATAAAGTAAACCAAAATAATGTAGAAAGATAAACTTAATAAAGATAAGAATTGAAATAATAAAATTGAAATAAACAAAAAGTAGAAGAAAAAGAGATCTGAAATCTGGTCATTACTATCTACATTAACCCCAATATGAACCAAACTAAGAAAAAGAGAGGACGCAAAGGTGGACGTACCAGGAACCACACAGAGGAAAACGAACCCACATGCTCCGGGTCAGTCTCAGAGCCCTGAACATCGTATACAGCAAACGCTCTGCTTCGCGTCTCCAGCCTGCACACAGACGCCGGCACGTTAGACGGCTGCGTGGTGTCCCCACGTTCCCCGGCACACATCTCGAAATGAGCACGTCCCAGCCTGAACGTGGACGCCAGTCCCCACAAAACCGGCCCCTCCGCGGTCCTGTCCTCCCCGTCCGAGCTCCCTGTCCTTCCATTGCTCAGGCCACAACCTGTGCAGCTGTCCTTGGGGTCTCTCTCCCACCCACACCCAGCGGGTCAGCAAACCCCGTGGGCTTGTCTTCAAAACACATCAGAACCTGACACCTGCCGTCCTCTTTCCCGCTGCCTCCAGGTCTGAGCCACCACCCTCTGGATGTTCGCAGCAGCCTCCAAACCGGCCTCCCTGCTCCGCCCTCCGTTTCCCAGCTCAGTCTGTTGTCAGCAGCCCAGGGATCCAGAGGGGCCCTAACACGACAGAAGCCAGAGGGTGTCACCCCTCTGCAAACCACCCCCCTCCCGTCTGCCTGGAGTCCCTGCGGGCACCTCGCCCGCCACGACCCCCGATTCCCTCCTGCTGCCCAGCCACAGGGAGCAGCGAGCAGGCACCTCCTGCCCAGGGTCGCGGGACCTGCTGCCTGGAACGTTCCTGCCCCCAGGTGTCCCTCGGGCTGACTTCCTCACTCCGTCCTCTCTGCTCAGTGGCAGCCGACTTCCCGGGGCCTCCTACGACCACCCCGTGGGGACTGCAGCACCCCCAGAACCCCTGACCCTGCCTTCCCTACTCCTCCTCCTCAGCTCCTGGCTCCATCGACATGCTGCGTGTTTGCTTATCACCTCATTTCTTGTCTGATGCCCCCACCGGAACGCAAACTCCAGAAGATGAAGGGCCATGTTTTCATTTTGATCAATGTTGTAGCCCCAGTGCCTCAATCGTAAGAGAATACCACGCGCAGCTCTGCGGAAACTAATTTGAACGCCCAGAGAAAACACAAGATTTCCCAACAAAGTATAAATTACACAACTGGCCCAAGGTTTTTTTGTTTGTTTGTTTGTTTGTTTTTGGCTTTTTTGGACTATATAGATTCACAGTTTTATCTCACTTATAAAAAACAGATAATTCCAGTGTTATTTAAACAATGCCAAATCATAGAAGATTTTTTTATTGATACAGAGTCTCGCTCTGTTGCCCGGGCTAGAGTGCCGTGGCGTCAGCCCAGCTCACAGCAACCTCAGACTCCTGGGCTCAAGTGATCCTCCAGCCTCAGTCTCCCAGGAAGCTGGGACTACAGGTGTGAGCTACCTCGCCTGGACAGTCTCTTATTGCTGACAAAATAAATACAAAATAACTTACGAATAAATAAACCCAACATAAAAATGAATAGGATACATGAGGAGATACCAGTAGATTTAATGTTTAAATGGGAAACATTCAAAAGAGGGTCAAAATCACAAGGGGGTGAAATGAGGAAACCAGAGCCAATGAACTGTCCCCTCGCACTCGTCCAACCAGCCTCAAACTGGCAAAACCACAAGGAGCTGTGACGACTAAGCAGGACGGGGGCCAAGGTCTCCGCTACAGTTAACGGCAGGTGCGCCTGCCCGCGCAGCCTGCGCTGGGAGTCGCCCCAGAGACACAGGCGCTGGTCAGGAAGGACGCACGTGTGCAAGGATCCAGGGGCAGCATTTCTCACAGTGAGATTTAAAAAAAACTAGAAATAAATGAACAGCCACGGATAGGGCAGCTGACTAATTTACGGTGGATCCGTGGCGTGAACGGCACACAGCCATGGACAGCAGACTGGGGTTGGACTAACTCGTCAGTGGGCAGGGGTTTCCAAAGGTGCAGATGAGAAAAGCGTCCCCAAACTCTACATGCCCATATGTGCGCCCACGCCTGCGTGTGCCTGCGTGTGGTGTCTGAGATGAGCACGGAGAAACCAGAAAGGGCCTGTTCTCAGTTGTTAGCACGGTTCCCTGGCATTGGGTGGGGACAGAAACGGTAAAGTGTAAGAGAGAGAGAGTGTATACGTGTGTATGCATTGCATGTATGCGTGTGTATGCATGTATGTTGTGTATACATGTGTGCATTGCATGTATGCATGTGTATGCATGTATGTGTGTATACATGTGTATGCATTGCATGTGTGCGTGTGTATGCATTGCATGTATGCGACATGTGTGCATTGCATGTATGCATGTGTATGCATGTATGTGTGTATACATGTGCGTGCATTGCATGTATGCGTGTGTATGCATGTATGTTGTGTGTATACATGTGTATGCATGTGTGTGTGTACTGCTTTATTGAAGGGTTCTGTCCCATAAACACAACAGCATAATGGGAAACAGACCTGTGACTCTGGTCCACTCACAGACTGTTGCAGGGCAAGGAGTCCACACTGGACTCGACCCGGTAGCTTGAAATGAAAAACCACCGAGTGTCGGGACCTCCCCACACAGTTAAACGTGGGGACTCGGGCTGAGTGTTCCTCGGCGGCGGAATGCGCAGTTAGGCCGTTTGGGGTGGGAAAGCCCAGGCGTTCTGGTGCCAGAAGTCTGGTATGGGACAGAGAGGAAGGGACCCAGAGCGGCTCTGCAGAATAAGTTAATCAGAATTTCCTTTCCCTACTGGAGAAGCGGAGGAGGAAGAAGGGTCTCGGCAGCGGCAGCTCCAGGAGGCGGAAACAGGGGCTGGGGAGAGAGGCTTGGAAACCCCTGGTCCCGACAGAGTCAGCGACGCACGGCCCCGGCCACGGGCCGCGACTCGGGTTCCAGGTTACGCAAGTGAACGAGCAAGGTCTGGGCGAGAAGGAGCCCCCAGGCGCAGCCGGCCAGGAAGGGAGCCGGGCGCCGCTCCGCGTCTAGCCGCAAGGCGCGCAGGGCCGGAGGACCCGGGACTCACCGACGGCACAGAGGTCTGCGAACCGGTCCTCCCCCTCCTCCGCGTGGATCAGGTCGTTCCTGCTCTTCTTGGTGGCCGCTCTCTTCAGCACTGCTTCAGACAAAGGTGGGGGGGCTGCCTGAGCTGCACACGCAGGCGGCCCCCCTCAGGGCCGCAGGCGTCTTTCTGCTGAGCCTGGGGTTACCCTCCCCCAGCACCGGCAGCCTTCCCTGAACTTCCGCCCTGGGCCTGGAGCGCTGAGGCTGAGGCAGGATGGTTCCTGGCCCCCTTGGGGTGCGGAATTTTGAGGGAGGGTCCCGGCTTTCCCTTCCCTCCACAGTGAGGTCAGTGGGAGCCTGGCCACCAGGGAGACCAGGAAACGTCCATCTGGGGTGAAGCCAGGGCCGCAGACCTGCTCAGAGCCTCAGGTATGGACAGCTGAGACCGCGGCAGGTGCGGCTGTGCGCTCCGGCCCCGACCTGGTGGTGGGCGTGGAGAGAGGGCAACCCCGGCCCGCGGCAGGGCCCATGCTCACCACCAGTGCCCACGGCCGCAGAAGAGGGCCCCCAACCCCCACCCAGCGCCCAGGTCGTGCCAGGAGTCTCTCTGGGGACAGACACGGCTTGGCCTAGACCTGCAGCTTTAAAGTCAGCAGGAGCAGCACCGTTCAACAGAACTTTCCGTGACGATGATGCGTGCGTGTGTCGGGAAGCCCAGGGCCAGACTCCGTGGCCCAGGTCTGTGTTCGTGTGTGGGCGCGTGAGCGCCTGGCACCGCAGGGCGCACCCTGTGTGAACCCTGTCAGTTCGCACCCAGCCCACTGCCCACCCAGCGCCAGAGCTCTCCACGCAAGCAGCGCCTGCCAGGGCCACCTACCATCCAAGGGGGACTTCTCCTCCGCGTTCTTGTCCTCCTCTGCCAGCATGACTTCCTCTGCCAGGGGAACACAGCCTCAGGCCACAGCCCGCCTCTCCCCGTCCCCTCCAGGCTCACCCCAGTAATGCACCGGGGTGAAGGCACATCTCCCGGGAAGACCTGCCTTCTCCGCTCTCACGCTCCCCCAGGCCAGCGGGGCTCAGAGCTGAGCTTCTGCTCAGTGCCCGTAAGAGGGCGCGGCCGCCGGGATCCCCCCACACGTCACCGCCCCTGTGCACAGCTGTCCCCCAGGCGCGCTCAGCACTGAGGGGTCACCTGTGAATTGCAGGAGGCAGGAGCGGGTGCCCCGCCTGGAGGGGAGGGTGCTGGCCCGGGGCTGAGGGTCGGGGCAGGAGTCCAGAAAGTCCAGGCTCCACCGAGCCCAGAGTCAGGGCACGAAAGGGCAGGCACTTGGGTGTGACAGGGAGAGACCAGCGTCGGGCCGAGTCCTCAGCTGAGGAGGCCACCGTCTCTGAGCCAGGACCCCGGGTGAGCCGTCGAGAGACGCCTCCTCCCCGCACAGCCCTGCAGATTCCACCCCACAGCCGGGGAGCCCAGCGGGCCGCAGAGCGGACAGAGGGCAGGCCAGGCGCACGGGGGCTGCTCCCCTGGCTCTCACCAGCCTTGAAGATCCACTCCAGGTACCCGTTGAGCTCCCGCTCGATCTGCTGCTGCCGGCGGAGCTTCAGGAAAGCGCGGCGGTTCTCCACCCGCTCTCGTTCCTTGGCGAACTCTCTGTGCCGTGCCAGGAAAGCAAGCAGGTGGAGTGAGTGTGAGCACACCTGCAGGCAGGTGTGCAGCCCGCAGAGATAACAGGGGCCAGAACAGACTGGGACAGGAGATGCAGGCTGCAGGCTGCCGCCCGGGGAGCCCTGTCTCCCAGCCTCTTCCAGCCTGAGCACCTGGAGGACCCTGGGGCTCCCTGCTCACCCAGAGAGCCCACGTGGACAGCCAGGCAGACCCGCCCTCCTCAGACTCCTTGGTAGTTAGGGACAGAGCCTGGGTCCCCAGCGGGGGGTTCCGGGGGCAGGGACACCGCCACAGCCCCCGCCTAGAGCAGGCCTAAGCATGCACCCCCGTGCTGAGCCCGGTAATCTGCGACCAATCTCTGGAGGACACTTCCTTTGCTTCCTCTGTGGGTTCAGACACAAAGCCATTGCTGGCAGGAGGAGGGACAGACGGCAGCAAAGGAAAAAGGGACGACCGGGTCAGAGCAGGCCAGAAGCAAAAGGAAAGTACTGCAGAGCCCATGTGGCCTCCGCGGCCCACGGGGAGCAGGAGGGACCTTCGTGCTCTCTGATCTCCAACAGCCCAGCCCCTCCTGTGCAGAAACGCTTGCCCTGCAGCGCAGCTCTCACCCACCCGGCCCAGCCTTTTGGGAAACCATTCCCTCCTTCTCTCTCTCCCTCCGTCCCTCCCTCTCCCTCCCCTTCCCCTTCACACACATA
Source organism: Propithecus coquereli (assembly GCF_000956105.1). Taxonomy (NCBI): domain Eukaryota; kingdom Metazoa; phylum Chordata; class Mammalia; order Primates; family Indriidae; genus Propithecus; species Propithecus coquereli. Next base: position 1,749,236 of record NW_012150274.1, on the reverse strand, counting down.
AAACCAGCGTCCGGGCTTGCCGAGTGGACGTGACAGGCCCGACTCCTGGCGCACAGCCGCAGTGGGAAGGAGAGCTTGGTTCCCACCAGGACCAACCCTGAGCCCACAGCCAGCGCCCACCAGGGCCTGGGCCGCTGCAGGCCAGGCGACGAGAGGACACAGCTCCTGCCCAGGCCCACCCCTCTACAGGAAGGCAGGTCCACTGTGGCCTCCCCGTCTGACCCAGGTCCCCTGGCCACGCCCTGAGAGCAGGACAGCCTGGGGGCGGCAGAGGGCCGTGAGGGCGCTGCCTGAGCCCATCCGAGAGCTCTCAGCAGAAACTCACAGGGGCAGCCTGGTCCCCACCGGAGAGCAGCTATCTCTCACACGGTGGCCATCAGCGTCCCTGAGCTGCCGTCCCCACTGGGTGGGGGGGCCCCAGGAACAGCCGCCAGCTCTGCTTCTCTGGGGCCCAGGAACGGAGACGGACGGGGCTGTGCCAGCTCCCGCAGGCGGTCAGGCGGCTGCTCACCGCGCAGCACCCGGGGTGCAGCCACGTGGGCTGTGCTGGCCGCGGCTTCAGTGGCCTTCACGGGGCCTGGACGCCTGGACGAGGCTCGGCCAGGCTGACCAGGGATTCATCCCACACCTCCCTTCCCGAGAGGCCAGGACGCTCACGGGCTCCGGGCTCCAGCCCACCTCCCCACGCGTAGTGTCTCCCGCACGGAGCTCATGCCCCTCCCCAGCCTGGACGCCGCGAGTCCCCTGCCAGTCCCTGCGCCCTCTGCCCACCTCACCCTCTGGCCCCAGCCCCAAGAGTCCCTGTGGCACACACGCCACACACGCCCACCGAGCCTCCCCCCTAGCGTCCTCTGCCTGGAAGGGCCTCCTCCTCCCTCAGCCTGGCTCCTTCCCAGGCCTCCCCCAGGGGCCTTCTCTGAGCCGCAGGCCTCCCCCAGCTTCCCCAGCAGACCGGGAGCTTACGTCCACCCCTGTGCTGGGGGCTTAGCCGGTCCCTGTGCAGGCGTAGCGTCTAAGACATGCCAGTGACAATCGGATCCCACACAGGAGAGGGCCGAGGCTGAGAACACACCCCAGCCGGGGCACACGGCCTGTCTCTGCTGTGGGCACGACTCTGGGGTCCCCCGGGCTCTATCCTCAGCCCTCCTCAGGAGCCCTGGGCCTGAGCAGGAATCTTCAGGGAGGCAGAATGGGGACTTTCTCCTTCAGGGAGGTGGGGCACAGAGGCAGGCCAGGCCTGACACCCCCACCCCATCCCTGTCATGGCTTCCTCAGCCCCGGCTGTGCCCAGGCACACGGCACCTCCTCAGCTCCCAGCCCCAGTGCAGGACAGGCGGGTGCCGCGTGCCCATGGGCCAGCCGGCCACATTCCAACCCAGGCAGGGGTCAGGAGTCACTGTTCCCCAGGAGGCCCCAGCACTGCACCCTCCCCCACCCTCCCCTGGAGCAGCTTGGCATAAAGGGGTGCCCCGAGCTGGGGCGGGCACCCCAGTGGTCACTGCAGCCGAGACCCGAGGGGCTCATTCTTCACTGCGGGAACAGGGGGCTCTGTGGCCATGGAAGCCGCCCAGAAACCCCGTCCCAGCCAAACCTCCCACCTACCCAGCTGACATGCGCAGCAGCCTCTCCCCACGGCAGAAGCCAGGCAGAGGCCAAGGGAAGGTCAAGGAAGGGGCCGTGACGGTGGCACAAAGGGCCACCAGAGCCCAGGACTCCAGAAGCAGCCAACGCAGAGGGTGCTCCCCAGCCAGGCCTGGCTCACTGCCCACCTCACGCGCACCCCGTGCAACTGCACGGCCCGTCCCTCAGCTGAGAACACGGGGCGCCTGCAAGAGCCCCACGCAGCCTCTTACCCCGAGAGCACGCCCAGCACCAGGTTGAGCATGAAGAAGGAGCCGATGATGATGAGGGGTATGAAGTAGAGCCAGTTCCAGGTGTTGCCGGCTGCGTCGTTTGTCTGGAAGCAAGGAGAAGGCGTGAGGAGGACGCGCAGATGAGACGCACGGCCCTGGCCCGCGTCGGGCCGCCTGCCCCGAACGAATACCTGGCAGGGCCGTGCAGTGGGGAAGCCAGTCGGGCGTCCGGGCGTGGGAGTCGAGGCAGGGCCAGAGGTCAGACCCGCCCCGCCCGGCAGAGCTCTCTCGGCTGCAGCTCCCAGAGCAGCAGGGACACTGAGCCCCCCCGGACACTGCCCGGCAAGGCCCGAGGAGCCCAGGCCGCTCGGACGCCCCGAGCACTGCAGGCCCGACTTCTGCCTGGGCACCTCCCCGGGAGAACACTCACAGCACCCCCAACCCCCGCCCCCGGCTGGGGGACATCCCTGAGCAACTCCAGAGACGTTTCCTCCTGAATGAAAGCCCGCACGTCCCGAAGTCCTCCTCCAACCTTCTGTGTGCAGCAGCCCCCACAACCGAGACCACAGTGGGCAAGTTCCCGGAGGACAGACCTCGCCACATGCCTGGCCCACGACAGAGCCCGGCACTCAGGCGCGATCTGAATCCGAAAGGAAAGGAGGTCCATCTTCCCCGATCTTTCGCTTCTTACAGCACGGCCCACAGAGGGGTAATCTCCTCTGGGTCCCATCTAATTCCAGAGCTGTTCTGTTTTCACGGGTTCCCAGTAGGCTGGGCTAACAGGATGGAGAACCTCTTTCTCCACGCAGGTGTCCTGCTAGAGGCGAACCGGGAGGGAGAGGGGTGCAGAGGTGGGCAGCCCTGGCCCTTCACTCCTCGCTTCAGGGGCAGGTGACAACTCGTGGCAAGGCCCAGGCAAGACAGGCGGGAGGACAGCCTGGGCACTGCCCTGCAGCCGGGCCGACCTCCAGGGGCTGCTGTCGGTGCTCTGGCCCGCTGCCATCTGCCAGCCTCGGCAGAATTTGCAGACTCAACTCCTGGAAAGTCCTGGGTCCCTGGATGTACTGAAGCCTGTGGCTTCTGACCCGTGGACACTGACTCCAGGCTGGCCACCGAGATGCCTGGACCCTACCTCAGAACTGACATTCAGAATCCCAGCTCTACCTGAAGTTCTTGTTCCCTGACCACGTGCAACTCAGACCTGGGAACTACACAGCCACCAAAGCCACCAACCTCCCTGCAAGCTCACCCTCCAAGCCTGCCCTCCTTCCGAGGAAAAGGAGAGCTGATGCCGCTGCGACCGCAGCCACTGCCCTACTCAGAACTCGGCTCCTGCAATCCTCCCTCCACGACGCACCACCCCCATCAGTAGCTAAGCCACTCCAGCCACTCTCGTTTTAAAAAACAAAAATGAAAGAAACCGGGACTTGTACTTCTGGGAAGATGGAGTAGACACACCCTTCCCTACCCCTCCCACTAAGTGCAAATAATACTCTGAACATTATACACAAAGCAAACACGAGAAGACTCTGAAAGGTGGAGAAAAGAAGGCAGACCAGCTAGGACCTAGGAATAGGTGAGTTCCCTGGGTTTTCTTTTTGCCTCGTATATCCCAAACTTGGAGCTGAAGAAGCCTGCAGCTTGGAAATGACCACAGGGCACAGATAAAAATGCACCAACAGAAGCCAGCCCTCTATGACCAAAGGGTCAGGAAAGGGCAGCCTAGCAAGACAGAAAACTTTTAGACAATAACTACACTGCTCCAGCCAAACATCGCAGAAAGAACTGTGGTTGCACCTCCATCCTTTCCAGCAAAGACCAGCAGGGAGCCTAGACTTCCCCCTCCCAGACTGTAATGGGAGGCCAGGGGTCAGGGCTGGGGTGGGGAGTCCAGTGGTCACTGCGGCCAGGACTCCAGGGGAACACCCTTTATTCTGCACTGCAGTGACTGGGGCCTCTCTCATCCACCCCAAACTGGGGTGCTCTCAGAGAAGGCCAAGTAGGGAGTGGGACTTTCCTCCTCAGCAAGTAGTAAACGAGCCCCCCCAACCCCGCCCACCTCTGTGGTATTAGGGAAGACCACCGGGATGCCTAGACTCCCACTCCCACACGCAGTGATGAGGCACCCCAGCCCCACCCTGCCCGGGTGCTGTCAGAAGGGCTGAGGGGACAGTCAGGGTTTCGCCACCATCCAGCAGTAACGAGGCCGCCCCCATACACAGTGTGCAGAAACCACGTGCAGAGCAAGAACGAGGCACACCTAACCCTCCCAGCCAGGAAAGCATCCTCGAGGTGCAGCAGGGGCTAGAGCCGCCAGCCCGCCCGTCAGTGAGGAGAAGGCCCCAGCTCGTGCCAACGGAGTGGGGACCCCAGACTGCATACTCACCCCAGCCAGACAGCAACCCCCCTTCCCCTGACAGAGGTGCGAGACGCAGCCGGCTACAACAGAGAGTTTAAAATAAGATCCAGGTGTCATGACTCAATACCAGAAATTTCCAGTTTTCAACTGAAACTCACTCACCATACCAAGAACTAGGGAGAGCACGAACTGAATGAGGAAAGATCGTTTGCAGATGCTCTGAGGGCCAATTTTATGTGTCAACTTGACTGGGCCACAGGGTGCCCAGATATTTGGTCAAACATTATTCCGCATGTTTCTGCAAGGGTGTTTGGGACACAGTTAATACTTTAATCCATAGAGCACAGCAGGTTGCATCATGAGGGCGGGCCTCACTCACTCGGCTGAAGACCAGCCTGGCCTGGGTGTCCAGCACATTGCCTTTGGACCTCGTCCCCACCAGCTGCCTCCCAGCGGCCGCACCACCGGCCCTCCCGCGTGCAGCCGGCTCTCGAGCCTGCTGGCCTCAGCTATGGGTTTGGACTTGCAACCTCCGTAGCACGAGCCATTCCTTGTGCTGAATCTCTGTGCACACCCCACACGCACACCCTGTGGGTTCTGTTTCTCTGAAGGACAATGAGTGACGCAGAGGCCAACACTGAGATGATAGGATGACAGAAGTACATAAAGATTTTAAAGCGGCGTCGTAAAAATCCATCAAGAGCAATTATGAACACACTTGAAACACATGAAAAAACAGAAAGTCTCAACAAAGAAATAGTCCCAGCAAATAAACAGAAGATATAACAAAGAACCAAACAGGAAATTTAGAACTAAAAAATACAGTAATCAAAATAAAAATCTCAATGGAAGGGCACAACAATAGAATGAAGGGGGCATGGAAAAGAATCAGCGAGCAATAAAAGAGAACAGAAAACAATAGAAATTACCAAATCTAATACACACAGAGAAAAAACAAAAAAAAAACAGAGCCTCAAAAACCTGTGGGACGATAACCAATGACCTAACACTCGTGCCATCACCAGAACACAGGGCAAGGAGGATGAGGCTGGAAAGTATTTAAAGAAAATTTCCCAAATTTAACAAGTGACACAGACTTACAGATTCAAGAAGCTGAGCAAACCCTACACGGGAGAACCCAAAGTACCCACAGTATGACAATGAGATGGTCAAACTCCTGAAAACTAAAGACAAAGAAAAAAATCTCGAAAGCAGCGAGAGAAAAATGATATCTACAGGGAGAAAACAATTCAAAAACTCGCTGCAGAAACCATGGAGGCCAGAGGAAGTGGCATCATATTTTCCAGGTGCCGAAAGAAAAGCACTGTCACCCACACGTACACCCATCAAAAATAACCTTTGGAAAATCAAGACATTCTTGGGATGAACTAGGAAACCAGAAGCATTTGTTACCAGCAGAACTCGCCTAGAAAAGTGGCTACTGAAAGTTCTCTGAACAGCAAGGAAATGACGAAAAAAGGAATCGCACCACTCTCAGGTACACACCCAAGGGAAATGAAAACACAGTCCGTGTGAAAACTTGCACACGAATGTTCGTGGCGGCATTATTCATAAATTTAAAAGTGAAAACAATCCAAATGTTCATGAACTGATGAAATATAAACAAAATATGCTAGACACACACAATGGAATCACATTTGACAATAAAAGCAATGAAATACGATACTTATTACAACACAGATATAAAAACACAAAAGGCCACCTATTGTATGATTCCTTTTATATGAAATGTCTGGATTATACAAACCAACAGAGACAGAAAGGTCAATGGTGGTTGGGGCTGGGGGCCTGGAGGATTGAGGACTGACTACTAGTGGATACAGAGTTAATGAAAATGTTCTAAAATTAGATAATGATGGTTGCCCAACTTTTTGGACATACAAAAAGACCCTGAACTGTACACTTTAAAATGGTGAATTTTATGGTATGTGAATTGTATCCCAACTAAAGTGTTATTTAAAATAAAATCCTTCCAAAAAGAAATCTCTAGGCCCAGACAGTTTCACAGAATTCTACCAAACATTTTTAAAAGACTTAACACATTTCTCTGCAATCTTTTCAAGAAAACAGAGGAGTAAATACTTCTCAATTCATTTTATGAAGCTTGTTTATTAACTTGATACCAAAACCAAAGACAGGACAAAAGAAATTTCAGACCAAAATACCTCATAAATACAGATGTAAGAATCCTCAATACAAATATTAACAAATAGAATTCAGCAACATACAAAAGGAATTATATACTGTGACCATGTAAGATTTATTACAGGAATGCAAGGCTGGTTCAGTATTCAAAAATCAATGTAATTCACCATGTTAACATATTAAAGAAGAAAAATCACGTCATCATATCAGTGCAAAAAAACATTTAACAAAATTCAACACTCATCCATGATAAAAAAAAAAAAAACTCTCAGAAAATTAGGAATAGAGTAGAACTGCCTCAACTTGATAGAGAGTAGTCTACCCCCACTTAAAAAGAAACCCTACAGCTAATGTTGTATTCAACAGTGAAAGACCAAATGCTTTTTCCCTAAGACTAGGAGAATGGCAAGTATGTCTGCTCTTACCATTCTTACTCAACACAGTGCTGACAGTTCTAGCTAGCATAGTCAGGCAGGTAAAGTAAATAAAAGGCATCCATACAGATCAAGACACACAGACCAACAGAAGAGAGCAGAAATAAACTCTTGCATATATGTCAGGTGATTTCCGACAAGGGTGCCAAAACTATTCGACAGGGAAAGGACGGTCTTTTCAGCAAATGGTGCTGGGAAAACTGGATCTACACATGCAAAAGAATGGATTTAGATCCTTACCTAACACCAAACATAAAAATTAACCCAAAATGGATCAAAGATCTGAATGTAATACCTAAAAAATAAAACTCTTAGAAGAAAACAGAGGTCAAAGCTTCACAACTTTGCATTTGGCAATGATTTCTTGAATATGACATCAAAGACACAGGCAACAAAAACAAAAAATACACAAACTACATCTTATGAAAACTTAGAAAGTTTGTGTATCAAAAGACACTATCAACAGAGTAAAAGGGTAACACACAGAATGGGAGAAAATATTTGCAAATCATATATCTAATAAGGATTAATACTCAGAATATATAGAAAACTCCTAAAACTCAACAACCAAAAATGCGCAAAGAACTTTAATAGACATTTCTTCAAAGAGATAAACAAATGGCCAATAAGCACATGAAAAGATGCTCACCATAACTAATCATCAGGGAAATGCAAATCAAAACTACAAGATACCACCTCACACACATTAGGACGGCTGCTATCAAAAGAACACAAAATAACAAGCATTGGTGAGAACGTAGAGAAATTGGTGGATTTCTCTTGTACATTGCTGGTGGGAATGTAAAATAGTACAGCTATTGTGGAAAACAGCATGCAGTTCCTCAAAACATTAAAAATAGAATTACCATAAGATCCAGCAATTCCACTTCTGGGTATGTACTCAAAAGAACGGAAAGTAAGATCTCAAAGAGATATTTGTACACCCATGTTATTCACAAGAGTTGAAACATGGAAGCAACCCAAGTATCCACTGACGAATGAGAAAAGCAAAATATGGTATATACGCGCAATGGAATACTATTCAGCCTTTAAAAGGAGGGGAATTGCACAATATGCTACAGCCTGGGTGAACCTTGAGGGCACCTAAGTGGAATAAGCCAGTCACAAATGCTGTGTGATTCCACGGATGTGAGGAACTTAGAGTAGTCAAAACCATGGAGACAGACAGTAGAAAGGTGGTTGCCAGGAGCTGAGGAAGAGGGGGACAGGGACTTAATATTAATGGGTATAGAGCTTCCATTTTACAAGATGAAAAATTACGGAGATGCACAGTGGTGATAGTCACACATTACGAATGTATTTAATACCACTGAACTATATACTTAAAAATGGTCAAGATGGTAAGTTTATGTTATTTGTATTTTACCACAATAAAAAAATGGGGTGGGGAAGGCATACAGATCAGAAAGAAGAAATGAACTGTTCCTGCTTGGAAATGATGTTTATCTACATAGAAAATCCCAAGGAGTCTACAAAAAATCTCCCAGAACTGATAAATGAGTTCAGCAAGGCTGCAGGATCCAAGATCAAAATACAAAAATCAATTGTATTCCCACATACTAGCAATGAACACATGGATACTGAAATTTAAAATACTGTACCAT
>NW_012150274.1:1738220-1739609 GCF_000956105.1 Propithecus coquereli | reverse complement strand
AAGACCCCAAAGGCAATCACAGCAACAACCAAAATAAATAAATGGGACCTGATCAAATTAAAAAGCTTCTGCACAGCCAAGGAAACTATCACGAGAGACAACCTACGAAATGGGAGAAAATATTCGCATGTTACACATCCGGTAAAGGGCTGATAACTAGAATCTATATAGAACTCAGGAAAATCAGCAAGAAAAAAATCAAACAACCCTATCAAAAAATGGGCAAAGGACATGGACAGAAACTTTTCAAAAGAAGACAGAATAATGGCCAAGAAACATATGAAAAAATGCTCAACATCTCTAAATCATCAGGGAAATGCAAATCAAAACCACGAGATATCACTTATCTCCAGTGAGAATGGTATTTATCAAAAAGTCCTAAAACAATAAATGTTGGCGTGGATGTGGAGATAGGAACACTCATACGCTGCTGGTGGGACTGCAAACTAGAGCAACCTCTGTGGAAAGCAATATGGAGATACCTCAAAGAGATTCAGGTAGAACTACCATTTGATCCAGCAATCCTATTACTGGGCATCTACCCAAAAGAACAAAAGACACTCTATAAAAAAGACACCTGTACCCAAATGTTTATAGCAGCACAATTCACTATTGCAAAGATGTATAAACAACCAAGTGCCCATCCACAGATGAGTGGATTAATAAAATGTGGTCTATGTACACCATGGAGTTCTACCCAGCCACAAAAAACAATGGTGATCTAGCACCTCTTAGTATTCTCCTGGATAGAGCTGGAGCCCATTCTACTAAGTGAAGTAGCCTAAGAATGGAAAAACAAGCACCACATGTACTCACCATCTAATTGGTATTAACTGATCAACACTTAAGTGCACATATAGTAATAACATTCATCGGTGTCAGGCAGGTGGGAGGGAAGAGGGGATGGTTATATACACACCTAACGGGTGCGGTGTGCACCGTCTGGGGGATGGACACACTTGAAGCTCTGACTCGGGTGGGGCAAGGGCAATATACGTAATCTAAACATGTGTACCCCTGTAATATTTTGAAATAAAAAAAAATTATTAAAAAGGTAAAACACATATAAGACTTGTATGCTGAAAACTATAAAATGCAAATGAAAGAAATCAAAGATGATCTAAACGAACGGAGAGACGTACCACGTTCACTGACTGGAAGACCCAACATAGTAAAGATGTCAATTCTCCCAAATTGAATAAAATGGGAACAATTAGTTTACCTGATTTCAGTACTTATCTATAACTACAGTGATCAAGCCTGTGTGTTACTGGCAAAGGGAGAGACATACATCGATGGAACTGAAGTAGATCCCCAGAGATAGGCCCAAACGACTTCTGGAAAGGTGCAAAAGCAACAGAGGAATCCAGAAAATGGTGCAAGAGCAAC
>NW_012150274.1:1734927-1735820 GCF_000956105.1 Propithecus coquereli | reverse complement strand
GAGGAGGGGTGAGAAGGAAGGAAGGAGGGAAGGAAGGGAGAGGAAGGGAGGGGAGGGGAAGTGAGGCAGGGGAAGAAGGGAGGGAGGCAGGGAGGGAGGACTTCAACCTAAACTTCATGCTTTACATAAAAATTAACTCAAAATGGATCACAGACTTTCATTTAAAATATAAAACAATAAAACTTTTAGGAAAAACATAGGCGAAAATCTTCAGGATTTAGGGCTGGGCAAAGAGTTCTTAGACCAAAAGCCCAACCCACAAAAGGACACACCGATAAACTAGTCTTCGTCAAAGCTAGAAACGTTTGTCCCGTGAAAGACCAGGTGACGAGGACGGAAAGACAACCACCAATTGGGAGACAGTACTGGCAAACTGCAGCGTGTATCTGACAACGAGCTGGTGCCCGGGATACGGAAAGAACTGAAAGACCCTGCAGTGAAAGAACAGTCCAGACGGAACACGGGCAAAAGGTAGGAGGAGACGCTTTCCCTGCGACGCACAGACGGAGACGGCGCCGTCAGGAGACGCGGTCGAACCATGCGACACGTCACTGACACCCGTCAGAACAGCTAACGTGAAACACAGTGGCACCACCGAGCGCTGGCAGGAACGCGGGGAAAATGCACCATCCGCGCACTGCCGGCGGGAATGCAAAGGAGTGTTAGCTTCAAAACTGGACGCGCAGCGACCACGCAACCCGGAAATACGCGCTACGGGGCACTCGTCCCACGGAAACAAGCTTGCCTACTCCTGGCCGTCGCCTGCAAGAAGCTCTTTGCCCCGCGTCCACGACACAGGCGCCCGCGGCGTCATTCCTACCCCGGGAAGCTCCCCCGGTCTCTCCTGCGGGCTTCTTCCTTCCCACTGGACCTCCGAATGTGGGAGCCTCCCC
>NW_012150274.1:1734403-1734792 GCF_000956105.1 Propithecus coquereli | reverse complement strand
CCCTCTGAGCTCCCTCTCCAGCGCCCAACTGCACACCCAACATCTCCCCAGGGATGGAAACAGTCACTGAAACCGTAGCGAGCCAGGACAGGGTCCTCGAGTCCCACCACCACCCTGCACTAAAACAAAACACAGAAACGCCTTGTCCCGATTCTCCGTTCCCGCAAACGGCACCCCCTTCTCGGACGGTTCACGTCCCATCAGCTTTGATTCTTCTCTCACACAGACGTTGGACATCCAATCTATGAGCAAGGCCTGTTTGTGTTAACATCAAAATACAGCATTTGCACCTGCAGTTCTTTTTGTTTTATTTATTTTTGAGACAGAGTCTCGCTCTGTCACCCAGGCTGGAGTGCAGTGGCACAATCACAGCTCACTGCAACCTCCAC
>NW_012150274.1:1728206-1734353 GCF_000956105.1 Propithecus coquereli | reverse complement strand
TGTCCCCTCTGAGCTCCCTCTCCAGCGCCCAACTGCACACCCAACATCTCCCCAGGGATGGAAACAGTCACTGAAACCGTAGCGAGCCAGGACAGAGTCCTCGAGTCCCACCACCACCCTCCACCAAAACGAAACACAGAAACGCCTTGTCCCGATTCTCCGTTCCCGCAAACGGCACCCCCTTCTCGGACGGTTCACGTCCCATCAGCTCTGATTCTTCTCTCACACAGACGTTGGACATCCAATCTATGAGCAAGGCCTGTTTGTGTTAACATCAAAATACAGCATTTGCACCTGTAGTTCTTTTTGTTTTATTTATTTTTGAGACAGAGTCTCGCTCTGTCACCCAGGCTGGAGTGCAGTGGCACAATCACAGCTCACTGCAGCCTCCACCTCCTGCGCTCAAGTGATCCTCCTGCCTCAGCCTCCCGGATACCTGGGATTAGAGGCACAGCCACCGTGCCCAGCTAACTTTTTTATTTTATTTTTTGTGGAAATGGTAGGTCTCTGTCTCGAGCTCCTGCAAGCGATCCTCCTGCCTCGGCCTCCCAAAGTGTTGGGATTAAAGGCATGAGCCACTGCGCCCAGCCTGCACCTATATTTCTGAATACTCTTTCCTCAGATCTTCATGAAACCAATACAGTGAACACAAGCAAAACCACGTGTATAATCGTAAACCAACATTTACTTCCCGCTGTCCCTTTGAACGTGTTCAGTGGAGAAACCCATCCCGTAACCTTGGAAGAAAATTTGGACAAGCCTGACGACTTTTCCAACGAATCCTGGGTGAAAGTTCTACGATCACGTCAAGCTGAAAACAGTCGCCATTTAGCAATCCCAAGTGCCCAGTCCTGGCGGGGAATCGCTGTCTGGCACCCTGCGCGGTCGGCACCTGCTCTCTTCCGCCGCTGGCCGCAGCTGGCCCTGCCGGCGGGAGAGGAAAGCGCAGCCGCTCTGCTCCTCCAAGCCCAGCATCGCTCCTCCTTCCTCAGCTCACGTCAAGGCCGCTGACCCCAACGCTGCCAAAGCGGGGGTGGGGGGCAGAGAGGAAGGGGAGAGGAAGAGGAGGCACGTTCTTCCTCGAGTGTCGCTGCCGCGAGACGATCTCCTCTCTCTGGGCCTGATGGGAACGTACTGCTGGCCCAACTCTCACGAGGCCCTTCCGCGTGTTCTTCTGAAGCCCCCTTGGCTCCACGTACTTTAAAAGCACAGGCAAGCCATTTCTCCCCAGCTACAGAGCCCCCACGCTCCCCCACCCACTGCCACTGTTGTGCAGCGGTCCACTCTGACCAGACGCTCTCCTCATCATCTCCCCGGGTCCTGACTGCCCACTCTCGCCTGGCCACCGCTGGTCTGCGAGACACACACACATCCACCCCGACCCCGTGTGCATCTGCTCTCCTTCCCCCTCCCTCCACCTCTGCTGCAGGCCAGCGGCTTCTGCTCGCAAAGAACCCAGGCACTGTCTCTCGAAGGAGCCCCCTCGCTGCGCTGGAGGGAGGAGGGCAGGCTCTGTCTCCACAGTCCTCTTCAAAACTCCCGGCTAGTCCCTGACAATCCCCGTGTGCCCTGCGGGAGTGGATCCTGGCAGTCCTGGGCCAGCTACTCCGGGTCCTGCGTGGCATCAGCCTCACAGCTGTCGCTGCCCCCACCAGGGCCCCTGCCAAACTTTCAACGCGTCGTCCCTTGGCATCAGCACGGCCCCCTCTAGACCTCACCAGGCCCTGCGCTCCCCGCACCCTCCCCTCGCCACTCCCGCTCCTCCGCCTCTGCGTCCTCATGGCCTGCCCTTGCTGTGTGCCGGCTGCCTTCGCTCCCCGCCGCGCAAGCCGTGCCCAGCGCCAGGGGCCCAGTGCAGTGTGTGTGGGAGGAGACCTCGGTGGCCACTCACAGCCGGCACCTCCCACCCACCACCTTCCCCGGGGGCACAGACCAGGCAGGGATCTGAGTCACCTGCAGCCACCGGCCGAGCCCCAGCGGCACTGCGGGCTGCGGAGACCTGGTCACACAGTCCTGCATCCGGGTGGAGCTGGCAGGGACGCGCCCAGCTCAGAGCTATTTTTAGCATTGTCTTTGTGGAAATGGTTCCTTGACTGGCCGTGGGGGGAGAACAGCCGAGCTCCTCATCACTACCTTTGTCCCCACGCTCGTCCCCACAGTCGAACGAGCCCGTCATCAGACACAACTCCCACTTCGGGCGGAATCCGGCTCAACAGACCCTGGGCCAGCTTTTCCTGAACTCCCCATCTGCAATCTGCCTGCCCGACAAGCTGGATCAACTAGTACGGCAAGCATTTATCAAGCACCTGCTGAATGCCCAGCCCCGGGACCAGCCTGGGTCCCCAGGAACTCACAGAGAAGGCACAGAGCAGAGTCCCAGTGTCTCCCTGACGCCGGCCCACCCTCGTGCCACCGGGACTCACGGGCGCAGCTGCCAGAAGCTGGAGAGGGAGGCACAGGGCCCAGGGGGGCGTGGCCCAAGCCTCACCCTCAGTACAGGGTGCAGGTCATAGCACCTGAGCCCCTGGCCCCTCCCCCGACAGCACCTGAGCAGAACACACCCTCTGGTTACTCAAAACCAAACAGTTCCTCAGTCTCGCCGTCCCAGAGTCCCGGCTCACGTGGACATTCCTCTTCCACCTCCCAAAGCTCCTGACGTACTAGCAGGTTGGTGCGAAAGTAATTGGCTTTAGCATTGCTGACATTTGCCGTTCGCTACTGGAATACTCTTAAATAAATGTGGTTACGTTATACATCGTTTTGATGCACATTTCTTGATTTGTCTTTTTTTGCTAATGACTTATTACTTTCTGTTTGTTTTATGTTTATTTTAGACTATGGAAATGATGTTAGACAAAAAGCAAATTCCAGCGATTTTCTTATTCGAGTTCAAAATGGGTCATAAAGCAGCGGCAACAACTCGCAACATCAACAAGGCATTTGGCCCAGGAACTGCTAAGGAGCGTACGGTGCAGTGGGGGTTCCAGAAGTTTTCAAAGGAGACAGAGCCTTGAAGGTGAGGAGCGCAGTGGCCATCGGAAGTTGACAAGGATCAGTCGAGAGCCGGCATCGAAGCGCATCCTCTTACAACCACACGAGAAGCTGCCCAAGAACTCAACGTCGACCCTTCTACGTCGTTCAGCATTTGAAACAAATCGGAAAGGTGAAAAAGCTCGACAAGTGAGTGCCTCATGAGCTGACTGAAAATCAGAAAAATCATCATTCTGAAGTGTCGTCTTCTCTTCTTGTACGCAACAAACCACTTCTTGATCAGATTGTGACACGCGAGGAAAAGTGGATTGTGTACGACAACCAGTGATGACCAGCTCGGTGGTGGGACCAAGAGGAAGCTCCAAAGCGCGTCCCAAAGCCAAACTTGCACCAGAAAACGGTCGTGGTCACTGTTCAGTGCTCTGCTGCAGGTCTGATCCAGGACAGCTTTCCGAATCCCGGCAAAACCAGCACATCTGAGAAGTGTGCTCAGCACATCGATGAGATGCACCGAAAACTGCAAGGCCTGCAGCCGGCATTGGTCACCAGAAAGGGCCCAGCTGTTCTCCACGGCAACGCCTGACCGCACGTCGCACAACCAACGCTTCAAAAGTTGAGCGAATTGGGCTATGAAGTTTTGCCTCATCCGCCACATTCACCTGACCTCCCGCCACCCAACTGCCACTTCTTCAAGCATCTCGACAACTTTTTGCAGGGAAAACCCTTCCACAACCATCAAGATGCAGAAAATGCTTTCCAAGAGTTTGTCGAATCCCAAAGCACAGATTTTTACGCTACAGGAATAAATGAACTTATTTCTCGTCGGCAAAAATGTCTTGATTATAATGGTTCCTATTTTGATTAATAAAGATGAGTTTGAGCCCAGTTATGCTAATTTAAAATTCAGTCTGAAATTGCAATTACTTGCACCAACCTAATAATTAAATTGCTCTTGTGTTCTGGTAGCTCACGGGACTGTCTCAGACAGGGATGGACGGTAGCAAGGAGTCTTCGTATGAAAAGACGACTGAGGTCTGCTCAGGAGTTGATGGTAGGATCCACCCAGAACAGCTCCAGGTGGAGGGGAAACGGAAGTGAGATCGGTCACCAGGCAGCCCCCAAGGGAACTTAGACTCGCCTTCCAACATGGCCAAACCCAGACCTCCCTGAACTGCTGAGACAGGCTGGCGTCCTGAGGGGAGTAAGGAGCCCAAAGAGGAAACGGTACCCGATAGGCCTGGTGTGAAGGAAACAAATGTACAAGACACAGGCCTCACCCCGAGCCCCGGCCCAGCGCAGCCCTAACCCTCACTCTGCTCTCACCGCCTTCACCAGGCAGCCTGGGGACGGCAAGATGTCCAGCAGGCTCCACTGTCCCTCGACTCCATCCAGAAGGCCCTGGCGGGGCGGCAGGGCCAGTGGTCAAAAGTGAGCTCCCCAGGGCTTGGGCAAACCAGCTTCTCCGTGACTCAGTTTCATCATCTGTACAGTGGGGTTCTCGAGATCAAATGAGTTCACAGGAATAAAACACTTCACGCAGGGCCTGATTTAGAGCGTGTCTGCACTGAGCGCTAGCTATGGGTGCTGTTGCCTGCTGCACCATCGGCAACAGGAGCATCTTCTCTGGAGTTCTCTTTTCTGACCTCCGCCACTCAGCCCTCAGTTGTGCTTTCGCAAGGGACACTGCTATGTCACGAGTTTGCGTTCAGACTGACCACGGTGGAGGCTCTGGTGGAGTGTCTGGAGGGAGAAGGCTGTGCTTCGCCCTAGGGTGGAGGAAGGAGCTGAGGGCTGGGCGGAGCCTCTTAGGTCGAAGTGCCACCCCAAATGGGACCCCTGGAGGTGCCAGCTCAGGAGCCCCAGGGCCACCCCAGGCCCAGGGCCAAGACGCAACTCACGTTGTAGAGGATGTCGGTCCAGCCCTCCATGGTGATGCACTGGAACACCGTCAAGATGGCGAACAAGATGTTGTCAAAATTGGTGATGCCAAAGTTGGGTCCTGGCCAGTACTCCCGGCATTCAGTGTCGCCTTCACACAGCCGGGCTGGGGCCTCTTTGCCGCAGGGGAAGTCACCCACGGGATCTGCATCTGTGAGGAGGAGGATGAAGCAGACCCTGAGCTCAGAAACACCCAACTCTCCAACCCCCACTGGGATTCCGGGACCCCGGAGAACTCGCTGCAGGTGGGCAGGAACCAAGCACCAACAGAACCCTCCGCCACCTTCCCGCCACTCCTCCTGCACCTGCACCGTCTCTGCTTCCGTCTCCACCCGAGCTCAGGAGCCACCTTCTCCGGAACCCGCGGTCAGCTCCTCCTTCCCCACGGGAACCTGCCCATCGTCCTTCAAACATGCTCAAGACCCATGCATCTCAAAAGCAGAAACAACAAACTCCCAGCCTCCCCGTCCTCCTACCTTGTTCCTCCTCTTCCTCATAGCCAAACTGCCAGCAAAGTCCTCCTGACACACAGATCTGACTGTCACTCTGGAGCCAGCAAGGCCATGGCCAGTACGAGCCACACTCAGCCACTGTGCAGGCCTGTGCTCGTACGGCAGGACGACCTAGAGCCAACCCAGCGTGTGCCCAGAGGATGGCTGGAGAGCTCCTGGCCCAGACCTCACTGCCCCCCTACAGAGCGGACATCCTCGTACTGACCTGCACCCTAGCAGGCAGCCAGGGCCCACACAGTGAGGTAGCAAAGAAATACCAGAAAACCACTGCTAATCTCTGGAACAAGATGGCAAGGAGCTCCCATAATCCCAATGGAAGGGCTGAAAAAATCTTTTTTAAGAATGTATAACAACACACGGAAGCACAGGGACATTCTGAGGATCTGCCAGGATGGGAAGCAAATGCTCCCATGTTTAGAAGGCAGAACTGACCACACGAGGTTGTCCCTTCCCTTCCAGATACCTTGGTAAGTGCTTGTAAGGAAGACTGGGAATAATAACAGCTCCTTTCCTCCCTTCTCGTGCTTGGTAGAATTTCTGTTCTTTTTCTTGTCTCGCGGCTCTGGCCACATCCACCAGTGCCACGTGGATTGGACGTGACCGTGCGTGCTGGCTTCCTTCTTGACTTTAAAGGGGAAGCTCTCAAGACTTACAATGAGGCACGATGTTTGCAGGATGTTTTAGGGAAATTTAAGAAAATTATTTT
>NW_012150274.1:1723243-1727353 GCF_000956105.1 Propithecus coquereli | reverse complement strand
TATTTACGTGTTTGTGCTTACTAGGTTACTGTCCATGAGGAAGTAAGCTCCACCTCACTGGTCTGGCACCTGGAAGGCCCTCTAGCACCCAGAACAGCGTCCATCTCCTGAGGTCCTCCTCTGAACCCAGGCAGTGTTGCTAGGCTCACCTGAGCTATTGGGGAAACAGGCCTTGTGGAATTTGCCCATGTAGAACTCGAGGCCAATGATGGCGAACATGAGGATGGCGAAGAAGAGGAGCAGCCCGATCTGCAGCAGCGGAACCATGGCCTTCATGATGGACTTGAGCACCACCTGCAAACCTGGGGCCAGAACAGGCAGAGCGGGGCAGGTCAGAGAGCAAAGCGGGCAGAGCAGGGAGCGGGGTGGGGCATGCACGGAACAGCAAGAGCCCGAGGCAGGGCAGAGCCGACAGTCCTGGGCCAGGTGCTGAGCAGCAAGTGCTGATGAGGCCAACGACAGAGCTGGCGGCCTTCCAGCAGGGACAGAGCAGGCAGTGCTGGGGGAAGGAGGACAGCGAGGGAGCACTCACGTGGGGCAGAGCCGAGGGACAGGTGGGCTGAGCAGTGGAGCAAAGTGGGGGAGGAGGACGTGGGGGTGTGAAGTCTGGGATGGGGAGTGGGGGCGTGTGGGCTGGTGAGATCTATGGGTCTATGGAGGGCTCAGGATGGGACGAGAACAGAGAGTCCTGAGAGGAAAGAACAGGGAATCCTGGGAAGGAAGGGCAGAGAATTCTGGGAGCCAAGAGCAGGGGATTCTGGGTGGGAAAATGAGGGAATCCTGGGAGGGAAGAACAGAGAATGCTGGGAGCCAAGAGCAAGGGATCCTGGGTAAGAAGTATAGAGCTCCTAAGAGACACAACTTGGGGAAAGTGAGGCAGGAGGACTTGCCCCCAGGAAGTGTTTTGTGACTGGGCACAGGGCATGAGTGGGTCCAGGCCGGAGGAACTGGGCTGAGGCTGTAACCCCTGACCTTTCCCCGCTCCAGGCTAACCCCAGCTCTTGGATCCAGGCCAAGGCCCTTGCCTGGAGGGTCTCAGGGCAGAACAGAAGCCAATCAATGGTCTTCCCATAGTGGTCTCCACAGGACCTAAAACCAAACTTCCACTGGACTGAAGGAACAGGAAATGACCCAAGGTGGTCACTGGCTCACAAGGTCACCCTGGCCATCCTCCTGCCCACGCTTGGCTCCTTGAACAGCCCAATCCAGGAGCACATCGTAGGGCTGGTCTCAGTCCTCAACAGCCTTGCCAAGCCTGAGCCCAGAGACAGGTGGCCCTCTGTAGCCTTTGAGTACTTCCTCCATCATCCCACCTCAGCACCTTGGTCAATCTCTCATGCGTTCTTTAACTCCAGAAAAAAAAGCAAAGAGATAAAAATACAACAGAGTATTTGAGGAGGAACAAAGGTTCCACCTAGGGAAGCCAAGTCAGGGCAAAATAACAGAGTCACCCCCTGGGCTTTTCTGGAGTGGGACAGACTAGAAAAGGCCTGTCCCTCCCTTGTTCTCGCCTGGTTCCCTGGGGTCAAAAGTGGCAAGCTCATGGTCACCAAAGCCAAAGGGGACTAGTGAGGGGCTGAACTGTGGTTGTGGCCATGGTGAGGGCAGGGGAGGAGACTGGTGTTCCAGTAGGCGTGGGCCTGTCTTAGCTGGACTCACTTGGAATCCCAGACACCAGCTTCAGGGGCCTTAGCACCCGCACAGCCCGCAGAGTCCGCAGGTCGAAATCGGTGCCAGCCGTGGCCAGGATCCTGGCAGGAACAAGGAGAAGGGAGGTAAAGGTTTCCATGCCGAGTCTGGAAGAGAACACGCTCCTCCCACCACTTGCGTCCTTTCTCCCAAGAGCAGTGACACCTTCGTTCTTGTGTCCCCCACTGTCCAGCCAAGGGCTAGCCCAGGGGGCGGAGCTTGCCAGGTAAAAGGAGGTAAGAACTGAGTCCAGAAGCCCTTGCAGGGATGTTGGCAATGACTTACCCACACAACTACGCCTCCGGTTCAAAGGCACCATCTCTGAGTGGACCTTTGGCCCCAGGCCTAGCAATGAATCTGTCCTCCAACTGAGTCCTCCAACCCAGTCCAAGCCTGAGCCGCGTCCCTGTGCCAACCCCAACTGCACTCCAAGGTGCCTCCAGAGAGGCGGTGGTGAGTGGGTGGGAGTGAGATGGAGCCGAGGGACTCCTGAACCAGCCCCACACCCACCCATCACACTTTATCTCAGGAGGGCAGGAAGAGAGCGCTGGAAAGGTGAGATCGAGGGTTCAGAGGACTCAGAACAGCCGCCAGGACCAGTCCCGTCAGTACAAAACACACCCCGATGTCTCCATCTTAAAAACAAAACAAGAGATTCCATATCTGCCTCCTACCATAGAGCATTTCTCTGCTCCCTTCACATCCAAACTCACTGAAAGTGTCTCTCTCCACTTCTTTACCTCTTGGTCTCTCTCTGGCTTTCCCCAACCAAGTTCTCATCCTCACGTCTCCACCAAAATGCTGTCAAGCCTTCCTCTTGCCAATTCTAATGGTCAAGTCTCCTCCTTGAAAGGGTATCGTCTCCTGCCTCGGGTCAACCTCTCCTGTTTTCCTCCAGCTCCCCGGCGACCTTCTCAGTCTCTTTCACCAGCTCTGCCTTCTCCACCAAACTCAAAATGTGGACGTCCCAGGACTCATCCGATATAGGATCTACCCGATAGGCATACACCACTGTATGCCTATTACTCCCAAATTTACATCTTTAACCCAGACCTGGAGCTCCAGGCTCATATATCCAACTGCTTTTTAAACATTTCCATTTGGATATCAAAAAAAAAATATATCAAACTAAAGAACTCAGCTCCTAGAGGCCACTCTTAGGTCCTTGCCACCTGGCCATCTCAACAGTCCCTCTCATCCTTCTAAGCTCTCTGACTTCTAGAAGGGCCTAGTCCCTTGAAAGGGTTCACCTTATTAGGTCGGCGCCATACAAATAATCTCCCTTTTGTATAACTCAAAGTCGACTGAGTAGTAAACTAATCATTGCAGTGATAGCCCGTCTTATCCACAAATTCTTTCCACACTCAAAGGGAGATGACTATCAGGGTGCACAGAAAGGGGATGGGAATCTTGGAGGCCACCTTAGAATTTTGCCTATCAAAACCACTAAAATCAGTAAAACTGGACTCAGGTTTCCCCTGCCAAAAGATCAGACCTAGACAACTTTATAAGTGAGTTCTAAAAACATTCAAAGAACACATGATCCCTAGGTCCTAGGTTATATAAACTATTTCAGGAAATTACAAAATAATGCTCCCCAACTCATTTTATGATGCTAGTATAATCTTAATATCAAAACTAGAAAAAGAAAAGAAAATACTATACACATCTCAGTTATGAACACAAATCTTAAATAAGATGTTAGGGTAAATCAAATTCAAAGGTACATATTTTAAGAATGTTATTATCGCCAGTTGGGTTGTCACCGGAATATAAGAATAGTTCATTATAACTATTAATGTAATCTACCACATTAAAATAGAAACTATATAGTCAAAAAATGCAGAAAAAATATTTGATAAAATTTCAATGTCACTCAAGATCAAAAGAAATAGGAAAGTTCCTTAAACTGACAAATGATATTTAATAAAAACCATTTAGAGCAGCGGTCTTCAACCTTTTTGACACCAGGGACCGTTTTCATGGAAGATAATTTTTCCATGGACAGGGTGTGTAAGGGGGGATGGTTTCAGGATGATTCAAGCACACGACATTTATTGTGTACTTTATTTCCATTATTATTACATTGTAATACATAATGAAATAATTATGCAACTCATCACAGGTTGGGGACCCCTGATTTACAGCATTTCTCTTTAAATTCACACAAACCAATTATATCACATAAAGATCCTAGCCAAGGCAATAAGATAAGAAAAAAGAAATGTTTCTGTCTGGGATAATGAAAAAGTTTGGGAATTACAATAGGAATATAATTAATGCCATTGAATTGTACATTTAAAATGGTTAAAATAGCAAATTTCGTGTTATATATTTTACCACAATTTTTAAAAATCAATAATGTAATATACCAAAAACTATTGTATACTTTAAATGAGAAAACTGTGTGGTATGTGAATT
>NW_012150274.1:1716783-1721768 GCF_000956105.1 Propithecus coquereli | reverse complement strand
GTAGAATCCTTTCAGAGAGTGTTTGGTTACTTATAGTAAATTTAAAAATGAGCATCCCTATGACTCAAGAAACTGCTTCTAACCACACAGCAGACAGCTCACAAAGGCACGTCCGCTGCGGTGTTCGCAACGGTGAAAACGGACGCAGCAGACCGCCCATCCCTGGAGAGAGCAAAAATCAACTGTGGGTACATGTACGACGGAGCATCAGCCTACAGTTACAGTGAACGAGCATGTAAAATTAAATCTACGCGCATTAACATGAAGAAATGTCTGAAACAGCGTCGAGGGATGAGAAGGCAAGTGGTGAAGTGGCTGCCGGCTCCGTGTAAACACACCCACTTGCACAGCCGCAAACCTGCGAGCCGCGCGGCGTGTCCCCGCGCTCGCAGACACAGACATGCTCGGTAACAGCCGACTCCCCGTGTGTGCCACGGAACGGGAATCTCACATCAGGGCGGCCGCGACCACAGGAGGTAAAGAGGCAGAAAGGAGAAGGAGAAGAGAATTCGACAAGGCTTGTATCCGGAAGATTCAGCCACATCTGTAACGTTCTATTTCTCTAAGAAAAAGCTCCAAAGCCAACTACCAATTTACAGGGAAACACGAGTACAGGAACACGCATGTTAGAACAAACGGGCACGCAGTCAGCAAATCCAGACTGGACAGCACCAACGACCCAGACGGTGACAGGGCCGCTGAGAAGCCCCGGTCCCCTGAGGAGACAGACAGCCGAGGAGGAGAACCAATTTCTCCCTCCACCCACAGCTTTCTGTCTGCCAGGCGCCACGACACTCCCTGACGAACCCTCGAACGTCAATCAAATGACCGTGGGGACCGTGCTGGCCAAGTCACAGGAACTCGATTCACAGGTGAAGGTCGCTGTGCTTCTCTGGGGCAGGAAAACAACTTTTCTTTTTTAAGGAAGAATTAAAGGTGTTTAGACCCAGGCCAGGATGCATCTACGATCTCAAGAGCCGCAAAGACATAAAAGGCACCCAAATGGTGCAAGCAGCCGTGGGGAGTAAACTGCAGCCCAGCTGCGGCTGGCGGAGGCTCAGAGACCCGGCGCTGAGTGGAGAGGCCCTGCCACGGCGCGCCGGCGTTCCAGGAGAGAGTCTGGTCCACGTCCCAACCCACGCATGTGACAAGGCAACCCGGACACGGTCTGGGAAAGAGACCTTAACTCCATTTGTGGGAAGGTGACGGTTTCCCTGCTGGATTAGCACGTTTAACTTAGAATTAGGAACAGCAACGTCTGTGACAAGCAAACCTTCTGTATTAGTGTTTTTTGAGTTATGATGAAGAATTTATCAACCACATAAAGCATCATATAAACTCTGTGATTCTCATTTAAAATATCTAATGGAATAATTGGCTCAGACGTGTAACTTTAAGTTGAAAACTTAATAAGTTTGTAAGAAGTATTGGAACATTTAAGCAAATTTATGATTCACCATATTTATACCTTAATTTACTCAACAGACAATACCTAAGTACTTAAGAGGGTCTGGTTATAGTAAATTTATAATTGAAATTTGAGATGTTTAACATTAACTTTATAAAATGGGATAAAATGTTAGAGTCTCCTTGAAAGTGGTTGTTAAAAATTGCTAAATGTATAAATAGAATTTTTCATAAGTTGAATCTAAAAGTTTAAAACAGAAAGAAATTTAGGACTTCTAATTTTAATAAATTGTTGATTTTTAGAAACTATAATAGCTTCTGAAAAATCTTTTCTACGCACAAAATCCACTCTCAAGAGTATCAACAAACCCACATTTATGATGAAGGATTTTCTTTAAAATCAGGTAACAAAATAAGAATTGCCATCACGATTCTCATTTAATATTGTTTCAAGAGTTCTCACCAACATAACAGAACACGAGTAAGAAATAAGGACCAGAACAGATAAACTGATTATTGCTGGCAGACAGCGATAAAATGCCCAGGAACTTGGTCAATCACAGAGGTTCGCAAAGCGCTACCCTAGGACCAGAAGCTACGGCACCACCTGGGAGGTCATGCGACAGGCAAACCCCGGGCTCCCCCGGACACCCCGACTCAAGTCTGAGGTGGCAAGCAAGTTGTGAGGCCCAGGAGTGCAGAGCTGCAACCGAAACCCTCCCGACTGGCGTGTGCCCTGCTGACCTGCACAAAAGACAAAAGGCAGCATGAGGCTCAGAGCACAGCGCATGGAGATCAAAACAATGAAGCCGAGAAAAAAACATCAGCCAGGAACAGCAAACTTTAGGTGCTACAGCTACACCTGTACTGAGAGATCTGGACTGGAAAAACAGAGCTCCAAGCCCACCAGCAGCAAAGAAAGCTGCACGGCTCGGCTCAGAAGCAAGGTGCGCGGACAGCCAAGCCCACGATGGGACCAGGTGTGAACAGTCAGGAAGGACAAGGGCATCAATAAGTACCAACCATTTAGGAATAACTTTAAAAGTACCTTTCAACAAAACCTATTTACGGAAAGGGAGAGAGTTGAATAAATGTCAGGATATACTATATTCCTGGATGGACAAAACATATATTCCTAAATCTGATTCTCTCCAAATCAACTTAGAGATTCTGATAAATGAAACAAAATCCCAACAGGAATTCTTGGGACTACAACAAAAATGATCTCAAAATATATCTGAAAAGTAGGCAAAACATTAAAGGATTGAAAAAAGAAGAGCAAAGAGTAAAGGACTTGTTTCACGAAATATTAAAACACTGCTCTGGCCGGGTGCAGTGGCTCACCCCTATAATCCCAGCACTTTGGGAGGCTGAGGAGGGAGGATCACTTTAGGCCAGGAGTTCAAGACCAGCCTGGGCAATAAAGCAAGACCCCCATCTCTACAAAGAAATGAAAACATTAGCCAGGTGTGATGGCGCACGCCTGTAGTCCCAGCTACTCGGGAGGCTGAGGCAGGAGGATCGCTCGAGCCCAGGAGTTTGAGGTTGCTGTGAGCTAGGCTGATGCCACGGCACTCTAGC
This sequence comes from Propithecus coquereli, assembly GCF_000956105.1. Taxonomy (NCBI): domain Eukaryota; kingdom Metazoa; phylum Chordata; class Mammalia; order Primates; family Indriidae; genus Propithecus; species Propithecus coquereli. The sequence goes on along the minus strand of NW_012150274.1, from coordinate 1,718,780 downwards.
CAGGGCAACAGTGAGACTCTGTCTCAAAAAAAAAAAAAAAAAGACTACACATAGAAAAAGTCTGGATGGAAGGAAATAGCTCAAAATGTTAACAACGGTGGTGGGACTGCGGGCCATTGTTTTTATTCTTTTCTATAACGAACATTTTAAAGTGAGAAAATAAATATTTTTTATTTATACAGAAAAGAAAAATGTTTATTCTCCACTGAAATAACAAAATACTAAATAAAGTAACTTTCAGGAATTGTAGCACACATTCCTGCCCTCAGAGCGTGTCCTGGCTGCGTGCCGTGTCCCGCGGGCCGGGGCCGCGGCTCCCACGCTCGCTCTCTCCAGGGCGGCCGGCGCTCTCCTCCCTAGCTCCGGGCCGGCACCTGCCTGGTCGGCAGCACGTACCCAACACGCGTTCGTGGAGAAGCACGGAAATTCCCGGAACCGCACAGATGCCTCGCAGAAGTAAACACAGCCATGTGTGCGCGAGCCCAAGCTCACTGGCAACGGAAACTGGAAAGCGAGCCAGCAGTGGGGGCAGGTTTGCACCCAATAAATCAGCGAGAGCTTTGAAGGTGTAACGTCCAGCGGCAGCAAGGTTGGCATCAAAACTAACGATTTAAACAGAACCCGTGAGATGTGAACTGAGGCAGCACATTCGGAAACAGCTGGCAAAGCGTGTCGCGAGCGAGAAGTGTTTAAACACGCGCACCCAGTCCGCCGTGAGAACCCGTCCCCTCGCTACAAAGGAGGCGGCCCCCAGAGCCAGCACGTCTCGGTGTCGGCGACAGGCACACGGCGCAACAAAGGAACGCCGCGGCGCCAGGAACGACGGCGCCCAGGGCACCCCGCGTGACGCGGTGTCGACAGGAGAAGAGAAACCGCGGTCCACTGCGTGCAACGAGCCCGACCCGAGGGCCACACGCTGAGCGACTCCCGTGCGGGAAAGGCCCAGAGGAGACAGGAAGGACCCAGGGCTGCCGCGCGGGCGGGGGGTGGAGGGCGGCGGCTGCTCACGGGCTTCTTTGGGGGATGGTGGAAATGCCCTAACGTCACACTGTGAAGGGTGTACAGCTCTGCAAACGTGCCAGAACCGCTGCGTTGCACACTGAAAAGGGTCAAAGTTACGGAATTCGAATTTTACCTCAGAAACCTGTTATAAAAAAGAAAAAAGTAAAATGCAAATTTTTATATCAGTCCTAACTACATAAAACACACACGGACTCAGGCCCTCGGAGCTCACGGACAGACCCAGCTGAGGCCACCGCCAGCCCCGCCCAGGCCAGGCGCCCTCCGCAAACGGAGCAGCCCCAGGTGACAGGCACGCGGCGTGAGCGTGGGGACACGTGGACACACAGGTGGGTGGCATGTGCTCAGACACAGCACCACGGGCACATGAGCACAGCACAGGGACAAGAGAAGCCACAGACACACATTCTAGACCACGGACACACGGCACAGACACATGGACACAGAGACACACAGACACGGGGACACGCGGCACAGACACACAGACACAGATACATGACACAGAGACACACGACAGAGACACACAGATACACAGCAGACACAGGGACACGCGGCACAGACAGACACAGGGACACACAGCACAGACACACAGACACATGGACACAGAGACACACAGACACAGGGACACGCAGCACAGACACACAGACACAGATACATGACACAGAGACACACGACAGACACACAGACACACAGCAGACACACGGACACGCGGCACAGACACAGGGACACACGGCATAGACACACGGACACAGATACACGACACAGAGACATGGACACAGATACATGACACAGACACAGGGACACAGAGACACACAGACACAGGGACACGCAGCACAGACACAGATACATGACACAGAGACACACGACACAGAGACACAGACAGGAGACACGGACACGCGGCACAGACACACAGACACAGATACATGACACAGAGACACGACAGAGACACACAGACACACAGCAGACACAGGGACACG
>NW_012150274.1:1712552-1716176 GCF_000956105.1 Propithecus coquereli | reverse complement strand
GGGTAACCCTCACCCCAACCCGGGAACCCACCCCAGGCCCAGACTCTGGGCCCAGCTAGTATTTATCACCACACACCCTAAGTGTCACCTGGGAGGTCACCCTGCCTTCAACAGCCACCTGTGCGGAACATCTGGGACCCATCCCAGCCAGGCCTGCTCTACCCACCTCCACGCTTCCTGGCCCAGCCACACCCCCAGATCCCCCCACTTCCGAAAATGCCAAGAGCTGCCAGAGGCGGCCGGGAACTGACAGCTGTCTCTTGTCTACCAGAAACTCCTGAAGGTCCCCAGGTCCCCACGCATCTGGGTGGCCACCCTGGCCTGCCCTCGCACCCCCTCTTTGCTTCTTGCTGCCCCTGTGGGGCAGAGCCCCGGCCTGCCCCAGCCACCTGGGTCTGTGCGGAGCCTGGGGAGCCCACAGATCCCAGGGGGCCCCGCGCCCCAAGCTCACGTGCGTGTGCCCTGGAGCTGCTGGGGCACGGCCATCGGAGCCACAACAGGGATGGTGAGGACCGTCTGCACGGGTCCCTGCCCTGCTGGGCACAGCTGGTCTCCCAGAAGAGGGGCAGTTGTCACCCCGTCCTACAGGGGGCACATCCTCTGCTCCCACTCTGGGCTGAGCCGGCAGCTCCACGCTGAGGCCCCCGTGCTGCCGAGTCCCAGCAAAGGGAGCACGGGGGACCCTGTGTCTGCAGCTGCCAGACTCTCCTGTGTCCCGGCACAGTTGCTACAAGCATCTCCTTGGACTCTCAAAAACGTCTCCATCTGGACAATAAATTAGCAAGAAGGGTCTAGAACAAAGGTGCCCAACCCACTGCCTGGGAGATACCAAGACTTCAGCAACGGTGATTTGGGATGAGACCCGTCCCTTCTGGGGGCTGAGCCAGGAGGCATGTCAGGGATACCGCTCAGCCCCTTTCAGGGAGCTCAGGCCCTGCCAAGGCTGGGGGCTGCGGACACCCCTTCCGCCCTGATCCGACACACGCCCTGGGCTCAGCAGGTCATGCTTGGAGGAACCTGAGCCCTGGGCCCCTAGAGCCAGGACCCCAGGGTCCCGATGACCAAAGTTCAAGTCAGAGCCTATGTCCTCCCGGATGCTGGACCTGGGCAAGGTGCCGGCCTATGTGAGTATCCAGTCCTTTGTCTCTGATGTGCAGGTAACAGCGCGACGATCCCGTGGTCTGTGCTACGGCTGCCATGAGATGTGCCCAGTGACATCAGCTCACGTCAGGCTCAGTGACCAAGTGACCTTGGACTATTACTGTCACCAGCAAGGGGTGGGGAAAGGAGGCACGTGAGGCTCCACAGGTCAAGGGTGCTCTGCGCAAAAGACGCCATCTGCGCCTGCACCACGTGTCCCGGTCCCGGCTCACAATGTGCAGGAGGGGCGTCCCCCGCCCCCAGCCCAGGCAGGCTGCTCACTGCTCCCAGCTGGGCTGACCTGGGAGCAGAGCCGGAAGCAGACACGGGAGCGTGGCAGGGGGGCATCCTCTCCAGGAACTGCTTTGTCGCGGACTTTCCAGGTGTTGGTTTGCACCCAGGAGGCTGCCGTTGGCCTCCATGGAGACAGCTGGCCTGTGGGTCTCGGCCAAAGATGCCACAGCCTCCTCTCAGCCTCCCACTCCAATCTCCACTCCAATGGGGCAAGAAGCACGAGCCCAGGGCTCCCAGGTCCCGCCTCCCCTGCACCAGCCTGCACCAAACCCAGGAGACTTCAGGCAGGGTGGAAGAAGGGCTGGGTTTGGCACGTGGGGAATCCCGTCTCTGATGACACACCCAGCAGGGTACAACACGCGCATCTCATTCCGGCAAAAATGCCATGAGCTGTCTACTGCGTGCCAGGGTCTCTCGTGGCACCCACAGGTCAGCACCGTCACATGGTTCTTACAGAGGAGACTGAAGTTCAGAGAGCACCTCCCACGTGCCCAGGCTCACAACCCAGGAACAGGTGAGCTGGGGCCTGGATCTGGGTCTGTAGCCAGGAGACCCAGATTGCAATGATACGACCCAGGGCCCTGGGCCCTGCACAGTGACACGGTGACACACACTGCGGCCAGTCTCACACGCAAGAGAGAACCACAGGACCTGCCCAAAGGACAGGAAGGCTCCAGCCACACGCAGTCTTCCTCCCCCTAAAGAGGGGCCACAGGACAGACAGAGTGTGGCCCACAGAGTGGACAACATGGCCTCCAGGCCCCAAACTAACGCCTTCAGGGCAAAGTGGATGACCCTTGCCACCCTCACCTCCACTGGGACACTGGGCCAGCTGGAGTGCTCTATCCAGCTCAGAAGAGGTCAAGGGCAGCAAAGCTCTGGCCAGTAAGGCCACTATGACCTGGGAAGTGACCTGGTCCGCAGCCATGGAAACCTCAGGAGGAGATGCTTCCAGGCCACTCCATCAGACCCTTCATTTTAGGGCAAATTTTACTCTTCTTGCATCTCCTAGAGCCAGGGCAGCTCAGAGGTTAGGAGCACGGACTCCAGCTCAGTCCAGCTAGAATCCCTACTCTGGTTCTTGGGCAAATTTCTGAGCCCCTCTCAGTTTCCAGTCTGCAAAGTGGGGGCCGTACCCTCCCTGCAGTGATGAGGAGGCCAAGTGGGGACCTGGATTTCTGCCCCCACCTGGCAGTGACAAGGCAGCACATCCCCTTACGATCAAGCTCAGAGAGGCTAAAGCGAAGGTTTAAATAAGATCCAGAGCCTCAGAAAATTATGTGGAAATGTCTAAGTTTCAATAAAAAAATCACTCATCATACCAAAAAACAGGAAGATCTCAACCTAAATTAAAAAACATGATCAACAGATGCCAACACCCAGATAACACACGTCAGAATTAAAGATTTCAAAGCAGTTATGACGAAAATGCTTCCATAAGCAATTACAAACATGCTTGAAACAAACCAGAAAAAAGGGAAAATATCATCAAAGAAACAAAAGATTAAAGCAGAGTTAGGGTATATTTTAAAATAACTAAGAGAGTGGAAGCGGAATGTTCCTAACACAAAGAAATGATAAATGCCTGAGGTGATGGACACCCCAGTTAGCCTGATTTGACTAATACACATTGTATGCTTGTATCAAAACATCACATGTACCCTATAATATATACAAACATTATGTACCCATAATTAAAAATTTTAAAGAAGATTAAAGAAGAATCAAGTGAAAATTTTATACCTGAAAAATACAAAAACCAAAATGAATATGATGGCCTCAACAGAAGAACAGAAGGGACAGAGAAAAGAATCAATGAACAAATGATAGAATAATGGAAATTACCCACTATGAGCAGAGAAAAAGTAGACTTAAGAAAAGAAAGAATAACAACAACAGAGCCTTGAGGACCTATGGAACCATATTAATGTCAGTAGAGTTCCAGAAGGAAAGGAGAAAGAGGTCAGGGCTGAAAAAGTACTCCAAGATAGAATGGTTGAAAACTCCCCAAATTTGGCAAAACACATAAACCTACAGATTCAAGAAGCTGAGTGAACCCCAAAGAGGATCAAGTTAAAGATCTTCAAAGCAAGATACATAATAGTCAAATTTCCAAAAACTAAAAACAAAGGAAAAATCTTGAAAGCAGAAAGATAAACACAACACCTTATGCATATGGAAAAGCAATTC
>NW_012150274.1:1711904-1712502 GCF_000956105.1 Propithecus coquereli | reverse complement strand
GGCACAGACACAGGGACACACAGCACAGACACACAGACACAGATACATGACACAGAGACACACGACAGAGACACACAGACACACAGCAGACAGGGACACGGGGCACAGACACAGGGACACACAGCACAGACACACAGACACAGGGACACATGGCACAGACACACGGACACAGATACATGACGCAGACAGACAGGGACACGCGGCACAGACACACACAGATACACGACACAGAGACACACAGACACAGGGACACACAACATAGACACACGGACACAGATACACGACACAGAGACATACAGACACACAGCACAGACACAGGGACACAGATACATGACACACGGACACACGGCACAGACACACGGACACAGATACGTGACACAGAGACACAGGGACACGCGGCATAGACACACGGACACGTGGCACACCAGCGGCCCCCTTACAAAGACCTGTCCTCACGCTGGCACCCCAGGAGGGGGAGGTCCCAGCCATACCAGAGTGGGACAGGGTAACCCTCACCCCAACCCGGGAACCCACCCCAGGCCCAGACTCTGGGCCCAGCTAGTATTTATCACCACACACCCTAAGTGTCACCTGGGAG
>NW_012150274.1:1700813-1702264 GCF_000956105.1 Propithecus coquereli | reverse complement strand
TATCTTTGAAGTATGAAGGAAAAATCAAGTTCATTCTCAGATGAATAAATAATAAGAAAATCTATCACCATCAGACCTATCCTAAAAGAATAATGAAAGGAATTTCTCTAAATAGAATATGGTGGAAAAAAGGAATTGCTGACCATTAAGAAGAAAGAACAACGGAAAGAGTAAAAATATGGGTAAATGCAATACAATTTATTTCTCCCTTTAAGTTTTCTGAATTATGTTTGATGGTTGAAGCAAAAATTATAGCATTCTCTGATGTGGTTCTAAATATATGCAGAAGAAATATTTAAGATAAGTATATGATAAAAAGGGCAAGGTAACGGGACGTAAGTAAGATTTCTATACTTCGCTTGCACTGAAAAAATAACACCACCAGGAGACTAGCATAAGGTATGCGCATAGAATGTCATACTTAGCACAACCATTAAAAAACCTATACAAGAGATACGCTGAAAAATACTATAGATAAATCAAGATGGAATTCTAAAATATGTTCAAGTAACCCACTGGAAGGCAGGACAAAGAAACCAGAAAAAAATGAAAAACAGAGAGATCAAATAGAAAGCAAAAAATAAAACAGTAGACCTAAGTCCTAACATATCAATAATTATATTAAGTGGAAATGGTCTAACTAAACAAAACAAAAAAGAAAAAGACAGAATTGGTATAGTGGACTACGAAACATGACCCAACCATATGCTGTCTATAAAAATCTCATTTCAAATGTAACATGATGAAATATAGGCAAGTTGAAAGAAAAAGGATGGGAAAAGATATGTTATGTAAATTTTAAGCAAAAAAAAAAAGCAGCAGTGACTATATTTACATCAGACAAGGTAGACTTCAGAGCAAATAAAATTACCAGAGACACAGAGGGACATTTGTAAGTGAAATCTATCAAGAAGACACAGCAATCCTAAATATGTATGTCTTAGTCCATTTCTGCTGCTGTAACAAACTACCTAAGACTGAGTAATTTAGACATAACAGAAATTTATTTCTCACAGTCCTGGAGGCTGAGAAATCCAAATCAAGACGCCAGCAGAGCCGGTGTCTGGTAAGGGCAAGACACGGCTTCCAAGATGGCACCTCGAGGCTGCGTCTTTGGGAGGGGAGGAACACTGCGTCTTCACGTGGCCAGAAATGGAAGGACAGAGCCGAACTTGGCCGGGCACGGTGGCTCACGCCTGTAATCCTAGCACTCTGGGAGGCCGAGGTGGGAGGATCGTTTGAGCTCAGGAGTTCGAGACCAGCCTGAGCAAGAGCAAGACACTGTCTCTACCAAAAATAGAAAGAAATTAATTGGACAACTAAAAGTATATAGAAAAAATTAGCCGGGCATGGTGGCACATGCCTGTAGTCCCAGCTACTCGGGAGGCTGAGGCAGTAGGATTGCTTGAGCCCAGGAGTTTGAGGTTGCTGTGAGCTAGGCTAACGCCACG
>NW_012150274.1:1688890-1699378 GCF_000956105.1 Propithecus coquereli | reverse complement strand
CTCAAAAAAGAAATCTCCAGGGACAATTGGATTCACTGCAGAATTCTACTGAACACTTAAAGAAGAACTATCACCATTTTTACACAACAGTTTCTAGAAAAGAGAAGAGGGAGAACATTTCCAAATTTATTTTCTGAAGCTTGTATTATCCTGATATCAAAACCAGACAAAGACAGTCCCCAAAATGAAAAAACTACAGACCAATAGCCTTCGTGAATATAGATGTAAAATCCTTAAAAATTTGTGCCTCACAGATTTTAGTAAATAGAATTTAGCAATATAAAAAGCATTATATACTATGACCATCTATTCCAGGGATGTAAGGCTGGTTCAGTACTCAAAAATCAATCATTATAATCCACCATACTAATGTCATAAAGAAGAAAAATCACACAATCATACCAATGCAAAGAAAGCATCCCAATACTCATTTACGATAAAAAAAAAAAAAACGAACAAACCACACTCAGAAAATTGGAATATAAGGGAAGTGCCTCAACTTAATAAAGGCATCTATTATACAAAAACCTACAGTTAACATCATAGTTAATGGTTAAAGTCTGAATATTTTCCTCCTAATATTAGGGACAAAGTAAAGATGTTCACTCTCACCGCCCCTATTCAACACAGTTCTGGAAGTTCTAGTCGACGCAATAAGGCAAGAAAAAGAAAAACGAGGTATGCAGATTCCAAAGGAAGAATGAAACTATTCCTATCTGCAGATCGTACGTTTGTCAACACAGAAAATTCCAGGGCATCTACCAAAAAAATTCTCTTAGAACTAATAAGTAAGTTCAGCAAGGTTACAGGATATAAGATAAACATATAAAAACCTATGTTTTTTCTATAAAATAACAATGGGCATAGACACCAAAACGAAAAATGCAATACCATTCATAATCACACAAAAATTAAACAAACACTTAGATGTAAACATAACAAATCACATACAGGACTCGTATCCTAAAAACTAAAAATGCTGATGAAATACGTCAAAGAAGATCTACATAAATGGAGAGAGACACCGTGTTTACAGACCGGAAGACTCAACATCATGAAATGTCAATTCTCTCCAAATTAGCATACAGTTTTTATACAATTCCTATCAAGATTATTTATATATGTTGACAAAATTATTCTAAAATTTACATGGAAGGCAAAGAAATTGTAACAGCTAAAATAATTTCTACCCAATTTCGAGACGCATTACATAACAACAGTGATCAGGATCGCATGGTACCCGTCGAGCAGCCGACACAGATAGATGGAACGGAATAAAGAACACAGAAATCAACCCACACGAACATGCCCGACTGATTTTGACAAAGGTATGAAATAATTCAGTGGAGGAAATCCAGGCTTTACAACAAATGGTGCTAGAACAACTGGACATCCACGAAACAAAACAAAACCCTCAACCTAAACCTCACACCTCATACAAAAATTAACTCAAAATGGATCCCAAACTTAACACGTAAAACAATGAAACTTTTAGAAAAAACGTCAAAGGAGAAAAGTCTTCATGATCTTAGAGATCTCAGACTTGGCACCACTAGCCGAATCCACCAAAGGAAAATTGGTAAGATGGACTTCATCGAAATTTAAGACTTTTGCTCTGCAAAAGTCCCTTTTAAAAAAATGAAGAAACAGAAAAGCAACAGACTGGGAGAAAATATCTGAGAACCATCCGTCTAATGACAGACCAGCGGCCAACAGCCCATCGCGGCATGCGCCAAACACGAGGAGATGCTTCGCCACGAAGGAGTTCAGGCGGCAGATACCCAGGAGGAGACGTCACTGTCACGGCCACCGTGGAAATGCAGATCGAAGCCACAGCGACCACCACGCACCAGGCAGAACAGCCGGAACAAACAACAGCGACGACACCACACGCGAGTGAGGACCTGGGGCAGCCGGGGCCGCGCACGCTGCCCGGGGGAACGTGACATTTGTGAGACGGGACGTCCACCTGGCCAACAGCTGGCAGGTTCTTAGAAAACTAACCGTGCAACTACGACATGGCCTGATAATTCCCTTCTCGGCCATTTGTCCCAGAGAAATGAAAACTTACGTCCACACCAAAATCTGTGCGTGAATGCGTGTAGCAGCTTCGTTCAAAATACCCCCGAAACTGGAAACAGCCCAGGTGTCTTTCATGGGCAACGGGTTAAACACACTACAGTTCATCCGCACGACGCAATGCTGCCCTGCGATGAAATGCCACAAACTGTTACCCACACGCGCCACGGCCTGGGTCAGTCTGCAGAGCACCGTGCCCGGGTCGAGAGGTAGGACTGCATTTACACGGCACGGCTGAAGTGACACGATCCTAGACACAGAGAAGGCACCAGTGCTGCCGGGGATCAGGAAGGGCAGGGGGAGCGGCAGGTGCGGTTGTCAAAGGTGCCACGAAACCTCCAGGTGGTGACATGTTCTGTGTCTTTACTGTGTCAACGTCAACATCCTGGCTCTGGCTTCGTGTGATAGCTCTGTAAGATGTCACCTTTCGGGGAACTGGGTGACGAGCACACTGCTGTCTCCGTATCATTTATTACAGCCGCACATTATGAATCTGCAATTAGCTCAAAATAAAAACTCTAATTTTTTTAAAAGGAGTGTTAGTATCAGCATTTAGCTCATAGGGTTTGTAGGATAATCGTATTAGCACAGCAGCCGGCACATAAGAAACTTCACGAAAGAATCAGCGTTTGTTTTTTATTTACCTTCTCGTGGCCCAGGAGCACCGTGCCCACCTTCCCCACCAGCGCCGGGTCCCAGGCTGCGGCCCAGAGAAGGACAGGGAGCAGGTGCACCCCTGGCAGCAGCTCACAGGAGCTGGACGCACTGCCGGCTGCCCTGCCCCTCCACCTGTCTGGGAGCCCACGTGTCTCACCTGCACCCCAGTGGGAACTGGCTGCTCCCACCTGTGGCTCAAGTCTCCAGACTGCTTGTCTGCCTGCAGGGGCGACCTCCACCCCAGTATCGAGGAGGCTGGTGATGGGAAGAAGGGAGCTGACTTCTTCCCTCCCCACACGCTGTTCTCCAGAACAAGGGCTGAGACACAGGTGCTGGGGTGCCCTGGGGGTCCCCACCCCCAGACCGGAGGCTGCCCTGTGCCCAGGGGGCTCCCTCCTGGGCTGAGGAGGGAGGGTCTCGGGCAGGTGGGGGGTCCTGCCCTTGGCCCGTGCTGCCTGGTGTCCTCAGGCCCAGAGGCTGAGGCCAGGGAGGCGTGAGAAGGGGCCACGGTCGGAGGAAAAGCCGGAGGAGGGAGGAAGGATGCCGGACTCTGCAACCAGGGCGCGCGGCAGACCCCCAGCAGCAGACCGGGTCTGGGGGGCTGGCGCTGAGCAGAGGAATCGCTTGGTGCCTGGAGGCCTGGCTCTGTACCCACCCGTCCCAGGTCCGGGTCCACCACACCAAGAAGGCGGCCACCAGAAACCAGCGCTGCCGGCACTGCGGCCAGCACCTCCTGCCTCCAGAACACGCGACAATCCACATCTGCCTGCGCCACCCCGTCTGCGGTGCTCAGCTATGGCAGCCCACGCAGACCGACCACAGTCCTTCAGGGAAAGGAGCCCCTCACTAGGCAGGGAGACAGGATTTCACGGACAGAGCCAGAGCAGGGTACCTCCGGGCCAGCACACAGGACCCCAGACGGGTGCGAGGTACAGAGACGACTCAGGGCCCAGGCCGCCCGCCAGGCCAGCACACAGGACCCCAGAGGCTCCTTTTCAACCAGGCTGGAGGGAGACAGGGAGGGTGACGCTGGCTGGTGTGATGGGGGCTGCCAGCCTGGCCTCCCCAGCCCTGGGGCTGGCAGGGCTGAGTGACAGGAAGCCCCCGGAAGGGATATCACCAGCCACGCGACCTGCTGGGGATCTGGGTACTAGAAACGTCTGTCTGGCTGCAGGCTGGAGCGGAGAAGGCTCAGAGCCGGTGGAGCTGCAAGCGGGGAGGGAGGGGGCTGCAGAACGATGGAGAGTCCTGTCCTGCCCACTCGCACAGCCCCAGGTGGGCCCAGGAGCCAGGCAGGTCCTCCTGGCGGCCCAGCACCTCCCTTCCCACCTCGGTCCCAGTCCAGGACGGGAGGCCATTAGCAACCATTCTCACCTCAGTGTGAACTTGCAAACTTGCAGCTCTGGGCTCCCTGCGAAATGGGGAGTGGAGGCAGGGAGGGAAGTGTCCGAACGCCGCGCAGGAGGGGTGGCAGGAGGGGTGCTCTGGCACCGCAGCCCAGGAGGCAGGACCAGCTGCCCCTCAGCCACCACGCCAGCCCAGCCATCTGCGCCGGGCACAGCAGACCCGGGACCTCCGTGGGCCAGGGGCAGGGCAGCTGCTCAAGACCCCAGCCCGGCCCCGGGCCAGTTCCCAAATTAAAAGCATCTACTCTGGAGGGAGTACAGGCTCCAGGGACTTCTCCCAAGCAACATGAAAATGTGGGTATTCACGTAAAATTCCTTCTTCTTAAACCCTGACAATTAATTTAGACCCCGTCTCAGAGCTCTAGCCACGCTCCTTCCGCTCTCCAGCCACAGACCCAAGATGGGGAGTGGCCCACGGGCCCGAGCGCCTGACCCGCTGTCCACGCAGGGGCTGACCACGCGGCTCAGGAGCGGGTGTGTCCCCAGCCGCCACCTGGAGGGAAGAGAGTGGCCAGATGCTGTTGCCTGGGGACTCAGTGGGCCCTGGGCTGAGACTCCGCCAACTCCGGCCTTCAAGGTCTCTCAGCTCACTCAAACGCAAGACCCAGGCCTCACGCCGTCCAGTCCCCAAGGCCCACCACGGCCTGGCCCAGCAGACCCAGCTGCCCCACCGCGGCCCACTTGCCCTCGCGCTCCCCCAGATCCTGGACGCTCCAGCCCAGCTCAGGGCCAGCAGCTCAGGAAGTGGCACCTCCAGCTGACCCACGGTGGATCTCTCTGCGGGATCCCTGGGGGAGTGAGGGGGGTCTGAACCTGGAGCCCGGCCGGGTCTGGGACCAGAGCCCAGCCTGCGGTCACTGCCAAGGGCAGGGGGTGGCAGGGCTCGGAGCACAGTCAGAGTGGCCCCCAGGCAGCAGCCGTCCACTGACGGCAGCACGAGAGCCTGGCCCTGTGCGGCTGGGACCTGGTTGCCCCAGCACACACAGGGCCCAGTAACCGTCGGCGAATGAACGAAGAACAGGTGCTCCGGCCCAGTCCCACCTGCCTCAGGGACGAGCAGCCCAGACCCCTGTGAACGGCAACCGTCCTTCTCCGGGGGCAGCTGAAACCTCGCTCCCTTCTCTCCCACCCATGTGCCCCGCCGGCTGGGACAGTCTGTCACATCCGGGACGGCCTTGGCCTGGCACCGCGGTAGCCGGTCTGCAGAGGGGCGGACACTCCCCCGGGGCCGCTGTGTCAGGGGGGCGTGTGCAAGGTGCCTCCGAGCTGTGCAGAGCCCCCGGGCCTCCGCATGCTGGCCTCACACCCCTGCCCAGTGAGCCAGCCCTCCCGCTTCCACGGGAAACCACCTGAGCCACACAGGGGGTGCTGAGACCACAGAGAGGACCCCACAGGACCAGAGCCCGAGGGCCAGGGTCAGCTTCCAGCAGCACAGGCAGCTCCAGGGCTCCACCAGAACCCCCGCCTTGCAGAGCCAGGAGCCCTGGGGCTTGGGCGGCCCGGCTCTGCCTCCAGTCCAGGAGGGCGGAGAGAACCTTGAAACAGAGGGAAAGACGGGAGCGAAGGGAGGAGACAGAAAGAGAGCAGGGGCGTGAGCCGGGGCCTCTATAAATACCACCCGGGGGCGTGCGCCAAGGAAGGAGGCCGGGATCCCCCTCTGCCACGGCACTGCCTCCCGGGGTGGTTACATAACGGCCCCAGCGATGTGGGGGCCGGGTGGGAAGCCGCCATGAGGAAGAGGCACCGGTGCTCTGGGCACAGGGTCGCTCCGTCACCCCACCTGGCACTCACGTCCACACAGCGGGGAGTTCCAGGGACCGGCGTGGGCGGGGGGGCCCTGTCGGGGGGGCGGTCTCAGCACACCAGCGAAGCCGACACCAGGGGGGCTGTGGAGCCCCCAGCCAGGCTTGTTCTGAGTCACCAGTGACACCTGTGCCTGCAGTGACCCCAATCCCAGGCCCCAGAAAGCGGGCTCCCTCTGCTGCTCCAGGAGCCCCTCGTCAGACTCAGCCCCCCCACGTTGGTTCCAGCCACACCAGGTGAGGTGGTGGTCAGGGCCTGCAAAAGCCGCCTGCAGCCTCCGGTGGGGGAGGGGAGGACAAGCAAACCCCAACCTGACCCGGCACGAGACCCCCCAGCAAGCCCCCAGCTGACCTGGCGCGAGACCCCCCAGCAAGCCCCTAGCTGACCCGGCGCGAGACCCCCCAGCAAGCCCCCAGCTGACCCGGCGCAAGACCCCCCAGCAAATCCCGAGCTGACCGGGCGCGAGACCCCCCAGCAAGCCCCCAGCTGAGCGGGCGCGAGACCCCCCAGCAAGCCCCTAGCTGACCCGGCGCGAGAACCCCCAGCAAATCCCGAGCTGACCGGGTGCGAGACCGCCCAGCAAACCCCAAGCTGACCGGGCGCGAGACCCCCCAGCAAGCCCCCAGCTGACCGGGCGCGAGACCTGCCGGGCCGCAGCCACAGAGCCCAGAGGCCGAGGAAGAGCCTCCGCCAAGCCGGCTGGTCAGAGCTGAGACAGGAACCAGGGCCAGCCCACGTCCAAGTCCAGCGTCACTGGCCCCTCAGGCCCAGTGCCTCTTGCCTCCTGTTTCGGACACAATGTCTCGGGTCCCCTCATGGAAAGGCAGCGTCCTGGCATCACTGTTGGACACGGGGTGGCTGCTCACCCTGGGTGGGCCCCTCTGCCCAGCGGGGGACCATCTTGGTGCCCACGTCTGTGCTCCTGAGCTGAGCCTGGCCTCCCTCGGGCGCAGGAGGCACCTGCCGCCTCCGGAATCGGGCCTGTGTCCCGCGCCCAGAAGGGAAGGGAGCAGCGGCCGAGGGCCACGCCCGGGGAGAGAGGGTCCGTCCCTGTGCGAGGGCCACACACCTTCTCTTCTTCCCTCAGGAGCCCAAGTCCAGGGAGGGAGGAACCTGAGCTCTAATTACACGTCCTGGCAAGAAACCCCAGTCTAATTTGCAGCCGAGCGAGAAGCTGTAGCTGGAAACACTCCGTGGAGAGCCGCCCGCCTCAGCGGGGACATGTTTCTCTGACCCCCGAAGACCACGACCAGGGAAGCGCCAGGCCGGGGCCACGACCGGGGTGAGGGTGCCCAGATCTGGGGGCTGATCTGTCGCCCGCCTGTGCCCCAGCCCCCAGGGGGAACCAGCCCCTCAGCCTGAGGCGGTGACAGGGGCTTCCTGCAGGGCCCGGCGGGCAGAGGGCACCACGCGGGGACAGGCTGGTGGATGGACGGGTGTGGGCCACGGCCGCGGGGCGCAGGCAGGGAAAGGAGGCTGGGGGGGGTGCCAGACTCTGGAGGAGCCAGCGGGTGTCCTGAGGGCTCCGCCTTCTCAGGACGCCCAGGGTGGGGCTGGAGCTTTGCCCAGCCTGCCCCGTCTCCACCTGCTGCCCACTGGCTACGCTCCACCCCGCTCCACCCCGCACGAGGGCAGCGGTCACCACGCCCACCCTCACAGCCTCTCCCGGGCTGAGCGCTCCTGAGGGGCCGCCTCACCCCGCGAGGGCACAGGGCAGGGGCGCGTCTGTGCGTCACCCACACGCTGCGTCCGGACAGCCAGAGCAGTCGCTGGAAGGTGGTCGGGGCGGGGGAGGCTGGGACGCTCCCAATTCCCTCCTCTCCCGCCTCCCACGCACACCTGGGCCGAGGCCCAGGCTTCTCCCAGACGCAGCGGGAACACGGACGTCCACGCGGCGCAACCCACTGGGACGGGCCTGGGCTGCCTCCTCCCTCCTCTGCTCGGGGCTGCCCCCCTCGCCGACAGCGCCCACTTGTCCGTCCCTCCTGCCCCGCAGCACGGACAGGCTGCAAAGCCCAGTGTCAAAACACCGCCCTGACTCCCTCTGCCCCACCGCTGCCCGTTCCTGCGTCCTGCTTTGCTGCAAAACTCCCTAAAGGGAAGAGCTGCCGATAGGCACCCACCCCGCGTCCTCCCCTCCACGCCCGCCAGCTCTCCCCACAGGCCGCTACGCGATTCGCTTCCGCACGGGGGAGCGCGCTCTTTCTTCCTGAAACACCACGCCCATCCGGCACCTTCCGGCTCCCCACCCACTGTCCTGCCCAGCTGCAACCCATCAGTCGGGGGGCAGCTTCTCCTGCAACGCCTCCTCCCTGCGATCCGGTCCGGCCTCAGGCCCTGAAGTCCTCGGTGCACCCATCCCTCCAGTGGGCGCCTCTGGCTCCTCCCGGCTTCTTCCCCCGACACCCAGACGGCTGGTTCCCTCCTGTCCTGCGGGCCCCTGTCCAGAGTCACCTCAACACTGAGACCTTCCCTGACCACCCTGCCCTGCACTCCTCCCCCACGCTCCGTGGGGAGTGCGCGTGGCACTCGTGGCCGTCCTCACTCACGCGTGCCCTGAGCCATGCACGTCGCGTGCCCACGGCACCGAGCGCCTGGACGTGTCTGCGGACACAGGTCACGACCTGTCCTGCGGAGCGTGCGCTCTGGGGAGGTGGGGCAGGGACAGACAAAGCAGCCAGCACACAGGTGACACAGGTGACGGGACGGAGCAGCCGCCGCGCTGCCCCCGAGAGCACAGGACGGGCCTGGCCAGCTCTGCTCACGCCCGTGTCCTCAACACCGGCGACACTCAGAAAGTACTGAGCAAACGAGCAATTAACGAGGGCCGTGGGCAGCTGGGCAGTCGCAGGGCTGGACGGACACGTGGCCAGAGAAGTGGGCAGACGGGCAGACAGACAGGAGGACGGACGAGGGACACAGGCGCTGGCCCCTGTCGGCCAGGACCAGCGGCCACCCCTGCCTCCTCCCCGGCCTGAGGAGCTCGGGAACCGGCCTGGCGTGAGCCGGGCTCAGCGCGTGAGCGGCTGGAACCCCCACATCAGAGGCCGCTCTGTGTGGGGACCAGCCGGAGTGTTCCGGAAGAGGCAGGGCAGGGGCAGAGCCCCCAGGCAAGCTGTGCAGCCAGCGCAGGGGTCCTCCTGAAACCAGGCCGAGTCCACACCCTGACCCCAGGGAGTGACAGAGTCCTGGGTGGTCACCCGCGGACTGGGAAGCCCGGCTGGTGGTCCTCAGCGCCAGGACGCCGCCAGCATCTCGCACAGGCCGGGCCCTCAGAGGCCCCTCCCGCCTGGGAGGCTGGGGCCCTGCGAGACCCCTCACTGGCTCCCCAGGGCCGCAGGCGCCCACGGGTAGGCGTGGCCCCCACACACTCCAGGCAGGAGCCCGCAGCAGTCCCAGGGAGGCGTCTGCCCCTGAGGCAGGGCTGGGGAGGCCCCTACCTGCGCCTTGCAAACACAGGGACCCCGGCTGGCCTCTGGGGACTGTGGCCTGGCCTCTCCCCTCCAGCCCTCCGAGCACCAATTAAGTAAACCCTAATTAAAAACAGCGAGTAACAAGAGCACCCCCACCCCCCGCAGGGGCCTCAGCTCAGGAGGGTGCAGGGCCGGGGCTCTGCCCTGGGTCCCCAAGGCCCCCAGTGAGCTCAGCGCCGCCTGCACCTCACACGGCTCCCCTGTGCCCTCCGTGGGCGCTGAGCACCGCCCGGAGGTTCCCGCACAACCAGGGCCTCAAGGCCAAGCTGCAGAGAGGAGCCTGGAAGCCTTTGAACAACGGCCAGCCTCCCTGCAGAGACAGACCCAGAGGGGAGACGCCCCGCAAGGTGGAAAAGAGCAAGAAAAAGAGAGAGAAAGCAAAAACACACAGAAACATGATGAGAAAGATGGAAATACAGAGACAAAGAGGGCAGAGACAGTGAACCCAGAAGTGGGGGGAGGGGAGGGGAGGGGTGGGGAGGAGGGCAGGAAAGGAGGAACGGGGAGGGGAGGAGGGGGAGAGAAGGAAAAACACAAAAAGAGACTAACAGACCTTGGGACCCTGGGCCACCGGAAGGTTCCCGCCCTGCACACCCTTGCCCAGGAGCGTGGGCAGAGGGGAAGGGCTCAGCCCACTCGGAGGCCAAGGCTGGGGGCAGCCCCCTCACCTCCCTCCCTGTCTCCGGCAGGGGACACTCAGTGGAAGGACGAGTCCCGACCCAGCAACACCCCTCACAGAACAACAATTCATTAACTCAGCAGAAGCTCAGGCCCCTCCCTGGCTCCCGCTCCAAACCGGGCTCTAGAGAGGCGCTGTGAAGTCAAACACCATTCTGGTCTCCAGGGACTCGCGTCTGGAGGGACAGGGCCCCGTAAACAGCAGCAGCGACGCCTGGACCCACCAGGGGCGCCCGCTGGGTGTGGGGCACACCCGTTCCCCGAGGGGCCACAGGCTACCCCGGCCGCCTCCCACCCAGAGCCCACAGCACCCTTGGTGGGACAGGTCTCCCCAAGGCCACCCCACGCACGCCCCGTGGGGCAGGGAGCGGCCAGGACGCCAGGCTGCAGGG
>NW_012150274.1:1682966-1688840 GCF_000956105.1 Propithecus coquereli | reverse complement strand
GAGGAGGGCAGGAAAGGAGGGACGGGGAGGGGAGGAGGGGGAGAGAAGGAAAAACACAAAAAGAGACTAACAGACCTTGGGACCCTGGGCCACCAGAAGGTTCCTGTCCTGCACACCCTTGCCCAGGAGCGTGGGCAGGGGGGAAGGGCTCAGCCCACTCGGAGGCCAAGGCTGGGGGCAGCCCCCTCACCTCCCTCCCTGTCTCCGGCAGGGGACACTCAGTGGGAGGAGGAGTCCCGACACAGTAACACCCCTCACAGGACAACAATTCATTAATTCAGCAGAAGCTCAGGCCCCTCCCTGGCTCCCGCCCCAAACCGGGCTCTAGAGAGGCGCTGTGAAGTCAAACACCATTCTCGTCTCCAGGGACTCGCGTCTGGAGGGACAGGGCCCCGTAAACAGCAGCAGCGATGCCCGGTCCCACCAGGGGCGCCCACTGGGTGTGGGGCGCACCCGTTCCCCAAGGAGCCACAGGCTCCCAGCCGCCTCCCACCTAGAGCCCACAGCACCCTTGGTGGGACAGGTCTCCCCAAGGCCACCCCACGCACGCCCCGTGGGGCAGGGAGCGGCCAGGACGCCAGGCTGCGGGGGGCACAGGAGCCGCCTCCCCACTGCTGTGCGCCGGGCACGCCTCGGACAGCTCTGGGGTCCAGCCCGCCACGGACCCCCAGGCCCCGGCCCTGCGAGCTCTGTCCTCGCCCTGCAGGGCGGGCAGCAGCGAGAACGGGCCGGCGCGCCAGGACCGCGGCAGGGATGGGGCTCTGAGGGGCTCATCGGGAGCCCAGAGGCCATCTGGCTGCCCTTGCTCCTTCCGCCGCCACGCGTGGAGTGGGAGCCCCTCCCCTGCCATCAGCCCACAGCCCCTCACGGGCACGGGGCACCTCGGGAGGGCTCTGAACGGGGAGTCCCGGACCCCAGGGAAAGACAGGTGTGCGGGAGGCCAACCCCGGCACTCACTCCCTCCGCACTTGGTTTGGCCTCCGGCCCCCTCCAGGGGAGCAGGGAGAGGACCCTAAGGTGCCACCCCATAGATGGAGCCACTGACGCCCGGGGTGGGGACAGGGAACACAGAGCTCTGCCCACCCCACCATACCCGTGGGTGGACTTTCTGGGTCTCCACAGCTGGCAATGACCAGGACCCAGCTGCAGAGGAAAATGCTGGAAGGGGCACACCGATTGAGCTCCTTCCTGGAGCTAGAAACCGAGAGGCGCGGCACACGGAGCCCCGTCCCAGGGCGGCGCAGAGCTCGGGGACCTGCCGCGGGGGCTCTCGGGCAGGAAACAGCTCAAGACCCCTGGCGCAGGCTGAGTGAGCGCCAGACATCAGAGCGAGAGCCCTCCCCTCCCGCGGGCCACCTGCAGGCCCACACCAGCCCGTGGGCGCTGGCGGGCCATGTCCCCCGGGCACAGGTCAGCCCGTCCGCAGAGAGCACAGCACAGGCACCTCCGGGCGCAAGCAGCCCCCATCCCATGTGGGGCGGCAGTGACTTCTGGGGTGTCTTGGGCGGGGCTGGAGGGCGGCCCGTGTGAACACGCGGGCGGATAGCAGGTGCCCGCCCCGGCGTGCCCGCGCCCTGGCCCACCTACCCGGTGAGGACCACCACGAAGTCCATGACGTTCCAGCCGTTCCGCAGGTAGGAGCCCTTGTGGAAGACGAAGCCCAGGGCGATGATCTTGATCCCCGCTTCGAAGCAGAAGATGCCGATGAAGTAGGGCTCTGTGTCATCCTGGGGGGAGCACAGACTCGGTCACCTGGGCAGCAGTGGCCAGGCGGCGGGCAAGGAACACCTGGCGCGGCCGCGCCCCCCACGACAGCCCAACCCTCCCTACACCGCCTGTTTGCTCTTCCGCGCTGCCCGGACGGACACATGTCTGTTCACACAGCGGCAGCGTCCCCGTGACGTCCGGGGGTGCCCTCGCGCCTCCCACCCCGACGTCTCAGCTTTTGTGCCACGTCACAGAAGGGCCGAGACCCAGCCTGCCAGAGCCACGCAGCAGGCTTTGCTCGCGGAAGATGATGACGGCAAAGACGGTGTCTGCAGGCGCCACATGTAGGGTTAACCAGGGCGACCTGTGACCCCGCTGTGGTCATCCGCTTTCTAACGAGCGGGCAGTGGCCAGGCAGCATCTGGGTCCAACCCTGGACTGCAGCCGCCACGCAAGGCTGCCTGGACAAAGCTCGGCCGTCCTCGACCAGGGCCCGGACCCACCTATGCATTCAGCACACGCCTGATCACGCAACATGCAACTCTTGGTGGGAAAAACTGAAATAGAGAAGCAAAACCTCCAGCCCGAAGGCCCTCAGATGATGCTGCACCTCTTCTGTGAGAGCCCCACAGAGGAGCAGCGCCCACCGCCGTGCGCCAGGCGCCAGGCTGGACGGTGGGAGCAAACTCGGGCTCCAGACACCTCCCAGAGGGCAGGCGCGGCACCAGCAGGCAAGGTCTCCACAGCTAGACTTTGAGGAAAGGAACTCCAGGTGCAGGGAACAGTGTGAGCAAAGGAATATCTGTTCTAGATCCTAGAAAGATCCCTTTCCTCCACCCCATCCCAGCCAGGCCCTCTTGGTGCTGTGCAAAGAACAGCACACAAGGCGGAGAATCAGAGGACTCCACAGAAAACTCCGCGGGGGAGAGCGCCCAGGGGGCTGGACGTGGACGCCTGCACTCCAGGCTGCTGCCCTGGCAAACAGGGGTGGCGGGGAGGCCAGCTCCAAGGGCCTCCCCCGAGGGTCTGCCCTCAGCCCTGCCCATGAGGGGCCCCGACAGCAGGGCCTGGGAGCGGCCACCGAGGCGAGCGCCGCCGGTCCCACTGCCTGTGCCTTCCTCCCCAGGAAGCCTGGCTCCTGAGGGCTCCCACACCCGACTCACCCACAGCCAGCCTGGACCCCGCCCCCGCCCTGCCGCACTGGCTGGTGGAAGCTGCTGGCACCAGGGCCGGGGCAGCGGAGCCTCCACCAGGGCCAGCTCTCCTGTCCTGCCGCCCTGATGCTGACTCACGGCGGGGCGGAGGCCCCTGGAGGGACGCGCACACTTTTCTTGGCCTCGAGGCTTCTAGTTTAGTTGGGAGGGGCCCCTTTCCCCAGGGGACAGCTAGGCCCGGCAAACACGTCTTCACAGAAGGCTACTGGATAGAAACGGGAACGGGCCAGACTCCAGGGAAGACTGGCCGGGGCCAGCAGCTGGACAGCAGCCCCACCCCAGACTCCTCAGCTCCACCCCTCCCACGCCCGCCCTGGCCAGCGCAGGGCTGAGGGCTGGCGTGGGTGGGAGGGATGGGGGTGCAGGCAGCTCCGTGTGGGACTACGAGCTGGGCCCAGCTAAAGGCAGCCTCAGAGCTGACCGGTGGGTGGGAAGCCAGGGAGACCCCGCCCTGGCAAACACCTGAGAGGCTGCCTCTGTGCCCCCAGCCCCTGTCTGCTCCAGGGGAGCAGCACGAGCCTACTGCCTACCCCAGGGCCTTCGAGGGCTGTGCCCACAGGCACGCAGACCACCCGGCCAGAGCAGCTACACTCTGCTCATTTTCCCGACAATGTAGAAGGCACCCCTGCCCGTCAGCACGAGGCAAACACCCACACCGCAGGACGTCAGCAGGACAGGACAGGCTTAAGCCTCCCCGCCTGTACCCCAGTCTGGACCCTGGGCCTGTGTCCCTCTGGCCCTACCCTTGCCAGACTTCCCTGGAGACACCGCGCCCTGTGGCCTAGCATTCGAGCTCCCTGCCTGAAGCCCTGGTTTCCTCTCTGCCTCTTCTCTGGCCTGCAGAGTGGACGCTCCCTGCTGGGACACAGCAGGCAGCAGGCCCACACCACCAGCAGGACTTGAAGCCCAGACAAGGCCAGTGATGCCACCAGGCTCCGTGCCCATGTCCCCCACAAGGGCCACAGCTTACCCTTTGCCTGTGCCAGGGAGGGCCAGGGCAGCAGGGCCTGGGGACTGGCTGCCAGGAAGGAGAGTGCTGCTGGCCCCACAGGGACAGCTGGGCTGTCCACACTCCTCCTGCAGACACCCAGGACACGAACCCCCTTGGCCTTCTGGGCTGTGCACCACCCAACCTCCTCACCCCCTGGCTGTCCAACCACTCCCCTTCCCCTGATGCCCAAACATGGGCACTCCCGGCACACCCCTTCTGCACCACTGGGCCTGCGGTGGCCCCGTGGCAGGGACTTCAGGACTAAAACAGCAAGTCCATGCTAAGCACTGAACAGG
This sequence comes from Propithecus coquereli, assembly GCF_000956105.1. Classification (NCBI taxonomy): domain Eukaryota; kingdom Metazoa; phylum Chordata; class Mammalia; order Primates; family Indriidae; genus Propithecus; species Propithecus coquereli. The sequence goes on along the minus strand of NW_012150274.1, from coordinate 1,684,632 downwards.
CCTGATCTCAAAGATCTTTATCTCCAACGGACATTACGGAAGCAGAAGCCAGGGTTCGAGGGAAGAAGCAGCAGCCTCTGGATGCCCCCCAAGAAAGGCCATCTCCCGGGGGTCCTCAGCCCCAACACCCCCTCTCTGGACCCCCCACACTTGCTTTCCTCCTCTGCACTCTGACCTCATAGTCTCAGCCCACACCGAGCCCAGGCAAGGGGGCCAGGGCAGCGGGGAGCTGGGGCTGTTAGCCTTTGACATGGCGCTCGCCTCCCGAAATACTGCCCTTCCCTCCGACCCAGCCCCTGCAGAGACCCCACCTGGCTGGCCTTCAACCTGCTTCCTGCTGAGCTGGGAGGACCACAGCCTCGCCCCCCGACAGAGACCCTGCCCTGGCCCCCTTACTCTCTTGGCTCTGTGCTGCAATGGGGGTCCCGCAGCGGTCTGGGGAGCTCCTGGCAGGAAGCTGGAGGTGGGTGGAAATGGTTCAGAATGTTTGGGAAGGGGTGTCCCACAGGGAAGGGGTTCCGGGCAGGGCCACAACAGACAATCTGAAGGCAAGGCTCACGGTCCCTAGATCCAGGCCAGGCCACACCGTGGAGCCAAAGGCCGCCACAGCCCGCAGGGAAGAGTGGGCGGCACTCACAGAGCCTCAGGCTCCTGGCTGCACCACCGCGAATGCCCCTCCTCCACCCCAGGGTCAGCACCTGGATTCTCAGATCGAGGCCTAGTGCCACACGCCGGGCTGGCTCACCGGAGGTGCAGGGGTGGCTCATTGCACAGAACAGACCAGGAAGGGGCCCACGTGGTCTCATCCGGGACCGAGCGGACCACCCGGGCTGCCCGGCCCTGGAGAGAGGTGTCAGCTGCCCGCTGTCCCCTTTTCCTCGACTGAGAGCGGGGAGCGGCCTAGACGACCTCAGGCACCGACTCTGAAGCAGAGCAGTCGGCCGAGGTGCCAGCACCCCCACCCCGCGCGCGGGCCCCCGCCGCACTCACCAGCCGCTCGGACATGGGCGTCTTGTCCCCGTCAGGGAGGTGCTGCTCCAGCGCCAGCACGATGCAGTTGGCGATGATGGTGGCGAGGATCATGTACTCGAACGGAGTGCGCGGGTTAAGGACTGGCCGGGCGGCGCCACGGGGGGAGGCGACGGGGCTGCCGTCTCCACGGGCTCAGGAGGGGGCTCCGCGGCCCGCCCTGGGCGGGGGGCGAGGGCCGGTCTTCCCGGCGCGTCCCCGGGGCGGCCGCGAGGCGGGGCCTCCCAGGCCGGGTCGCAGCCCCTCGGCTCGCCCGGCGCCGTCAGCACCGCGGACAGCGCCTCCGCCCCGGCTGCGCCCGCGCCCGGGGAGGGGCCAGAGCCGCCCACCCCGCGAGCCCCGAGGGAGGCCCCGCGCAGGCGCGCGCTCCCGCCCGGAGACACGTAGCCACATGGACCTACACGGGCACGTGAGCACGCGAGTACCGACCCCCCGCACGCACGCACGCGCGGCCCCGGGTCGTGCTGTGCCCGCACACACGCGCCAGCACCCGCGGCAGGCGCGCGCCCGGGCTCGCGTCCGCACGGTGCTCACACCTGCCCCGACGCGGTCCGCCCTCGGGTGCCCTCCGGGCCGGCCGCCCAGCCCGGCGGGCGCGGGCGCGAGCCCCAGGACGGAGGGGCTCCGCCCAGCGCCC
>NW_012150274.1:1675260-1682166 GCF_000956105.1 Propithecus coquereli | reverse complement strand
GGCCGTCCCCGAGCTGGCGCCGCCCGCCCGGCCGCCTCCGGGGCCGGGGCTCCCACGCTCGGCCCGCGCGGACCCCGCGCTCCCCCGGGAGGCATCGCCGGTCGCGAGACGCCGCAGCCCGAGCGACAGGTCGCGCTCCGGCCGCCCAGCTCGCTGCTCCCCGAGGCGCGGCCGCCGCTCCGCTCGCCCTGGCTGCAGACCCCCGCCTGCTCCGAGAGGGGGCGGCTCCGGGACCCTCTCCCGCCACTCCGCGCGCGTCTTCGCCGTCCTGACGGACGACGCTGCGCCCGGGTCCGTCCGGGCTTTGCCGGGGACGGCCTGCCGTAGGGCCCCTTGGTCGTCCACACTGAACCCGCTCCCGGGTCTCAGTTCTGAGACTCCTTCCTTGTGCCGCCCGTCCAATAAAGATTCAGAGAACCTGTTGTTGGCGTGCACTGCCCCGTCCAGCAAGCCTCCCCGAGCGCCGCTGCGCGCCAGGCTGTGCTGGAGCCGCGCTCCGCCTTCGTGCAGCGGGCCGTCCGCACGCGGACAGCACGCTCACGGCGCTCGCCTTGCGCCAGGCGCGGGCTTCACGGAATCCGCCGGTCGGTCCTCGCACACTCCCGGCAGCCCTCCCGGAATCACTCCCGCTGAGTGGCGGCGGAGGCCCAGCGGGGCCCAGCGCTGCCCTCTTCGCCAGCACCAGGAGAGCAAGTAAGGGCCGCACCCCGGGCAGGCGGCGCCAGCGGGAGCGACTACAAGGGAACACGGTTTCCTGTGGTGCTGCGGGAGGGAGGCCAGACCTCCTGCAGGAACCGAGGGGCCCTGCAGCGCACCTGCCGGCTGCGCGGCGGTGCAGACACTGCGGGGTGAGGCCAGGCAGTGGGCGCCAGTGCGGAGGCCCTGGTCTGGACGGTGGCTGTGAAGACCAAGGCGCGGGCTCTGCCTTCTGCTGCAAGTGCGATGGGAAGTCTAGAGCAGTGGCCCCCAACCTTTTTGGCACCAAGGACAGGTTTCAAGGAAGGCAATTTTTCCGTGGACCGGGGATGGGGAGGTGGAGGGGATGGGGGAGAGGCAGAGCTCAGGCGGTGATGCGAGCGATGGGAGCAGCAGTAAATACAGGTGACAGCTTCGCACCCTCCCCTCTGCTCACCTCCTGCTGTGCAGCCTGATTCCTGACAGGCCACAGCAGGGGCTGGGGACTGCAGGTCCAGAGAATTCTGAGAAGACCCATGTGGTCATCTGACTCACATTCTAAAGGATCCCTCTGGCTGCTGTGTGGAGCACAGACCACAGGAGGCCAGGTGTGTATCATTTAGGGTGCATTCAGAGGCAAGCAACCCAATTCCTAGCTAGCAGCAGCTTATGTTGAATACAATTTTAACCCCAGTAAAGAGTCGTAAAGTATGCAGTTTCAGGAGCACACAGTCCTTCCATCTCTCCTCCCTCCCATAATTGCCACATTCTCTTTTTGTCCTTGTACTTATTGCGTCATGGCCCAATGTGGCTGCCATAGCACAAGGCATCACATCTTTATACCACTATCTCAAACAGGAAGGAAGCAGCACGCAGAAAAAGGATATCTACATTTAAAAAATCAATTTATGATATGCTTTTATAACAAAGAAAAGGTTTCTCAGAAACTCCACAGCAAACTTCTCTTTAAACACCCTTAGGCAGACACAGGGCCACGTGGCCACCCCTGGCTTTATAAGGGTGGGAAAGTGAACATATGGCAAAGCAGACCAGGACTGCCTTCCTCCGCCGACATGGACGCAGAGTTGCCCCAAACGAAATCAGGGTTCACTTAGCTTAGAAGGAGGGGGAAGGCTGCAGAGGAGGCTGCCAACTGGCCTACTGCAGAGAGAAGTGGGGGCCCAGGTAGGGGTTTTGACAGCAGCCCAGGAGAGAAGTGATGTGGTTTGAGTAAGGTGGTCAGGAACAGTGACTCACTTCTAGAGCCAACCGAACTGCTGGCACGTTGGACGTGACCTGTGAAAGAAAGAGAGAAACCAGCCGGGCGCGGTGGCTCACACCTGTGACCCAGCACTCTGGGAGGTCACGGCGGGAGGATCACTTGAGCTCCGGAGTTTGAGACCAGCCTGAGCAAGAGCAAGACCCCATCTCTACTAAAAATAGAAAAATAGTCGGGCACGGTGGTGGCGCCTGTGGTCCCAGCTACTCGGGAGGCTGAGGCAGGAGTCCGAGGCCTGAGCCCAGGAGTTGGAGGCTGTGGTGAGCTGCGATGGCGCCACTGCTCTCCAGCCTGGGTGACAGAGTGAGACTCTCTCCAAAACGTAAAAAAGAATTAAAAATTTAAAAAACAGAAAGATAGAGGCAGATTCTTAGCTTTTGGGCTGAACAGCTGTGTGGATGGGGGTGCCCTCTACTGAGATGAGGAAGGCGAGGGCAGGAGCTTGTCAGTCACAGGCTGGAAATCAGGGATCGCTTATTTAGCACAGACGTGGGGGTGTGGTGTAGGCGGCTGGACCCTCCAGGGGGTGCCAGACGACAAGCCCCAGCGGGAGCCTCCATCTGGAGGCTGCTCTGGCCTTCCCCACCCCTGCCGCTCCGCCCTGCGCCACCGGGGCTGGCCGTGTAGACCACACCAGCGCGCTCCCCTGGCCTCTGGTTCCTGGTTGTGCATGCCCATGGGCGCACCGAGAGGCTCCCTCCTGCTGGGTCACCAAGCCTCACTCAGGCCCCAGCCCCAGCCGGGCACCCGCCATTCTCCTCTCTCCCACCAGGCCCTGCTCTGCTCCTGCTCCCTGTCCTCGCTCCTGCTGGCCTGGGGTGGCACCGGGCAGGCGCGAGGAGCACTTTCCCTGGAGGCCTCCCTGCACCCTGGCCAACCACGGCAGAGGCCCTGCAAGCGTCACACGGCCCGACACAGAGCGCATCGCCACCGAGGGAGCGGTGCAGACAGGGTCCAGGGCGTGACCAAGAATCCGGCTGTGCAAAGGAGCAGCCGGGGCAGCGGAGGGTTGGAGAGGCCGGTGTCTGGGAGCCGAGGGAGGGGCGCGTGTGGGGAGGTCTGGGACGTGGGGGCCCACGTGCAAGTCGGGAGGAGGGAGGCGTCTCCCCAGGGGCGTGGGAACGGCCGCGTGGAGCGAGTAAGAGAGAGCGAGCCGCGAGGCAGCGCTTGCAGCAGGTGTGGACGGTTGTCCAGTGAGCTTTTCTGCAAAGGGAGCAGAGACGCCGAACGCCAGCTAAGGAGAGATGGGGCACTAAGAGAGCTTTGTGTTTCTACAGACAGGGAAATTACTGGGCTTTGCACGCTGATGGCAATGACTCAACAGAAAGAAAACTGCTGATGCAAGAAAAAGAACGTATTGCCTGGTCTGGGCGAGAGGGCACAGGACGCGGGGCAGCTCGTGTGCTGAGCAGGAAGGAAAACAGATCCCGCGATTGCAGCTGGGGGCGGGGGGCGTCGATGCATTTGGGGAGCCTGAGGACTTTTTTAAATTGCTCTGTTTCTTCCGGGAAGCATGAAACCAGACAGTCAATGCGAGCGAGAGGGGGCACTGCGGGTTGGCCGGAGAAGAGGGTTTGAAGCGCTCACCCCGGCCGTGGGGAAGGGCGGCGGCGCTGAGGCTGCGCTCTGGGCAGCGCGTCCAGCCCCAGGGGCTGCGTGTGGGGCAGCTGCAGGGGCGGCCAGCGCCAGGCGAGCCTGTCAGGCCCGCTGATCCCCTTGTCCCTCCGGGACCCTCCCGCTCACTTGCGCGCACCCCTTCCCCAGCCTCCCTCTAGTGACCTCAGCTCTCCCGCGGCGCCCCCCGCCCAGCCCTCGCCCTCCACTCGGCAAAATTCCCACCTGGAACCTCAGGAGACATCCCCCACGCTCCAGCTGCCGGGGAAGGTCACGCGCTGGACAGCCTGGTGCCACCAAGGTCCCCCAGGAAGCCCTCTGGGGCGCCTACGTTGGTGGCTGCCTCATGCTTGGCGATGGCGGCTGTGACCACACCCCACCGTCCTGGCGGCTCGGCCCCCTCCTGCCCACGGAGGGAGGGGCTCCGCCCTACCTGCCTGCCCGCACCTGCAGCCCGGCAGCTCCTGGGCCCTGTCCTGCGTCCTCCTGCAGGCAGTGCGGAGGAGAACCACAAGGAAGTTTTTCTTTACTATGTAATTAAGGTGTAATTTGAAAAATAACGAAGGGTCCCAGGGGCTCTGTGCAGGAGGCGGAGGACCCCCGCCCCTCCGGCTCGTCCCCGGCCCACAGCGGTCAGACACTGCGCAGGCCCCCAGAACCCGCTTCTCAGAAGCCGTCCCTGTCCTGAATGCCGCTTTCCGCACCCCCTTCCTCTCTGCCTCACAGCCCGCGAGATGCGTCGTACAGTTGTACACGCGTTTGGAACGCACAGATCTAGAACCGAGCTGTGCACGCTCTCCTGTTGACGCGACGTACCGTGTTACTGCAGGTAGCTGTGAATCACCGTCCTCACCACGTGTGAGACCATTTATTTGTCCATTTGGCTTTGACGGGGATTAGGGCTGCTTTCTGATTCCTGCTACTCCACACGGTTCCCCAGTGAACATCTAATGCGGTTCTCCGGGTACTCGAGAGAGCCCTCACGTCTAGGCCTCGGAGAGAACTTTCTGGGCCCCAGGGCACATGCATCTGCGCCTCACTGGGCGCTGCTGGAGTAGCGCCCGCCGTGCCCTGGTCGGCGCCGGCAGCACCTCCGAACCCTGGTTGCTGCCCACCTCCCCCCACCCTCACGGTCAGTCTTCCTGGCTTCGTCAGGCTGGGGGCACTTTGAGCCTCTCACTGGGGTTTTAATCTGCACTTTCCTGTTTGGCTAATGGAGTAGAGCACCTTGCGTGTGTTTATCCCCCATCCGTGTTTCGCCCGTGTCGAAGTGCGTGTTCCCATCTTTCAGCTGGATTATCTCTGTCCGTATTGACTTGTAGACGTTCTTACGCGCTCTGGATACAAACCCTCTGGCAGACGCACGCAGCTGCAGTGTCTCCTCTCACTCCGTGTGATTTGTCTTTTACTTATTTTGTGCTTCTTTTGATATGTAGAAGTTCTTCTTCTTTTTTTTTTTTTCCCCCAGAGACAGGGTCTTGCTCTGTCGCCCAGGCCGGAGGGCAGTGATGTCATTGCAGCTCACTGCAGCCTCCTACTCCTGGGCTCAAGCATCCTCCTGCCTCAGCCTCCCAGAGTGCTGGGATTACAGGCGTGAGCCACCAACCTGGCCAGAAGTTCTTAACTACAATGTAATCTAAATATATCCGTCTCTTCCTTTATGTTTTGTGTTTTTTGAATCCTAGGAAATTCTTCCTTAGCTCATTGTTGTGAAGATATTCTTTTGCAGTGTTGAGAATATATTCTTCCATATTCTCTTCTAAAATTCATGAATTTTTGCTTTTTCCATTCTAAACCACTTGCAACTAATTTTTCTGTGTCACATGAGGCAGGCATCCATTTTCGTTTTTTAATGTAATTAAAATTGATCCCAGACATTGGAGATTGCAGTGAGCTACGATGATGCCACTGCACTCCAGCCTGGGAGACAGGGTGAGACCTCATCTTTAAGAAAAAATAAATTAGCAAATTGAATCCAATAATATATTAAAAATTATACACCATGGCCAAATGGGATTCAGTCCATGTGTGCCAGGTTGGTTCAACATTCAAAAATCAATTAACGTAACCCACCGCATCAACAGGCTAAAGAAGAAAAATCACGTGTTATATCAATTAATGTAGAAAAGCATTTGATAAAATCCAACACTCATTCATGATAAAAACTCAGCAAACTAAGGAAGAGGAACTTCAAACTTCCTCGAGTTGATAAAGAGCATTTATAAAGCCTGTGGTGAACATCACACCTAATGGTGTAAAACTGGGTGCTTCCCGTAAGACGGAAAACAAGGCTGGGATGTCTCGACTCCTACTCAGCACTGTACTGGAAGCCTCAGCTAGTGCAGTACGAAAAGAAAAGGACATTGAAGCCATACGGATTAGGAAGAAATAAATAAAAAGTGTCTTGGTTCACAGATGACATGATTATCTATGTAGAAAATCCCAAGAACTGACCAAGAAGTAAAAAATCCTCCTGGGACTAATAAGTGATTTATAACAAGGTTGCAAGACATGTTAACAGACAAAACGAAGTCAGCATGCGGAAGTCAGTCACTGTCCGACACACAGGTGTCCTCCCCTGTCAGTGGGGGTGCATCCCCAGACCCCATGGACAACTGAGACTGTGGATGGTACCAAACCCCAGAGGTACTGGTTTTTCCCACACATACCTATGGTAAATTTTAATGTATAATTAGACACAGTAAGAGATCAACAGCAATAATAAAATAGAACAATTATAACGATAGACTAGTAAAAGTTACCAATGTGGTCTCTCTCTCTCACGCACACACAGACGATCTGATTGTCCTGGACTCTACGTAACTGAAACTGTGGAAAGTGAGACTGTGGATAAGTAATTAACCATTGGAGTCTGATACGGAAAACACAATGCCATTTACATTGACACCAAAAATGAAATAGGTTATCAACCTAACCAAATATGTCCAGAATCCATATGCAAAAACTATAAAACTGATGAAATTTCAAAAAGATCTAAATAAATGGAGAGACATTCCATGTTCATGGATTGTAAGACTCAATATAATTAAAATGTCGATTTTTCTCAACTTGACCTGCAGATTTAACACAATCCCAACCAAAATCCTGGCAAGTTACTGTGTGGATATCAACAAACTCATTCTAGAGTTAACATGGAAAAGTAACAGACCCAGAATAGCCAACACAGCGCTGAAGAACAAAGTCAGAGAACCGATACTATCCACACACAGATCAATGCGGCAGGACATTGGAAATAATCCCACACAAATTCAGCCACCTGATCCTTGACAAAGGAGACACTGAATTCAACAGAAACAGGACAGTCTTTCAACACATGG
>NW_012150274.1:1672097-1674440 GCF_000956105.1 Propithecus coquereli | reverse complement strand
ACGAGGTAACACTACACACCTATTAAAATGGCTTAAAAGACAAAACAAACAAACAAAAGACCTTGACGTGGCCAGATGCTGGTGAGAATGTGGAACAGCAGGAACTTGCACTCCTTGCGAATCGGTGCAGGGCGTGGCAGTTCTGCACAAAGCCAAACTCAGCCTTGCCGCTGGGTCCCGCACTCACACCGCCCAGGAATTCACCCAATTGATCCGGAAATTCATGTCCACATAAAAACCCGCACACGTGTGTTTATGGCAGCTTTATTCATAATCGCCCAAAACTGCAAGGAATGAAAATGTCTTTCAACAGGTGAAAGGATTAAACAAAGCGTGGTGCCTCCAGACGATGGAATATTAATCGGCAATAAAAGGAAAGGAACCATCGAGCCACGGAAAGACATGAAGGAACTTCGAACGCGCCCTGCCACGGGACGGAGGCCAGTCCGAAAGGCCACGCACCGCATGGTTGCGATCTTCCAATTTCCGTTCTGGAAAACGCAGAACTCCACACAGCTCGACGGCCAGCGGTTCGGGAATAGGGGGGTGGAAAGAACAAGGTGACGAACAGAGCGTTTGACGGCAGTAAACAACTCTGGATTCTACTGCGAGGACAGAAACGTGACGTTACGCATCTGTCGAAATCCACGGAACTGCACAACACAAAGGGCGGAGCTCAGTGTGTGACGATAATAAAGACAATCACGCAGGAGGTCGCGGGCCCCAAGAAGGACTGTCGGGTGTGACCAGGGACTGTGACTCTCACACGCGTAGAACAACCGCTCCGAAGGGCGGGGAAGGCGCCAGAACCGCGCACGAGCCGCACCGGCCGGCAGAGCCGCCTCCGCAGATGGAGGCGCCCGGTTCTGACGCAGCTGGACGCTGGAATCGTGTAAAGGAAGGGTCGCGGCCGGGGGAGCTCACGGCCCGGCAGGAGCAGGTCGGGCGGGCCAGGGGTGAGGACTCAGTCGGAGCCGTCAGTGTGGACTTGTGTTTACCCCAGCGCAGATGCAGAGGGCGCGCACAGAGACGCGTGCAGACGTGTGTACACACACAGGTCACCTGTACACACACGTGTGTCGTTGCTCTGTCAGCTAAGAGGACCTGGAGGAAGTGACGCCTCGGTAGCAACAAGCACAACCAACACCCAGACCTCCGTTTCTTCCCTTTTTGTCTTTGACACGGGCTCCCTCTGTCGCCAGGCTGGAGTGCAGTGGCGCGATCACAGCTCCCTGCAGCCTCCAACTCCTGGGCTCAAGCATCCTCCTGCCTCAGCCTCCCAGGTGGCTGGGACTACAAGCGTGCGCCACCGTGCCCGGCTAGTTTTCTATTTTTAGTAGAGACGGGTCTTGCGCTTGCTCAGGCTGGTCTTGAACTCCTGACCTCAAGCTCCCACCTCGGCCTCCCAGAGTGCTGGGAACACAGGCGTGAGCCGCCGCGCCCGGCCTACACAGATAGATCTTGGTTTCTCAAGTCATCCTCCAATAAAAGGTGCGAGGGCTCCTTGGAGAAATGGCTGGTTGACCCCAGACTGCAGCAGAAAATACACGTCGAACCCAGGGCACCTCACAGACCCAGGACGGACGGACGTGTCACACACACCGGGCGTGGGTGGAAGGGGCACAAGAGCTGACTAGAGGTCTCCTAATGGCAAAGCTGGGGCGATCTGAGCAGATAAATGAATAATTGAATAGACGTGGGCCCGCACCGATATAAATAAACTAGTAAGTGGGGCAGAAAAGACAGATCTCCAGTGTGAAATTCCAAACAATCTGCGTAGACACCGTGCCCCAAAGGAGGGTGGCACAGCGCCCATCCCCTTGGCATTGCCGTGCCCGGCGGTGTCCTCCCAAAGGGCACAGGATGGAGAGGGGCAGAGAGTGACCTCCCAGCACAGAAACCTGACAAACACGGGCTGGGCCAAGTCCACGGTCGTAGGCCCTGTTGACGGCATCTGCTCCGGACGTGACGTGGTGGAGACGGGACTTCCCCTCCGCGGTCTCCCCCCGACCGTCGTCCGCCCCCCGGTCTTGTAAGGAAAGCGTCACCCTCCAGCAGAGGGGCGTCCTGAGAAGCCCCCAGCCAGCCCTCCCATCGTCACGGTCATCAGGACGAGCAAAGTCTGAGAAGTCGCCACGGCCCAGAGGAGCCTGAGCACTAGATGTGCCCTGGGGTCGAGGACGTCAGTGAATGACAATGTATCGATATCCGATTATAACAAATCCATCACACTAATGTGTTAGCAACAGGGGAAATGAGACGTGGGAACTCTCTGTGCTATTTTCTCAATTTCTCTGCAAATCTAAAAACATGCTTTGAAAGGTCTATTTGCAGAAGGGCGAC
>NW_012150274.1:1668287-1671487 GCF_000956105.1 Propithecus coquereli | reverse complement strand
GGAACCGAGGGTCCGGAGACAGACGTCTATGGGCAACTGATCTCTTTCCCCTCAACTTTATTTTTATGTTCAAGCAAGGCTTTGTTTTTTTTCACCCAAACCATGCTTTACGTGATGAAATTCAAGAATGCGATCTCATTTTATATGTTCCACATTTAATATAATCTGAATAGCTACCCAGATATCAGTGAAGGATGTAGATTAAACAACCAAGACTGAGTAGGTCTCGTGGGCAAGTTAGGAGGCATTTTGCATTGGTTCCTAAATTTGGGAAACTCAATGAACTCTTTTTTCTCAATTTTTTATTGTGTTAAAACACATAAAATCGACTGTCTTAACCATTTTTTTATTTTTGAGACAGGGTCTTGCTCTGTCGCCCAGGCTGGAGTGCCGTGGCATCATCACAGCTGACTGCGGCCTCCACCTCCTGGGCTCAAGTGATTCTCCTGCCTCAGCCTCCTGGGTAGCTGGGACTATAGGTGCCATCACGTCTGGCTAATTTTTCTGTTTTTTGTAGAGACGGGGTCTTGCTCTTTCCAGGCTGGTTTGAACTGGCCTCAAGGGATCCTCCTGCCTCGGCCTCCCACAGTGCTGGGGTTACAGGCATGAGGCACTGCGCCCAGCCCAACTTAACCACTTTTAAGTATAAAGTTCCGTGGTATTAAATACATTCATGACGTTGTATGACGATCGATCACCACCATCCATCTCCACAATTTTGCATCTTGTAAAACGGAAACTCCAGACTCATTAAGCTATTAAGTCCCCGTCCCCCGCCCCCGCAGCCACCATTCCACCGTCTGTCCCTAACACTCTGGCGACTCCAAGTACCTCCGGTCAGTGGAATCACACAGCACTTGTGTTTTTGTGACGGGCTTGTTCCACCCGGGCGTCCTCAAGCTTCGCCCAGGCTGACGCGTACCGCAGACTCTCCTTCCTCTCAGAGGCTGCGGAACGTCTCCCCGCGTGTACGCGCCACGTCTTCCCTCGCTTCTTCCGTCAGGGCGCGTGGGCTGCTTCCGCGTTGTCGCTGTTGGGAATGATGCTGCCGTTAACATGGTGCGTTTCTCTCTCGTCGAGACCGTTCCCGACTGCTTCGGCGGTACGTCCAGACGTGGAATGGACGGAGTAGACGGTCATTACGTTTTAATTTTTTTGGGGGCTTCTTGTTTTCCCCGGGGTTTTGTTCCGTTTTCCCTTCCCCCGGCCGTTGGGGGGGGGTTCCCTTTTTTCCCGGCCTCTTTCACCCGTTTTCTTTGGCCTTTTTGTTGTTTTTGGCCCCCTTGTTGGTTGCATTTTTCCCTTTTTGTTTTTTTTTTTTTTTTTTTTTTTGTTTTTTTAGAGACAGCGTCTCACTATGTTGCCCAGGCTGGCCTTGAACTCCTGGGCTCAAGTGGTCCTCCTGCCCCACCCTCCCAAGTAGTGAGACTACAGGTGCCATTATAGTTTCAATTTGCATTTCCCTAATAATTAATGATGTTGAGCATCTTTTCATGTGTTTAATATGGCCGACTGATTTTTGACAAGGGTGCCTAGACCATTCGACAGGGAGAAATAGTCTCTTCAACAAATGGTGCTAAAACAATTGGATATCCACCCCACCTGACATGGGTCGAGACCCGAAGAGCAGATAAGACTTAAATAGTTAAGACCTAAAACTATAAAACTATTGGAAGAAAACCAAGGTGTAATCTTGGACTAGGCAGCAGTTTCTTCAATATGGCACCCAAAACACAAGCAACAAAAGAAAAAATAGATAAACTGGACTTCATAAAAATTAAAATCCTTTGAGGTTTAAAAGAATATGTCAAAAGTGACAAGAAAACCTACAGAATGGGAGAAAATATTAACATTTGTAAATCATATATCTGATAACAGATCCGTATCTGGAACATAAAAAGAACTTTTACCCCTCAGTAAGACAACAGCTCAATTTTAACACAGGCAAAGGGCTTGAATGGAGATTTCTCCAAAGAAGACACACTAATGGCCAATAGGTGCACAGAGAGGTGCCCGGCATCACTAGTCGCCAGGGAATGCAGGTCAAAACCACCAGGAGACACCACTTCACACCCGCCAGCATTGCTGTCGCCAAAAAGATGAGCGAGGTCAGTGTCCGTGAGGGCTTTGAGGAGTCGGAACCTTCCTGCACTGATGGTGGGAGTGGAAACTGGGGCAGCCACTTTGGGTAACGTTCTGGCAGTTTCTTCCAAAGGTTAAACACAGAGCTACCACAGGAGCCAGCAAGTGCACCTCCAGGTACAGATGCCTGGGAAATGAGAAGGTTTGTCCACACAAACACTGCACGCGAATGTTTACAGCTTCACTCACGATAACCAAAAGGTGGAAACAACCCCAATGTCTACCACCTGATGATGGATAAACAAAATGTGGTCCATCTCTACAGTGGAATATTATTTGGCCATGAAAAAGAATGTATTGATGCAAGCTACAAAGAGAATAAACCTCAAAAACAGGCCGAGTGGCTGAAGCCAGGCGTAACAGACCACATTGCTGTGTGAAATGTCTGGAACAGGAAAGTCCGCAGAAACAGAGGTATTAATCGATTAACAGCTGTTTAGGGTGGCGGGTGCTTGGTGAGGAGTAACGGCCAGTGGGCACCGGGTTTCTCGGAGGACCACGGACTGTCGTGATGGCTGCGCGTAACTGCGCATATACGAAAAGCCGCGGGTCGGTATGCTGTAACGGAGAACTGCACGGTATGTGAGTATATCTCAAAAAAGCTGTTACAAAAAAAAGAAACCAGCGATAAAACGAGTAAACAAGGTATAGATTAAAAATAACAATAATTAGCTATTTAAAGCAAAAATAATAGCAATATCTTGGTGTAAGACCATATTGACTAACACGTGTGACCGTATCACAAAGGTCTGGGGATGGGATTATTCTGTTGCGAAGTTCTTGCACTGTGTGCACGGTGGCGTGATGCTGTTCGGCGGTACACTGCGGCACGTTGAAGACGCCTGTTGTAAATGCTAGAGCAACGACTAAAAACAAAAAACAGGGGTCTAGCTAATAAGCCAAAAGAGGAGGTAAAATGGATTATGAAAATATACTCAATTGATACAAAGAAGACAGAAAAAGAACGAACAAAGAACAGACGAGATAAACACAAAATAAATAGCAAAGTGGTAGATTTAAATCTTAGAGAACTGGCTGATGCTGGACTGAGGTGCAGG
>NW_012150274.1:1663905-1665357 GCF_000956105.1 Propithecus coquereli | reverse complement strand
GCAGACTGTTCCGATCTGGGGGAACCAAGGAGATACAGCGACCAAGCGCCACGCGCGGTGCTGACCCGGCCCGGCCGCCACACAGGGAGTGACAAGGACGAACGGTGAAACTGCACGGTCTGCGGGCCCGTCGCGGACAGGCGTGGTCAACGCCCCGACGCGGCTCACGCGGCTGTGGGGCAGGCCCTGCTCGCAGGAAATATTCACCAAACCACGTGGGAACGTGGGGCGCACGCTGGCGATTTATTCTTCAATAGCAGTTCAGGAGAAACAAGCTCCTGTGTTGAACTTGCAGCTTCTCCGCAAGTTTGAGATTGTTTCAAAACATGAAGACACGTCTCGGCCCAAGAGGCCAGAGACAATCAAGCACAGGCTTTGCGATTCTAATTACAGGGAATTCTAGGACAGCAGCTGTTAACCACAGCGACGGAGCAGAGCGGTGTCTCCAGGGGCTCAGGGCTGGCTACAAAGGTGCACCTGGGAACTTTCTGCAGTAATAAAAATGTCCTGTGTCTTAATTGTGATGGTGGTTACGTGAGTATGTATGTTTGCCTAAACTCATCAAACACTTAAATGGGTGTCTTTTATGATATGTAAATGACATCTCAATAAAGTTGAATTATAAAGTTAAAAAAATGCCAGGCGTGGTGGCTCACACTATAATCCCAGCACTTTGGGAGGCTGAGGCACGAGGATCCCTTTAGGCCAGGAGTTTGAGATCAGCCTGGGCAACATAGCAAGACCCTGTGTCTTAAAAAAAAAAAAAAATTAGCTGAGCATGGAGACATGGACCTGGAATCCCAGCTACTCGGGAGGCTGAGGCAGGAGGATGCTCGAGCCCAGGAGCTGGAGGCTGCAGTGAGCTAGGCTGACACCACTGCACTCCAGCCTGGGCAGCAGAGCAAGACCCTATCTCTAGAAAAAACAAAATAAAAGGTAAAAAAAAAATCAGATCAGGCATTTCTATAGATGTTGCCATGACAATTCTAAAATCTGTATAAAAATACAAAGGACATAAGAAAGTCGTAATAGCAAAATATTCACCTTTAGGAAAAAAGTTGGAGGACTTACACTACCCATGACTTTGATACTTAAAGTCGTCATAACGAAGACAGTATGATATTGGCATAAAGGCAGACAATAGACCAATGGGACAACACAGTCCAGATATTGCCCCAGGACAGACAACAGATAATGGAACAGGATAGCGCAGATTTTGTCCAAGTCCACACGCACATATTAATGATGTTCTATAAAGGAGCCTCCTCAGTTCAACGGGGGAAAAGTCTGTAAAAGGTAACTTCACAGATGAGGCTGGAACGACTGGGCATCCACATGAGAAAAGACCTCTTGATCTCCACTCCACTCCACTCACAAAAATACATCTAAGATGGTCGCATACAGACACAAAATCTAAAGCTGTAATGCTTTAGAAGAAAACAGAGTATCTTC
>NW_012150274.1:1662801-1663855 GCF_000956105.1 Propithecus coquereli | reverse complement strand
GGCAAATCCACACTGAATACTTCACTGTTCAACTTTAGCACGTTACAAAACTGATGATGCCGCGTTGCATTTGTATGAATACAGTTAACAATCCTTATAACTTTTTGCAAAGTGTCACTTAAAATACCGGCTTTAGCACAGAGATTTTGTTGATGCAAGATACAATGAAAAGAAATGAGAGCATCTGGATCTGTTAATACTTTTTATTGGTGCAATAAACGCTTCACGTTTTCCTGTCAACTCACCAAATTTACCAAATTCAGTCCAACTTCACATTTATCTTTAAAGTTGTTGAAGAGTCTATTCCCGTGTTCTGTTCACAAGAATGCCCAAAGCGAGTAACTCTTCGTAGCAAAGAAAATCTTCTGTTAATGACCCGAATGAAGTATAAAACCTGCCCAAGTCAGTAGTAACAGTCTATTCATCCAAAGTGACTGAATAATATCTATTTTCCTTTTGAAGCGTTGCATGAAGTTGTTCTGTGAAGTTGAAGCTAATTCACGCTGCCGATCAGTTATGGTTCTCCTTGAAAGTGGCAGTTGTTTGTACTTTGAAACGCTATGGGGGTCTGAGCATCCTACCACTTGGACAGTGCATTCTTTCACAGTTCCTACATCGCTGAATGGCTTCCCTTTTCCCCCGAGTATGTGAGCTACTTCGTAAGTCGCTTCAGTGGCATTATTTCCAGGTCTTATTGCTGCCTGAAAGAACTGTCTTTGCTTTTGCTTTTCATCTTTTAATTTCTACAAACAACCTTTTGTGCCTTTCCCTCTAATTCAAAATATTTGTGGTCCTTATGAGTGCTGTAATGCTGATGAGCATTGAATTTCTTTAATGTTGATACTGCAGCATCACAAAGCAAGCAAATCATCTTTAGCAGAAACAAGATAATATTACAATTCCCTATCCTCATTAAAAAATCTGTTTTCTTCCTTCAACGTTCTCTTGGTCTTCTTTGACATGATGGGCTGTTAAGCATCAGAATTAAAAATACTGTCGAGCTGTGCAGCTAGTCACAAACTCCACTTCAAACAGAAACACAGTGCACCGTTGT
>NW_012150274.1:1625232-1659741 GCF_000956105.1 Propithecus coquereli | reverse complement strand
GCGCCCACGTGACCGGCGTAAGTGCACCGCGTTGTCAGCCACAGCAAGTCTATTCCTAGGAGTTTACCCTCGACAACCCAAGACACCTCCCCACAAAAAGGCCTGTACAGGAGTGTTCATAGCAGCTTTATTGGTGACAGCTCCAAAGTGGAAATAGCCCAAACATACAAGCGTAAGAGAATGGATAAAGAAATTCTGTATGTTCCTAGCATGGAATTCTCTTTAGTGATAAAAAAAAAAGGATCAGTGTACCAATGCTTCACAAAACGAGAGCAGCAGCAGCTGAGCAAGAGAAGGTAGGAAAAGACAGAGTGGCCTACGGCACGGTTGCAGGGTCCATATACACTGTATGACGTTCTAGAACAGGCAACACTAATTTACGGCGAAAGAAATCGGACAGGGGTGCGTCTGCGGGCAGGGACTGACAGGGAAGGAACGGACATTTCCTGGGGGATGGAAACATTCTGCATCTTGGTAAGTGGTGGATTATGGGGCAAAAGCATTTCTCAAAGCATGTTGAGCTGTGCTTACAAGATCCGTGCATTTCACTCTATGTAAACTATGCCTCAACAAAAAAATTTAAATTTATATTTCACACCATGCACAACAAACACATTGCACCTGGATTTAAGAGCTAAACTTAAAATACTAGCACCAGTGCTGGAGGACGTTTTTATAATCTAGAGGTGCAGAAGGCCTTTCTAATTATAATAATCAGAAGTCACAAGACAGACTTTGTCACATAAAAATTTTAAATTCAGCATACATATAAAACTACAATATATAAAGAGCTCATAGAAATCAATAAGAAAAATATAAGCAGCACAATGGAATTTTTGCACAAAGGCAATTCGTATAAGAGGAAAGGCCAATCTGTAATAAAGAGACACTCAGCTTTATCGATAATAAAACTACAAAATAACACATTAAAGTATAAGTTTTCCTCTAGACAATTAGAAAAGGTAAGAAGCATAACAATGCTCTTAGTGCAGGATGTGGGGAGAGGCAAACATCAGCATGCATTTTGGTAACAGAGCCCAGAGGAACGGCGTGCATCCCGGACCCCGCCCCTAGGAAGGTAATCGCACAGGGGGAAAAACGCCGCGCTGGATCCTTCTTTGAGGCAGCGTTTCCGGAAGGAAAAGGAGAAACAGCCACAGGGACGTCCGCGAGGCTCGTGCTGCGGCGCAGTACGACGCACCAGCGAAGCCAGCGTGAGTCTGTCTGCCGAGTAACCACGCACGCTGCAGGGGCCGCTTGCCTGACGCTCTGCCAGGTGTGGCGTGTCACCCCGGAAGGGGGCAGGGGAGGCCATCGTGAGGGGGCACCGCACCCCCGGCCTCTCCTGGCTGGGGCCCCCTCGGAGCCCTGGTCACTGGGGGTGTACAGGGTGGGCAGACCCCCGCCCCAATGGGCTCAGGCCTCCCCGCCTGACCCCCAAGCCCGCTTTTCTTTCACAGACTGCAACCTGGCCCAGGACAAGGACGCGGGGTGCTCTCTGCCTTGGTGGGCTGAGAACCTTCTGGAAACAAGGAGCCTATATTCACAGCCTTGCCCAGGTGAAGGCTTCCAGCTGTTGCAAGAACTTGAGAACGAGCCTGCACGGGTTGTAGATTTTTGTTCATCCAAAGAAGGGAAAAGAAATGCAGAGAGGGGAGGGAAGGCCCTGCCCAGCACCCCCAGGCCCTGCGGGGCTCCCGCCTGCTTGTCCCCACACCCAGAGCCCTTGTCCTCGCTCAGAGCCACGGCCCCGGCCCCCCCGCCCCGAAGTCTGTCGAGGAATGAAGTGGTCGCTGTGGGGCCGTCCAGGACCGGGTGAGTCAGGTTCCTCGGGGGCCCAGTAGTGGGGCCACCTGGCTGGCTTTCCTGTCACCCCCTGGGTTTGCGACTGGCCTCACGCAGCGAATACTGTGAGTGCACCAGGCACCTGGCCCAGTGTGTGGGACAGGACAGGTGACCTTCCAGATGCAAAACGTGGCCGCCTGCCAGCCGGAGCCGTCCTGAGGGGCTGGAGAGGGGCTGTGCCCGCTGCTCCCCTCCCCCAGGGCTGGCAGCCCTCACCTTCTACCTCCAGGTGGGCCTTCTGCACCTCTTGCCACTGCTTCCGGCATGAGGTGAGCTGCTGGCCCCACTTCCCCAAACCCGCCTGGTCTGGGCTCAGCGGGGCCTTCCTCGTGCACTCAGGAGCGAAAGGCCGGGAGTCCCTGCGTGCCACGGCACCAGGGGTTAAAGTGGCCTCCGCGAGGTCCAGCGCTGCCCTGAGCAGACCAGTCACACCTGCCCTGGGCCCTCCTGCTCGTCCCTCTGCAGCCGCCGAGTGCCTGGGGTCACCCACCTTCCAGCACGGTGCGTGGAGGGCGCCCTGCTGGGGCCTTCTATTTACAAAGCGCAAGACGGTTGTCGTTCCAGGCAAATGTCTAAAAACAACCAATCAAATGAATTCTGTGTATTAAAACATGGAGCATTTCAGCTATTTTTCTGCTGAGTCTACAAGCTCTCCTGTGGTGAGGCCGGCCCAACGGGAAGAACGCAGCAGGTGGCGGGTCCCTACGGAGGGGCAGAGGTCACGGGCTGCCAGGAAGGAGGGCAGGGCCGGCCTCACTGCGTGAAATGCGGAGCTGACCTGGGACGTGGGGACTCACCTGGAGCTGCCCCACCAGCTTCCAGGATGACGCCCGGACCGGAGCACCTGGCGCCAGACACATGGTCACACGTGCACACACTCACATGGACACACGCACATGAACTGAATGCACACGCAAGTGCACACGCACTCACATACATGGACGCTCACTCATGCACTCGAGCACACACATGCACTCACACAGCCACGGACCCAGAAGCACATGCACGCATGTACTACCATGCACACATGCAAGCAGTCACATGGACACGCACCCTCGAGACACACCCACGGGCTCCACTAACACCTGCCTGGGGCGCCCCCTCCTCAGGGCGCGAGCTGGGGTGAAGCCGCTGCACTTGGGCGTGGGGAGGCCCGGGCCCTGCCCGCTGGTCCTGGGCCGGCGTGACCTGTGAGCGCGGCACCGCCGGGAAGCGCGTGTTCTCAGGAGCCCAGTGAAACGTGGTGCCATAATAAAAGCCTCGTTTAAAGTACTTCTTTTTTTATTGATTTCATTGAAAACAGAACAAGAAATGGTCGGAGCCAAAAGATTGCTCTTAAAACTGTCAAAACATTTTAACAGAAAAAAATAAACATGGCTGCATTATGAATGTTTTAGAAGAGTCGCACAAAAAAACCCCACTGTTACTGCACTAATTACAGTATTTAAAAAGGTATATGCCGAAAAAAAGAATATGACCTGTCTGGCCACCACACAAAAGGTGATGGCAAATTTATTCACACTACAAGACTAATATTTTAAAAAAAGTTTTTTCCTGCATTTTATTCTAAAATCACTTTGTTCTCTTTATACAGTTGATAGTTTATTTTCACGTGGTGAGTAGAAACCACACCAGAATCAGCACCGTTGTCTGTGTTTTGTGTTTTTTATTTTTTGTTTGTCCTAATGTTCAGTAATGGTAGAAAATAAATCAGTTTATGCATCATCATAGCATGTGGCTTAAAAAAACTCAACAGAAGGTGCCAGCGTCAACAGGACTGGCGGAGGCTGGTGCGGGGTCCGCCTGCACCCACCAAACCGCTTCCTTGAAAAGAAACGTCAGTTAGAGGTTCGATATATAGGACTAGATATAGGATTCCTTTAAAAAGCAAACCCACATTTTCTCCAAAGTTAGTGGTGGGCTCGGCCCCTGACCTCCCCAAGGCCGTGACGGGAGCGGCGTCCTCTGAGCGGCGTCCAGGAACCAGCTGTGCAGGCGTGGGCGGGTGGCCTAACGGAGCAGCTTGCGGTGACGGCGGCTTTGGCGGGCGCCACGCACAACAGTCTGGTCCGGACAGCAGAACACACCAGCCCAGCGGCGGAGCAGGGACCTCGGAGATCAGAGGGAGAAACGAGAAACTCTGCGACAACAAAGCCACCATCAGAGACTCACAAGGTTACGCCAGCGCGGAATCCCAGCGTCGTCCAAGATGCGCGGCCGTCCTAAGCCTCCGTCCAGCCTGAGCACGGGCCCAGACGTGAGGCCTCAGGTCTGGGAGGCTGCTGGGAGGCGTCCACACCCGCCCGCAGGCCGCTAGGCCCGGGACTTGCCGCCTCACCCCGACCCCTCCAGGAATTAGCGGCGGCACTGCCCCTGACCAGGGCCTCCGGCCGGCAGGTACAGAACCTCTCCTCCTCTCTAAACCGCGATGCCGACAGCGTCTGGCTCCTGAGCACCCGCTGGCCCCGGCATCTCATAGAGGGTCGGCGGCGGCGGCAGAGCTGGTGTCCGGCAGGCCGTTCTCCTGGGCCTCCTGGGCCGCGCTGGCCTGCCGCTGGGCCAGGGCCGCGCTCGAGTGCCGGCACTTCGGGGAGCCGCAGCGGCAGCTGAAGAGCTTGCCCTTGATGTCCCAGAAGCGCTCCCCGTAGTCGAACCTGCGGAGACAACACGGCTTGGATCGCACCGGCGCCGCCCAGACAGGGCCAGCCGAGGCTAAAGCCTCCTCACCGCGACCTAAGCTGTCGCTCTCCGGCGTGACTTCCGGAAGCTCCAGCGTGAACCCGCGCCGAGAAGCAGCGCGCACGACCCGCCCCTCCCGCCTGGCCGGCCCGCGTACGTACCCCAGCTGCTCCCCAGCCTGGATCGGGCGCGTGCTGAAGAAGGCAATCCTGGGGAAGCGCAGGTCCTGGTGGGACATGAACACGCGCACGGGCACCAGGTTGGGCTCGCAGTGGTGGTTGATGAAGCGGCTGACGTTGCCGTAGAAGCGCGCGTCGATGCAGTACACCTCCCCGTCCTGCGGACAGACAGCGCTGCGGGCACCACCCCGCCCACGACCCGCTCCCGCGCCCCGCGGGCACCACCCCACCCAAGACCCGCTCCCGCGCCCCGTGGCGCCACCAGGGCCTGCCTCTCCTGTGGGGGCTCAAGACGCCCCCCAACCGCCGTGGGGCGGGGGTGGCCACGCTCACAGGGCTGCCGGCGTGGCGGGGACACCTCCAAGACGAACTATGTCAGAGGCAGCACCCTGACCACACCTCTGGCCGCTCGGCAGCGGGAGAATGAGGCCGGGTGAGACCCACGACAGGCCACGGGGGCTCTGCGAGGGCGGAGCTGGCGTCCTGGCACCGTCTGGTGAGGACCTCGGGGCAGGGCAGCTCCTCAGAGACTTGGTGGCAGAAGAGTTGAGTCCTCGGGGCTGGGAGACTCGGGCGACAGGGAAGATGCAGGGCGGGGGTGCAGGGCACAGGGGGTGTGGGGGAGGGGCAGGGATGTGGGGAGGGCGAGCTGGGCCGAGGCTGCCCTAGGGTTGGGGTTGGGGCTGGGGTTAGGCAGTCGGAATGGCCCTCTGGCCACAGAGCACTGGATCCACGACGCCAGCGACTAAGGGGTCCTGCTAACCCGGTGGGCAGAGAGCGGAGCCCAGGCGTCCCAGCGCCCGTGACCTCTGCCGTGGCATCAGTGGCACCACTCCTGGGCTTCCATGACACCACCGGAGGGTTCTGAACTGACAGACTGGGAGACTGGGGCGGGGGGGCCTGACCTGACCACATGAGCCCTTTAAAAGCGCAATCTCCTCTGGAGAGGCCCAGAGCGCAGGAAGCTACTGCCAGCCTGGACAGGGGCCGTGTGGGGAGGAGCGGGTGGCCCTGGCCACCAACTAGCAAGAGCAGCGGACACTGCTCGTCACCATGGTGAGGAGCTGGATCCAGCGTCACCCTGCGCGAGCTGGCAGGATTCTTCCCCAGAGCCGCCAGGCGGGGTTTTGCCAGGCCACGCCGGACACCCGCCCTACACGGCAGGAGCTACTCAGCGGTGCCGTCTGGAGCTGCTACGCTGCGGCGTGATCTGTGTGCGGCGACGAGAGGACAGGCAGGTGAACTGGAAATGAGGCACAGGACGAGGCTCCTCCCAGACGCGAGTCCACGGAGGGAGGGGCCTATAGGCAGAGGCTGCTCCGCGGACACCCGGCCACGTCCTCCTGAGCATAACCAGGAGGCCAAGGATCCCCAGAAGTAAACAGAAGTTAAAAACCCAAACCAGCGGAGGGAGAGAGGCAGCTCCCTGACAAGCCCCACAGACAAGAGGGCGGAGCCTGGGGAGTCCAGGCGCGTCAAAGGTGCGGACACGGACAACGCCTTCCGTCAACACCCCTCGGACACCACCAGGCGCAGAAACCAGCCATAACCACCAGCCGTGAAGACGCAGCAACCCCACTTCTCAGGGTTCAGAGGTTCAAAGGGACTCTCATGGGGGGATTCTGGCCTCGGCTTCAGGGCGTGCGGTGACCCTCTCCCCTGCAGAAAGCAACTCTGAAGCTGGAAACAGCACAGATGTGAAGGTCCCAGGGAATAACGAAGACTGGCTTTGGGGTGCTCCTGCCTGCAGGCAGGACCCGGGCCTGTCTCCGCCTGGCCGGAGCGCACAGGCCTCCAGCAGGGGAAGGACCCTCGGTGCCTCTGAGGGGGGGGTGGCATCGCGGTCTGCAAACACCCACCTCTGAGCGGCCGTGACCCAGAGTAAAAGCAGCCACGAAAGACCTGAACGGAGACGGTGGCGCTGACGGCAGACAACCGGGACAGAGAACGCAGCTGCCACGCGAGCAGCAGCGCCTGCCGTGTAAGCTGGGTCGGTCAACAAAACAACACGCACGGGCTGGAGAGAAAGCAGAATTCTCCCCACGGGTCTACACTGACAACCCAAACCACGTGACGTACACAAACCAAGAAAACGGACACGTTCTAAAGAGAAAAGTCAATCAACCGAGTCAGCCCCGAGATGAACCAGACGCTGGACTGACAGAGGAGTATTTTTAAAGTAGATCCTCAACCGAGTAAACAAAGCATTTCAGTGCATGAAAATCTCAGAGAAACGAGAAGTTCCAGCAGAGAAATAGAAAAGGAATCAAATGGAAATTCTAAATCAAAACTCGCTGGCTGTTAAATCCGCCACTGGCTGGATGAAGAGAACCTCAGAGACCCGTGCGACGGCGGGAAGAGGCCAAGCGGGAGGACTTGAGGGCAAGATCACTCAGGGAGACGTTATCCGCAAACAGCAAGGGCTGAAACGAACCTCAACGTCCCCAAAGAAAGACGTCTACGTACTAGTAGCATACGGCGGTCCGGGGTCATGGACGAGAAACATTCCCGGGAACCCCTTTATGTCGGATTTGCACCCCTTTTGTCGGACTGAGACCCCTGAATAGAAGCACACGCACGGGGATGATGACGATGCCACGGCTCATACGTGACACCGCCGTCCTGTGATAACACGCTGCAGAAACTACCGTGCGCTTCCTTTCAATTCAAACAAACTCATACGAAAGGTTTAGCCAGGAGATGGGAGAGATTTCAGAAAAGAATATTAAAGGTCAATGCTCGTCCGACGTTGCACCAGTGCTGGGCTGATGGCAATGTTATGCTCATCTCGATCTTCCAGCCACATCAGTAACCGCCTTTCCTTTTCGATAATTGACCCACTGTGCTGCTTGGCAACAACGATGCTTTCAGTGGAGCACCGCCTTTCACACGTTTTGTTTTTCTCACTTGACCCTCTGTAATTGCCCCGACAGTCAGGTGACTTCGGGCCTGACACCGTCCCAGTGCGCAGCGGCATCTGGCCTCTTCCTAACGCTTCATCGTTTCTACTTTCGTTTCCACTGGGATCACCTTTCTGTGGGCCGCAGGCTCACCGGGACTTGCCGTGGACTCCGCGGTGGAGGCAGGTCACAGGCGACGCGCTCTCTGCAGACACAACTGATGCTTTGTGTGGGCAGCGTACGAGCAGCACGAGTGGCCGCCGCACCAACAAACTGCCACGTCCTGTGGGCTTGTTCACATGCGCAGAAGAAACTAGTCCCAGCCGGTTATGAATCAGCCTTACTGGGAGCCGTGGGAGCTTGTTCGTAAGCACGGAACGCCACGAGTCAGGTCGTCCGTCCCCCGGGTACTGCTGGCCCTGACTTTCACAATATCCTGTCCAGGCGGAATTGTAAGGAGGTGGCGCTACATCCACTCACACTCACACACACTCTATGTCATACCACATTGCGTCAGAAAAGAAAGGAAATAAGAAACATGCGTAAGTGTTTTTCCTATATTTCCACAAATGTTAGCTGTTCGGGGCGGGGTGGGGGCAGGAGCTAGGGTCAGAAGTGGTGGCGTTGGGCGGGGGCTGTGGGGAGAAGATCGGCTCTTGAGGGCAATGCCCCATGAGTGGGACCCGCCCTTGCAAACGGGAACCCAAAGAACTGCCTCCCCTCCGACCACACGGAACAAGGCGCTGGCCAGGAGCCAGGAAGAGGCCCCCCAACCCCTGCCAGACACCCCGTCTGCTGGGGCCTGCATCTCGAGACTGGCAGCCTTAGGAAAGGTTGCAACTGGAAGAAATAAATTTCTGTTGTTTATGAGCCTCCCAGGGCGGCAGCCTGAATGGACTAAGACAAGTAACAGAACGTAGAGAACATGGACGAAAGCAAGATTTTTCTCAGGAGGATCTGGTCATATAATTTTTACTTTTACAGTATGTAAATATTTTACATGATCAAAATATAAAATAGGCTGGGAGCAGTGGCTCACACCTGTCATCTTAGCATTCTGGGAGGCCAAGGCAGGAGGACTGCTCGAAGTTGGGAGTTTGAGACCGGCCTAAGCAAGAGCGAGACCCCGTTTCTACTAAAAACAGAAAAAATTAACTGGGCGTGGTGGTGGCACCTGTCGTCCCAGCTACTCAGGAGGCTGAGGCAGGAGGATCACCTGAGCCCAGGAATTTGAGGCTGCTGTGAGCTATGACGACGCCACCGCACTCTACCTGGGGAGACAGAATGAGACTGTCTCAAAAAAAAAAAAACTGAAATCCTAAAACTGACAATGCACTAAAATTAACATAACTGCCTGTCCGTCAAATTGGTAATATAATTATTGCAAGCACTGCAAAGCACACGACTTTGTACATCCTTAGTAGAATATACCCTAAGGGCCAGAACACTGCGAAGAAATCGCAAAGGGCATCCGATGGCTGCACTGGTACTGCCTGCTATCGATACTATTGGGAGCGCTATTTTGACTAAAGTTTTCAGGAACCAAGATTTTCACTGTGAGAGATGCAAGTATAAAATCGAAGAAGCTGGGCAAAAACCCTATACCGTTAAATTTGTTTCAAAACATACTTTTAAAAATTTACCTCACAGCTCTGTCCTCTGAAAAACGGGTCTTAAGCCAACAGCAGACCAACAGCAACGAGCACCCTGGAGTCTGATTTGGTCTCTAAAATCACTGTCCTCTAGAAGGAACAAGGACCGCTCGGAGAAACGGCTGATCCCAAGTCTGGGCGGGGAACAGGTAAGGTGCCGTAGACGGGGGCAGGACAAGCCACCAGAAGCGGCGCTGCGTCCTGAGGCCGGGTCACTCGGAGACTGGCGCTCAGTGGACCTGGGTCTGGGCTGGAGCTGGAGCAGGCACCCGGGAGGCGCTGGCGTATCCGTGGCCTTTCACGTCCCCGGACCAACGAGAACCGCACCCGGGCCCGGGTGTCGGTGCTGGGAAACGCGAGGACGAGGGTAGGGCTGGACACTGCTGCCTCGGGCAGGCGGGGACCTAACCTAGGGACATTCGCAGATGGCTCTGGGGGCAGCGCCTGTAACGCAGGGGAGAGGAGCAGTCGCTGGTACGATGTCCCTGAGAAGGCGACGGTGGGTCTGGCTCCAGGCAGGACCGTCCCCGTCAGGGAAGGGGTACAAAGGCAGACCACTGACGCGCCAGGGGAGGTGGGGCGATTTGAGAAGACCGGCTCTGGGCGGACCGGGGCCTGGCTGGGGCTCTGGGTTCCCGCAGGCACATGTGGTCACGTCTGCAGAGAGCAGCAGGTCAGAAAGAGCCCAGGCCGAAGCCACACGACCACTTGGAGGCAGATCTGAAACGCCCGGCGCAACTCCGCCCTCCTCTCCTGCCCAGGCTGCCATCTGCAGGGCGGCGAGTCCTGCTGGGGCTGTGCCCCACAGCCAGCTACTGCAGAGCCAGCAGGGCAACGCGTGAGCCCAGACCGCTGACAGGTCTGCTGAGGACACTAGGAAGTCCAATAACATCATAAAAAAAGAAAGAAAAGATGAGGTCTCCCTGAAGGACGCATACTCATACGGAAGCAAAGAACTCCAGACTGGATCCAGCAGAGAACAGGGCGAGGAGGGGACCCGGCTCTTTGACCTGCGGTTTCACATCACTGTGGGGCGCGGGTCACTCAGGGGCCAGGGTCTCGGCTGCGTCCTCTCGAGATTCATGTGTTGAAGTCCTACACACGAGGTGATGGGTGCTCGAAGGCGGGACCTCTGGGAGGTGATCACGTCACGAGGCACTTGTGCCCTTGTGCCGGGGGCCCCACGTGAGGACAGCGACGTCCGTCTGTGAACCAGGAAGCAGGGCCCACAGCAGACACCGAGTCTACGGGCGCCTTGATCTGGCCTGTGAGAAGCAGGTGTCCGGTGTTTAAGCCGCCCAGGCTGTGGCAATTTTTCACAGCAGCCTGAACGGCTGAGACGGCATCCCAGGAACCAGGGCCCCGGGGGCGAAGGTCAGTTGGAGTCAGAGAGGTCAGGCCTGCACTCGGTTCTGGACCACCTTCGTCCCTGGAAATGGACTGCAGCGACCCGGAGCTCTCCTTCAAGCAGGTTTGCAAACCAATGTTTGGCACCCAAACAAAAACTAATCGGGAACACGAGGACACGAGGGAAAACAGTAACTAGAAAAAAACAGATGCTAGAAAAAGACTCGCAGTGACGCCAGGTGCTAGAAGTGTCGGACGGAAGGGATGAATCCCACACGAGGACAGCAGACGCAAGCGAGGCAGAAACCCCACAGCACGCCGGCCACACGGGCAGGTCCACACCGGCTGCACGGACAACCCAGCCACACGGGCAGGTCCACACCGGCCGCACGGACAACCCAGCCACACGGGCAGGTCCACACCGGCCGCACGGACAACCCAGCCACACGGGCAGGTCCACACCGGCCGCACGGACAACAGTGATGTTTCATGGTTCAAATACACACGACGTGGAAAATCTAATAACGATGGCATATAAGATCGGATTATTCACCACATCAAGAGGATACAGAGAAAAATTAAAGGGTCATTTCAGTAGATTTGGAAAAAAATTAACAAAATTCAACATCGATTCACGAAACTCTCTGGGGCAGAAAAGAGAACTCTGAGTCTGATACAGGCATCCCCAACCTGGAGCACCAGCGTCACACGAAGCTGGGACTCTGAAAGGACGTGGTGCCCTGAGCCCCTCCCTGACACCACGGCAGGGCCCGGCCCCGGGGGGACAAGCACGGGACTAAGACGGACGGGGACGGGGGCAGCCTGCTTGCTGAAGACGTGATTATGGACACAGAAGACAAACAGCCACAAATGTAACGCTTAAGATGTGACTTTAGGTCACGCATTAAAAGGTTAATTTTTAAAAACCAACTGTATTTCTACTTATCAAACAACCAAGTGTGGAAAAAATGTCATTTAGAAGAGCAGCAAAGTATCTCAGACCCCAGATCCCACGGGTTCTTGCTTCCGACCACGATGGGACGGCTGGACCTGCCCTCCAGCCAAAAACAGCCCAAACCCTGGCAAAACCTGCGGGAGACAAACCAAGAACAGCAGGGTGGGCCCCACCTGCAGTTTACCGTGGAGGTGGCACCACTCGCCACATGGCCCAGCAGCGACACGAAGACACGTTCCACCAAGTCCCACGGAACGTCGGCAGCGCCTCTGCTCATGAACGGACCGCTGCAGCCCTGAGCGCCCACCACGCGCCAGTCGACCAGCGGAGTCTGGGCCGCTGCTCAGCAGCACCTGAACACCCCACAGGAAATCGCCGGTGCGCCCCAGACACATCATGCTGGGCGAGAGAAGCCAGACGTGAGCCGTGTGCCGTGCAATTCCACCGAGACGATGCTCTGGGGGAGGCGGGACTGCGGGAGGGAGCAGGCGGGACGGCTGTAGCGGGCGCGGGGAAGGCAGGCACGCTGGGGAGGTGGAGTGTCCCCATTTGGTGTGGTCGTTCTTACACAGACCCCAAGAGTGCCCCTGCACCAAGCCCTGCGTGTGTCGGCTTCCTGCCGGCCTTCAAGAAGGAGCCGCCTCTGGGAGCTCAGAGCACCTGCAGCCGGCAGCCAGCGAGTACTCGGGGACCTCAGCCTACGGCGAAGTACTGAACCCCAACAACCTGGTGATCCTTCACCGAAAGGCTGGAACTGACATCACACAGGGCGAAGACTATGTTTTCCCCAGTGACAGAAAACAAGGCAAGGAGGTCCCAGCCGGGACGTAATGCCAGGACGAGAAACAAGAGTTCAAAGATTGGGGAAAAGAAGTAGAACTGTCTTCGCTCACACATGAGTATGTGCAGAAATCCTAAAGAATATTACAAAAAGTTACTAGAATTAATAAGTGAATTTAGCAAGGTTAATATACAAAAAACCAACTATTAACAATTGGAAAACGAAATTAAAAAGCAAGAGCTCATTTACAAGAGCATAAAAAGCATGAACCACTTAGGAATACACGTAACAAAGCATGGCGTGAGAGCTACACACCAAAAGCTACACAGCTCTGCTAAGGGAAATCACAGAGCGAACGCAGCGGAGAGCTGGACACACGCAGACACCGACAGCAGGAAGCCCGTGACCAGACAGAGGTGCGTGTCACAGCGGGACCCCTGCGGCGGCTGCTCGGACAGACCCTGGCTCTCAGATACGTGGAAGTGCAAAGGGCACAGAGGAGCTGAACAGCTTTGAGAAAGAACAGAGTGTGCGGACTTAGCACTACCTGGTTTCGAGATACACTGGGAACCTACAGTGATCGAGAGAACGTGGCACTGGCTCGAGGATTAGCGAAGAGATCGAAGGAACAAAACATGGTCCAGACACAGATCTTCTTCTTCTTCAACCAGCTGTGCTGGAGTAACAGAAGGAACCTCAGACCTTACCTAAGACCATACACAAATGTTAGTTCAAAATGGTTCATGCTTTTTAACTTTTGTTTTTATATAAACTTCTAGAGAAAGGCGTAGGAGAAAACCTTCACAACCTTGGGGTAAACGTGGATTTTTATGACATAGAAAGCACTAGACATTAAAAAAAATTCTGCTCACGCCTGTAAACCCGCATTCTGGGAAGCTGAGGCAGGAGGATCACTTCAGCCCAGGAGTCCGAGACCAGGCTGAGCAACATAGCGAGACCCCCATCTCTACAAAAAAATAGAAAAATTAGCCGGCCATAGTGGTGTCGCCTGTAGCCCCAGCTACTTGGGAGGCTGAGGCAGGAGGATCACTTGAGCCCAGGAGTTGGAGGCTGCAGTGAGCTGTGATGACGCCACTGCACTCCAGGCTGGGTGACAGATGAGACCCTGTCTCAAAACAAACAAACCTCTGCTCCACGAAAGACATTAAGGAAGTGAGGAGCTGAGGGACAGACTAAGAGAAAAGCTCACATCCATGAATATGAATCAGACAGAAGACACGAGTCAGAAAACATGAAGAGCTCTCACAATTCAAGACGCAGCCAATTAAAAGCAGACAATAAATCTTAAAACTCATTAATACTTCACAAAAGAAGACACAAGGATGGCTAAGGAGTACATGAAAAGACATTCAACATCGTTAATCACTAAGAAAATGCAAATTAAAATTATAATGTTTGGAATTTTCATTTACTACTAGTGAGAACGTGACGGGGCAGAGCCACTTTGGGCACAGTCTGGTGGTTTCTTTACCCTTTTTTTTTGAGATGGGGTCTACGAGAGCGGCACCACTGTGCCCGGCTAATCTTCTACTGTTCTGTGGAGACAGCGTCTCGCTCTTGCTCAGGCTGGTCTCAAACTCCTGGCCTCAAGGGATCTTCCTGCCTTGGCCTCCCAGCTGAGATGACTGTGCCCGGCCTCGAAGTTTCTTTTAAAATTAAACGCACCCTTAGCGCATGGCAGGTTTACTCCGAATAGCAAAACTGGAGACAACTGGAGTCCATCCGCAGGGGAGTGGGCACAGCTGCCAGCGGCTTGCCACTGGGCCACACAAAGGAGCCAACCCAGGTCAACCACAGACACGCAGAGCCGAACACAGGGTTCCTGCTACAGGAAATTCCGTCCCAGCTAAAACTCACCCACCAGGACAGGTGGGGCACGAGGGGCTGCAGGGCATTTCTGGGTGATGGAAATGTTCCCAATTTTGATTGTGATGGTGATTATACCGGTATGTGTGTTTGTCAAGACTAAAACCATACATTTAAAAGTAGTTTGTTTTACTGTATGCGAAGTAATTATAATAAAGTTGACCAGAAAAAAAAAAAAGCCCATTTGATTAAAAAAAAAAAAAAAACCAACAGAAGATATACAAGATCACACCACAGAAAACCGTAACCATTACTGGAGATGATCAGGGAAGACGTGAACACGTGAAGAGCTACGCCGTGTTCACGGACTGGCAAACAACACGGCAAAGACCTCGCTCTCCCCTGACCTAACCGCGGGGTCAGCGCAATCCCAGCCGAATCCCTACAGGAGTTTTGTAGAATTGTCCAGCTGATTTCAAAATTCACACAGAAATCAAGACGACTGAGACACTCCTGCGGAACTCGAAGGTAAGAAGATGAAAACTGCGACAATCAGGAAGACGCGGCCCAGTCCACAGACGGTCAGCAGACGGGCGGGGAGAGCCCCGGCGTGGACCCCGAGCTACGACAATGGCCGCACTTCTGAGTAGTGGGAAAAGGACCACGCTTTCCCACAACGGCGCCGAGTCGGGCAGGTATCAGCGTGAGGGGAGGAAAAGCGTGGCCCTGGCCTCGCCCCACGGCAGAACCACCACAGACCCAGGCGTGAAGGCAAACAGCACAGCTTCCGGGAAACACTCGGGTTTCCAAAAAACTTCACTAGGACCCTACAAAACCCAGAAAGTCCTGAGGACAAGATAAACTGGACTACAAGAAAAATAAGAACTTCTGCTCATTAAAAGACATCATCAAGGGAAAAAAGCCACACAGGGAAGAAGGCGCCTGCAGCACACACCAGTGACAGAGGAGCCTCTGCCGGCACACGTGCCACCGATGGACACGAGGCAAGTCGCCCACGGGAGGACCAGAACAGGAGGGCCTCCGTGCAGTGTGCACGGAACGCCGTCCCTCCAGGGCCCAGCCTCGCTGTGTGTGGACAGGAGCCTGAGCACCGTGACCTTCCGGAACTCGCCTCTCTTCACTGCAACACAAATCATCTCAGTTACTCCCTGAAGGTGACTGCAGGGGCCAAGGCCAGGTCGGCTGGGCAGCCCACGGGGACGCCGCCGTGACGGGGCCTGCCCGGCTTCGCCTGTTCTCCAGGGACATCGTCTACCCCGTGGTCTGGGGGCTGCCGTCAGAGACGAGGAAACCTCTCCTTCCCACCCACGGGCAGTGACTGCAGGTTTCTAGACAGGCGGTGCTGACTTCGGGAGCCGCGATGGGAGCCAGCCTAAGGGAAGGGCAGCGTGGAGGCTGGGATGGGTCAGCTGCCTCGGTCCTGCCTGGAAACCCCTGGAAACTAGGGTCCTGCTCTCTCCCCAACACGAGTCCAGCCCCTGGGGGTGGGGCGAGGGTGTGGGCTGGGGACACAAGGGACGCGCCGCTGTGCATACGCTCGACCCCGCCCGAGAGGAGGCTCCCTGCTGCTTCGCCCGGTCACTGTCAGACGCGCGTCCCCCATAGTTTCTCGGAGGCCTTGGGGGTAGCCGGGGCCCACCCTGGGATGGCCAGCGGGCTCTGGAGAACTGGAGCGCCACGCCTGAGGCCACACCCTGGCGCCGGGCGGACAGGCGGCGGCTTGCGCTCAGCCCCCAGCCAAGGGTCGCAGTTGACGGTGCCGTCCAGGCTGTGCCGAGCGGGGGAGCCCGAGCCCTCGCGCCTGAATGACGTCGCTAGGACTGGCCTTGCCAGGGCAGTCTCCCAGGCCCCACTGGAACAGACGTGTCCAAGGTTTAGCGCTCACTGCCAGCCCCTCCAAACGCTTACCTTGTTGTCGAGATCAAAAAGGTAAGAATCTTCCTCCCGAACGTCGGCTTCCGAGTCGGAGATGAGCTCCCCCACGTACCTGCAGAGGGAGGCGAGCACCAGGTGAGAACTGGCAGCACTGAACACCGCCAAGGACAAGCGTGTCGGCGCCTCAGTGCCTAAAACGAGAGAACGACGCCCCACACAGGCCACCAGCCGTTCTGGAGACTTGTGCCTGCGACTGAGCCAGGGTGTGACTTTAGTCCCAGAAGACAACAATGGCAACAGAGAGAAACGTCTGCGTCTCCGGCGTGGCAGACGGAGGACTCAGACGACTCTCCCCCGGAAGGGACTGACGATGTCAGGTGACATCTCAAAGGCACGCATGAGCTGGTGAGAGAGCGACCGAAGGAGGAAACCAGAGCGGTGGCAAAAGGCTGAAGTCAGCGGGGGCTTGGTTTGGGGGCACCCGACCGGCAGGCAGCTGGAGTGGCTGCCACCGGGCAGGCACAGGCCCCACAGCCCCCACCCGCATGGGTGCAGGCCAGGAGGGACACGCCTGTTCCCAGAGGGGCTTCCCGGAGCAACAGGCACAGGTGGGCCTTTGTCCCAGAAACGGCACATGCCGCTGGCAGACCCGGGGTGACCTAGGGACTCACTCACTCGCAGACAAAGGTGCCCAGTGGGATGTCCTGCAGGGACCGCACGCCCCAGCCCATGTCCCGCGTCCGATAGAGCTGCAGCCTTGCCCTGGAAAACATTGAGAGTGGAGCTGGCCCAGGCCACAGCCTCAGCCACTTGCCACCGAGGTCAGCAAAACCCAGCCATGGATAGGAGAGCATCAGAAAGAAAACTGGTTTGTATCTGACACGCTGGAACGTTGCAGGCGCCTCTCAGACGCGGCGCCTCACACTCTCAGGAAGCTGAAAGCCTGGAAATCAGCCTGGACACATCGACCCGTGACCTTGGCAGGTCACGGGCCCTCACTGTGCCTCAGTTTCTTCATCTGGGCCTAGTCCACCAGGCTGCCATGGGGACCAAGGGACCAGCCCTAGAGAAGCCCTCCCGCTGGGAGCCAGGCTGCTGCGATGCCTGTTGGCTTGGGCAGCGGCGTCCGCAACACAGACCCACACAGCCTCCTGGGCACTGGGCTGGGCGGCCGAGCAGCAGGGTGTGCACCGCGCTCCGCGAGGCCTCTGCAGATACTCTGAGGACCCCTCAGAGCCAAGTGCACCCTGTTTGTGTACGTGTCAGTCTACCATGTCCCGTGGGCACTGAGGGAGACAGAGCATCCGTCCTCCGCCCCCAGAACTTGGCGCCGCACAGGAAGCCAGTGTGGGCTGGTCGCTGGCACTCTGTTCTCCAGTCCAGCATGGACCAGGACCATGGAGGCCAAAAAAAACAGTCACAATGCTATGAAAATCAGCGTTCGGCTAAATTTACGGTGTGCGTAATTTTCCCCTGTAATGCGTGGACTTTAGGTTTTCTGATCTCAAGCACGTTCACAGAGGGACAGTTCGAGACCAGAGCCTGGCGCAGGAGCGAGGCGCCTGGAAGAGAAGTGAGGCCTGGCCAGTGCTGGGCGCTGGGGGAGCCTTGCTTGACCAAGAGCTCGCACGACTGAGGGACAAGGAGTCACGTGGTCTGAAAAGTGTCGGAACACTATCAACTCTGGCTGTTGGAGAAACATAAAGAATACAGAACGCTTAGAAAATAATTTGGGAATTAAAACAGAATTACGATGACCCTGATCCGCTGAAGAACGTGAGTGTGAACTCGGCGACAAAGGTAACTCCATGCCACGCCTGTCTCTGTATTTAGGTCAAACAAACTGACCGTCCGGTCCTCCTCTTGAGCCCAGTCTGAGTCTGTGGGAGCAACACTTGCAACTTACGGCACAGGCACGCTTCAGAGCATGGACGGCTCAGAGGTGAATCCTTGGTTCCACCCGAGCGCGACGCACACGCACACGCATCAGGCTCTGGCATGCCGGGGACGGCCCCCGCACTAACGCGCACTGTACGGGCGGACGCTGCCGGAGCAGAGCGTGGGGTTCTGCAGGAAGCACTCTCACCTGAGCCCGTTCTGCACGACGCGGTTCCGGCAGTTCCTCCAGCAGGAGCAGGCGTGGTTGCACTCGAAGATCAAGGGAGGCTCTGCCATGTTGAACTCCGGCAGCAGCCGGCCGTCCTGCGGATAGACGAGCCATCAGGGCCCAGGGGTGACTCACACTCTTTTTGAAGGAACTGACAACACGTTTTCACAAAGTGCCCAGTGCGGCCTCAAACTGACTTAAGAACGACGTTTCTTATCTTTAACACCTGAGGGAACACCAGGGTGAGACTACACACTTGCCGTCTGATGGGAGGCTCCAACCATTGGCCCTGCAGACGGTGGCTACAGAGCTTCCCTCACCCCTGACGGGCCGCCTCCGCCTGTCCTCTCAGCCCTGCTGAGGCCGCCGGCCACGGGGCCCTCCCCTTCCTCCAGGTGGTCAGTGCCTGCTTGACTCCCCCGCACCCTCGTCCTAGCTGCCCTGCAGCGCCCCAGCTCTGGAGGGACCCGGGCACCTGCCCTCCTGCCTGCGCCCCAACGCCAGGCGGGCACGGCCACACCAGGAGCAGACGGCACCGCGCAGGCCGCTCCAGCCTGACGACTCAGGGGCTGCTCTGAACAACGGGGCTTTCTTCAGTGTTTCAACACCCGTCCTGCCCGCCCCAGCAGGGCCTGTTCCCGAGGACACAGCACAGGATAAGCCCCCCGGCCACACACCCGCCTCACCCCTGCTCCCTCCTGGGGTCCCTCATTCAGGTGACAAACACTCCACCACCCACGGCCGTCCCCTCTTCCTCTAGAGCCCACCTTTGGGAAGAGTCTGCCTGATGCCTCCACTCTCAGCCTCCGGCTTCCGCTTCCACCAGTGACCTCTGACCTCTCGAAACCAAGAGCCTTCACACTCGTCTGCTCTGACGCTCTCTCCCTGAGCTGCACCTGGGCCACCAGGGGCCTCCTCTCCTCAGCCATCCTCACACCGGAAACTTCTAAGCCCGTGGTCTCCTCACACTGCATCCACCCACGCCACCCCGCCCAGCCCCAGCCTCTGTCTTTCCACCGGGCATCTCTCAGGCCACGCACACTCCATAAGCACAGGGCGGAGCTCACAGACCCCGGCCACAAGGACACTGACCCGCGGCTGAGCCAGGCCGACCAGCTGGCTCCCCCTGCCGCCGGCCAGGCAGCCCCAGAGGACTCCGTAGCACCCCTCAGCCCACGGCCCTGCCTTGGGGCCCGTCCCCTTCCTCCTGGGGCCACACCTGGCTCACCTCCACCTCCTTCCCAGAGCCGCTGGGACAGTCTCAGGCTAGGAGGGCCGCTCTGTGGTCTCCCCAAGTCCCGGCCCGCGGCACTCACCGCACTCACCGCGCAGGCTCGTCAGTGCACACAGGCGTCCTCACCTTATCGTACCAGCAGCGCATGCTGAGCTGGCCGCACATGCAGTTGCTAGAGGAGCAGTCGTCGATGCACACGCAGTACTGCGGACAGACACGCCACGTGGCCCTGTCAGCCGGGTGGCGTGTTCTGCTCCTCCCTCCCGGCCCAACCCCGTGCGGGGCCTGACGCTCTCTCCAGGACAGCAAGGGGGCGTGGGGCCTCTCAGGAAGAGGCTGTGGGGGCCAGCCGGAGGCTCGGGCCACGGAGACAGATGCTGCGGACGTGCGGGAGGGGCTGTGGACAGGACCCCGTAGAGGGACGTGGGGACGGTGGAGGGCAGAAGGAGCTAAGGAACCCTGCTGCCCTGGAGGGCAGGATGCGCCCTGGGAAAGGTGGGGAGGCGGCACCCACAAACCCTGAGCCACGGCCCCCAGGCAGCATCTGTCCTATGAGGACGGGCGAGGACAGCACTAGAGAACACATCTGGAACACGCATGGGGAGGAGCTGCATGGGGCCCCCTGGGCTCGGAGGCGGGAGCTGGACTGCACTGCGGCACCCAAGGCGCCTGGCAGGTGCCACAGGGTCCTCACCGGTGCCCAAGGAGGAGGCAGCGCCAGGCCAGGGGTGCTTGGCACTGCTTTGGGGCCGGCAAGAGCCCCTCGAGGGCCCTGGGCCGTGCACAACGTGGGACTTGGGACCCCGGTCCCGGCAGGATCTTTATCTGCCTTCCGGCTCTTTCCCAGCAGAGACTGCAGAGACAACAGGTCTTCCGGGAAGCCCCCCGGGAGCCCTCGCGCTTGGAGAGTGTGGGAAGAACCAGGGACCCCAGGCTCCCGAGCCGCCCCCCACCAACCTGCAGGTGGGTGATGTTCCTGTCGATGTTCATGGGGGAGGTCACGCAGCTCTGGGAGACGTACTTGTAGTTGCTGGGGCACGGCTCCCCGTCCACCGCGTTGACACAAGGGATGGGGATTCGCTCGTAGCCGCGAGCAATGTCTCTGCCACGGGAAAGGGCAGACGTCACCCTCCGCGGTGACAAGCTCTGCCCGGTGGGGGTGACACGGAGTGTGTGGCAGGGCACCAGAGAGCACCTAGACCCGACAGTGTGGACTCTGGCCTGGGATGTTTCAGCTTCAGAAGTTTCATTCCAAGTTCTCAACGCCCTGTTACATTATCAACACTTTGCTACAGAAGCGCCTTGGTTCCAGAACCTTCTCACCTGCTCACCGTCTTCTCCACGGGGACGGGCTTGTCGGGGGCCGAGTCTCGGAGCGCCTTGCTCATCTGCAGGGCTCCCCACACCTGGGAGTTGAGGCTCGCGCACTGCAGGGGAGTCTCTCCTTCCTTGTTTTTCAAGGTGACGTCTGAATCCCGAGAAAGAAAGAGGCTAAAAGAAAAACGTAAGCCAAGAAAACATTCAAGTCTTAACGTGAGAGATACAGAGATGAGATTTATAAAATGACTCCAATCACCAAAAATAAAGCGAACACTCTACTCATTCTGAAATATCTTTAACAGGTTTGCTCACCAATGATCCTACAAAGATTGGCTTTAACTCACCCAAAAACATTCTTCACTGCTCTCCCGCAGGTAACCAGTTGTTCAGCAGGAAGAGTGTGTCAAGAACTAGGGATGGTATTTGACTGTTCATTCAAATTCACCCCCAGGAAAAACGGGGAGCAGTGGTGGGGAATCGTGCATGGTCAGTGGCCCCAGGGCTCGATTCCAGCCCACGGGATC
This sequence comes from Propithecus coquereli, assembly GCF_000956105.1. Taxonomy (NCBI): domain Eukaryota; kingdom Metazoa; phylum Chordata; class Mammalia; order Primates; family Indriidae; genus Propithecus; species Propithecus coquereli. The sequence continues at coordinate 1,638,495 of NW_012150274.1, read as the reverse complement.
CAGGCGTGGCTGCTGTGTACGGAGCGCGGGCGAGGTCCCCATGTGGGAGGGCGCGTGCCCGCTGTGGGGGCCGTGGAGATAGCTCGACACCCGTTTCCCGGTGAAGTGGGGAGTCCCGAGGTTACAAGAGGAGGCAGCGCTCGGTCCTGTCCTGGGAGCAGTGGCCTTCCCCAGGAGCAGAACAGAGACTCCAGGCCAGGACCCTGACTGCAGCCGAGCACGAATGACTCATAGGAAAACGGTCTCAAGTTTAAAAAGGGCCCTGAGCTGGCACCGCCAGCGTCTCTGGCCCTGTCTGCGGGGGGTGCCCTCCCGGGCGGCACTCAGAGCCTCGAGGGCTCTGCGCGTGAGTCCCCCAGGAGCAGAACTGTCCCCGTGCCACCCCTGGCCCGCTTCTCGCAGCCTCCCAACAGGGTGTGAGATCTGAGACTCAGCTTGAGGTGTAACCTAAGAACTTGGGAATTTTTCGTGATGATCCCCCCCAAACCAGAAATAAACCACAGCCCATCTCAGGTGGACTGGACACTCTCTGCTGAGCGAACACCAGGACACTCTCCCACCCCAGCAGCACAGGAGCTGCAGCGACACGAGGGCAGGTGGCAACAGCCCGGCGCAGCGGCGGTGCCGCACTCACACGACACAGTCGTAGCGATTCTCCCGGGCAGCGATGTGCAGGGGCGAGTCTCCGTGGATGTTCACGGCGTGGAGATCACACTTGGCAGCCAGCAGGATCTCGGCTATGTCCACGCAGCCGGAGAACGCGGCCCAGTGCAGGCAGATGTTCTCCTCCTGGACAGAGACAAGTTGAGAGCCCAGTGACGGCGGTTTCCGGCCGGGAGCGGGCCGCCGGGGCTGGCGAAGGCGGCTGCCCCACTCGTTCACCCGAGGGGAAGCGTCAGGCGTTTAGCCAAACAGAAGGGGCTTCAGGGGTCGTCGGAGAGGAGCACCAGGTGCCCATCTGAGTTCTACAGGGCACTTCCTTTCTGTTTTATTTCTCCGTTATAGAAGTGATGTAATCACAGTACAGAATATTTTAAAAATAGAAAAAAAACCACCCAGAGTTATACCACCCGAAACACAACAAGCTAACACTTAGGGGCACTTTTTTCCACGTCAAAAATTACATTCATTCCCAGAGTTACAGTCACAGGATAGGTGATGCTTGTGTTAACGTTTGAAAAAGATGGGCACATTAGATTAACATTTTTCTTTTAAATCCTCTATAAAATAAAAAATTTTAAATAAAACAAAGAAAAGTTGGAAAAATATTTGGGTGACACGTAAAATATATATGACTTATAATTGCCCTGTGAGTTTATTTATTACTGTAATTCTGAAAAATAAATGTGCAAAGGATACGAAAATAAAACTTGCATAAGAAAAAGAGTAAACCTAAACACGAGAAAATGTTCAGCCCTGCCACACAGCCGGGAAACAGAAACCAAAGCAGCGAGGCAATATTTAACTCCATCGCACTGGGGATAAAGTGGCCGTGAGTGAAATGACAAGCGCACCCACGCTCGCTCCTGCCTGTCCCATCTGCCCCGACCTCCACCCGTACCCGCGGCTTCACCCGCGGCGCGCTCACTCCGGCAGGTGCCGTCCACGCCACGGACGCTCGGTCGTCACTTGCTGGTGATCAAACGGCCCCTCGACTCAGGACTTCCCTTCGCTGAACACCCCCCGTCCGTTTCTAACGGGATCTAACGCCACTGAGCACTGTGGTGCTTTTCCATTTCCGAGTCATTTCTCCAGGGACTGTGGGTTTGGAGGACATGAACGTGTCGCCACCCTGGGGCGGCCTCTCCTCCACGGCAGCGTCGGAGTGTGCAGGCTCCCTGAGGCCTCCCTCCTTCTGGAATCGTCAGTGATTGTCACAGACGCCATAAGCAGAGCTGGGCCTGACCGTCGCTCTGTTCCAGGGGCTACAGGCGGCTCAGCACCCGGGCAGACCCAGCGCGGCACTTGCGGCCTCTCCCCGCAGACCCTGGTTCCCCTGCATCTGCCCTAGACCTGTTCTCCCCGGGGGAAGCCTCAGCCCCACCCAGGGACCATCGCAAGGACCCTCTGCGGTCCTCAGGGTGTCGTCCCCAGGGAAGAACACTCCGGTGCTCTCACACAGTCTCCCGCCCAATTTCCACACTGTAAGGTAAAATCAGTGCTTTTCAGCTCAATGAACCTTAAAAAAGCTAAAAACAAAACAAAAGCAGAGTGGCCCTGTCTCTGCTGCCCTCAACAGCAGACAGCTCCCAGCCCCAAGCACAGGCTTTATTGCTTCCTCCGCTTCTAGAAGAGAAAATTAAAAGCAAACTCCTTTTGTCAACCTCAGATCTTTCTGGAAAACCTCGGCTTATCTGGGGCATTCTCCTCTGATGTTATTCTGAGTAGCTTTTCTCTCTCTGGTCTTTGTTTCTGGTTTCCATCCCGCATACATGCGGAAGTTCCCTGAACAAAACACTATTTCCTTGGGGGATTTTTTCTTTTTCTTTTATCAGAATGATTTATGACCTCGTGACCAGAATTACATTTTTGAGAACTTCCAGTTGCCCTGCCCTGGGGGTGTTCAACTGCCTAGCCTTTCTGAAGTCTGCTGCTGAGCCAACGGGACTGGCCCCACCGCTCCCGCTGTTACAACGGAGAGGACGTCTGCTTTCTGCAGAGGTGCCTGACGCAGACCACAGTCCCTGCGAGGTGGGCAGGAGGGCCTGGACAGACTCCCCCACGGCACAGGCAGGGACCAGGCTGGGCCCTGGTGCTCAGAACAGAGGCCAGAGCTCCCAAAGAGGCTCTGGAGACCAGTGGATTCCTGCCCGGGACAGCCAGCAGTGGTGGCCACGTCCTGTGAGGAAGTGCCCCGAAGCCAGGGCCCACTCCCCCAGCCAGGTAGGAAACACTCCCGGCCACAGGCCGAGGCTGGAGGACACAGGAGGGACCTGCCTCCGTGGCTCCAGACCCACCTAACAAATCTGAAAAGCAAAATCCAACATCAGACCAATTTCAAGTAACTCAGCTGCTTCCCAGAACAAAGCTGAAGAATATTTACAAGAGGATAAAAATCCCCAGCACCCTACAAGGTAAAATTCACGCCTTCTGGCATCCAGTCAGAGGCTAACAGCAATCAACGCAGCAGCAGGAGACAGGACCCGAGACACGACCCGTGAGGAGGAGAAAAAGCAATGGGTGGAAACCCAGGGCTGACAGGGAAGCTGGAATTAGCCAACCCGGTCGTCAGAGCAGCTGGTGTGATTGTATTCTGTATGCGCAGCACTTAAGACATGTTAGAAAATGTTCAAAAGACTCCAACGGAACTTTTAGAGCTGAAAACCACAATGCCTGAAATGAAAACATACTGGATGGGATTAACATCACAATCTGCACTGCAGAAGAAAAAATCAGTGTATTAAAAGCCACACCAATAAAAACCAGCTAAACTGAATTACAGGGTGAGAAAATAATTTTAAAAAATTGAAAAGAGCATCAGTGAGCCGTGGAACAGCTTTAAGCTGTCTGGAACACCCGTAACTAGAATACCTGCAAAGGGGTGGTAGGCAAAAAACACACTGGAAGAAATAATAATCGGAAAATCTCCAAATTTGACAAAAACCCTAAATTCACAGATCCAAGAAGCTCAATGAACCCTAAGCACAAATAAAATAAAATAACACCAACACACATTGATAATAAAATTCCTAAAATCTAGTGACAAAGAAAAAAATCTTAAAAATATCCATAACCAGGTACAGTGACTCACACCTGTAATCCCAACACCATGGGAGGCTGAGGCAGGAGGATCACTTGAGCCCAGGAGTCCAAGACCAGCCTGGGCAACAAGGTGAGACCCTGTCTCTACAAAAGATAAAAAAGATTAGCTGGGCGTGGTAGTGGCACCTGTAGCCCCAGCCAGTGGGGAGGCTGAGGCAGGAGGATCGCGTGAGCCCAGGAGTTGGAGGCTGAGTGAGCTGCGGTTGCCCCAGTGCACTCCAGCCGGGGTGACAGGGCGATACCCTGTCTCTAGAAAACAAACGGCCATGAGGAAAAAGGCGAGCTACATGCAGAGAAACAGAGACAAGGATGAGAAGAGATTCCTCGTTACTGCAAGTAAGAACCCAATGCTTAAAGCACTTAAAGAAACAAAAGGCCACTTAGAATTCTACATCCAGTAAAAATATGTTCGCAAAAATGAAAGCGAATTAAGGACTTTCTAGGCATTAAAAAGCTGAAGGAATTCGTCGCGAGCAGACCAAGACCACCAGAAATGTCAGAGGATGTGAACTGAGCAGCAGGAACGCGTGTCGGGGAAGGGAAGCCGCGTGGGAATGGCAGGAGCAAGTGAGGCTCTTTTATTAACGCAGCCTTTTTAAAAGATCATCGACTGTTCAAACAAAATAAAAACACGGTTACTGTGGTATTTAAGTCGTATGTGTAAGCCAAACGTGTCAGAGCATCAGCATGAAGTCTGGGAGAGGAGAAGGGGAAGGGGCCGTGGAAGGCTCTTCTGCTCTGTGATTTCAAGACCTGCTGCGAAGCCACATCCATCAGGACAGCACGACGACGCCGATGCCGGCGTCCAGACCGACAGTCAGCGCGGCAGAGGAGAGAGCCTGGAAGGGACTCACACGGATGCGGACAGAGGTGCACAACGACCCCTACGGAGCAAGGACGGCTTTCTCGACAAGCGGCGCTGGAGCTGGAGGTCCACTCAGACGCCACACCAGACACCAGAACTAACTCGTCACAGAGCACAGACCGAAACGAAAACCTAAAACCACAAAACCGTTATAAGAAAATGTCAGGCGATGATTTCTTAGAAAGAACATCACAAGCAGGATCTATTAAACAAAACCGATAAACTGGACTTTATCAAAATTAAATAACTTCTGCACTTCCAAAGACAGATTCGTAAAGCATCTCTCTGACAAAGGACTTGTATTCAGAATACAAAATAAAGTCTCAAAACTCAAGAATAAGAAAATAAACCACCCAATAAAAAACAAGCAAAAGATTTTACCAGATCCTTCACCAAAGACGTATGAGTTTATAAAAAGATGCTTACCGCCACTCATTGTTACAGAAATGAAAACTAAAACCACGATGCTATCACGATACACCTACTAAGGGGGCTAAAACCAAAAAGACCGGCCACACTACGCGTCAGGGAGACTGTGGAGGAACGGAACAGTGTCTAAAAACAAGTCAAACACACACGCTCACCGTGCGGCCCGGGTACTCTGCTCCTAGGTGTCGAATTGAGAGAAATGAAGGCAGGAATGTTCACAGCGGCTCAACTCGTAACAGCCCCGAACCAGAAACACCCCGAACGTCCACCGGCAGGTGCGGGATTAGCTGTGACTCGTCCACACGAGCAAACGCTCCGGGGCCACGAGAAGGGGCGGCTGACACGGAGGCGTGGAGGAGCCACAGAATCAGCTGTTTGGAAACAGCCCGTGGTGCAGGCTCCTTTCCCACGAAGCTAGAACAAGCAACCTAACCTGCAGTGGGAGAAGGCCACACACGGACGGCTGGCGCGGGCGAAGAGTGGCAGAAGGAAATTTCTGGAAGTGAAGGAGGGAGGCAGTCGCTGTCTTGATGGTGGTGACGGTTTCTGGTGTTGAAACTCACCCAGCTGTATGCTCTGAACACGTGCAGTCTACCCACCACGCGTTAACAAAGTGGTTAAAATAATGAAGGGTTTCAACACATAAATCACAAACGTGGAATCTGGTCACTTCTTCCATGTCGTGGGAACGGCCACCGGCACCAGAGCTGACCCACCGGCCCTGGTCCCGCTCTGCGCTGCCCCCGGCCACAACAGTGTGTGAGGTGGGGACCGCGGCCGCCGGCACCACCACCCCATCCCTGCGCGGGGCGGCAGCGTGAGTGAGGAAGCCACAGCCAGGTGACCTCTGCTGTGGTGACGCGAGACTGCGTCCCACTCTGCTTCCCGCATCCCAGCACCCTTCCCGCTGCCGTCCACCGCTCACGGCTCCTCCCACGCAGCGCCACTGTCCGCACACCGCAGGACAGACTCTGACGGGACGGGGACCAACCGCCGCCAGACGCGGAGGCCCCGGGCTCAGAGCTGCACGGCCGAGGACCGGCTGTCCCCTGTGGCCTGCAGGGGACAGGGCCCCCTGGGCCCCCACACGCGTGGCGTCTCACAGGGCTCTTTCAGACGTCATCTCTTCTGTGTCAAACCTGCCTCCTTCTTATCAATTTAACGAGTCTACTTGTGGCTGGACCTTCCATTCGAGGCTTCCGGAGACTCTGGGTAAAGGTGGGCGCACTCTTCGGGCTGACCCGAGGGCTCCTGCCAGCACGGGGCCCCACCAGAGCCCAGCTTCTCAAGGTCACACCCACATCCACGCTCGACCCTCCTGCGATCCTGCTGGTGCTATGGGTCCCTGAAGACCCTCCAGGGAATCCTCCCTTTCGGGGTAATCGGAGCCTCCCGCTGCTGCTCACCTGGGCTGACGGGAGCCGCCCAGAAGGACTGGCAGGTCCCACCTGGACCCCAAACCTGCAGCGCTCACCACCAACACCGCACCCTAACTAACAGTGCGGAAAACCACGGCAGGATCAATCCTTCTCCCTCCCCTAAAGTAGCGAGTACAGGTGGAGCCGGCGGTGACCACGGCCACATTCCCTGGGTCGGCAGCACGTGTGCATCGGCAGGAGGGAGCGCGAGGCAGCGGCCGTCTGAAAGCGCAGATCGTGCACAGGGGCCGCGTCGGCCCGGACGTTGCGCCCTCCGTTAAACCCAGCACAAAATAACCACAGGAAACCGCACTGGGCTGTGAGCCACTGACAGGAAGAGGTCAGAGGTGCCACCATGTGCTTGGGCTCTGCTTCGGAGAAAAAGGAACCTTCCGGAGGAGGATGCCTCCAGCCGGACGCTGCTCCCCGGGGCCCAAGATGCATGACGAGAGACTCACATTGTCCCGGATGTTGATGTCCGAGCCCTTGGACAGCAGCAGCTTCACAAGGTCCACGTGCTTGTACTCGGTGGCCCAAATCATGGGCGTCCAGCCGCCATCGTCCTAATTCCAAAAGAAGGAAACAAGAACCTGGCACAGCGGCAGAAATGAGCAATCTCAGTGACGAGGGGGCCCCGTGCTGAGGCCCCAGGCCCCGTGCCCAGTGCACACGGCTCCCTCGGGCCTGCGGGGCGGCCCCAGGATGTGGGGTCAGGCCTTGGTGCGCTGCCCCAGGTAGTTCATCGAGCACAGGATGAAGGCAGGACCGGGACCAGGTCTGACCAGGCAACACAGCCCCCACTGCCCTGGGGGGGGCGTGGAACTGCCGGTCAGCCCTGCCCACTCCAAGTCAGGTACCTCTGGGGGAGCATCTCCACACCCCTTAGCACATCTGCTCTAGAAACGCAAGCAAGGGAACCGGAAACGCAGCGAGCCAGGCAGGCGCAGAGCGCCAGCGGTCCGTGTCTATGGGACGCCTGCTTGGCGTCCCCTCTGAGTCCCCTTCTGTCCCGGACGACAGACTCCAAACACCAGAGCCAGCCTCAAAGCAGCAGTCAGGGACGGCAGAGACAGGTACACACCCAGGCACAAAGACCAACACCCCTGCCTCTTCTGGAAGGGCCTCCCCCAACTTTGCCCAAACCCCCCGAGCCCCGGTCCTGGGGAATTTCATTCAAGCCACAAAAAAGGTGACTTTTTAGGAACTGAATGTCATGTTGCCAGTTCCTAGTCTGGAGGCAAAAACTCAGCCTCCTGCCCAGCACCTCCAAGAGGGCCGCCTGCACGGCCCACAGTCCACACTGCTCTGCAGACACGCCAGCCCGCGATGACGCTCACTCTCCCCTGCAGGTCCCGGGGACACAGCAGGGACCACACAGCGCCACCACCCAGAGCCCAGCCCCGGGGGACTCACAACCACCCGACTAAATGGATATGAGAGGAGCGGAACACAACAGTCGGGGGTGCGTCAGACGGCGAGGGCAGGGAGGGGCCCCCCCCATGACCTGTCAGGGAGGATGTGAGGCTGTGTGTCTGGGAGCACTGCGCAGGGAGCTGCTGTTTCGGGCCTGTCTGGGACATCACCGTGGCCATGACGGCACGGGAGCCGGTATACAAACACCTCGCGGGCGAAGCCTGGCTCAGGACACCACGGAGCCCCCCGAGGGCGAGGAGCAGGTGTGGAGAAGGAGACGCGTCCCGACCCGACAGTTCACAGCAGGGACCCCAGTGCCCCTGACGCCCCGACGCCCACCCTCCTCTGGTCTCTGCAGCCACTCACTTGTGCAACAGACACCTCCAGGTGCCCACCTCGTGCCAGCCACTGACCAGGCACCACAGATCACGGCGCAGGTGAAACAGACCAGAGCCTGCCCCGTGGTGCTGGCAGCGGGAGAGACAGGCGGGAGGATGACATGCACACGTGCGCACACACAGACAGACACACACACACAGACACACACACACACACACACACACACACACACACACACACACACGAAGGCCAGTGCCCAGGACAGACCAGGCAGGGAAGGCGGCTGGGTGCCCTGGAGGGAGGGCAGGCGCCTCACTCAGGCGGTGCTGTCTAGACACAGAGCTGGTGGAGGCCGGGGCAGCCCAGGCAGACACAGGGCGAGCGGGGAGGGGACAAGAGCTTCCAGGGCCTTGCAAGCGAACCCTGCGGGTGTAAGTGGGAGCCGTGGGGCAGGAAGCTGGGCCGGGAGATGGGGAGGGACGGTGGCTCGGCCACCTGGCCAGAGTGGCTGAGACAGGGCGCGGCCTTACCTGGCAGTTGACATCCATCTGTCCGTTTGAAAGCAGATACTGCACCACGTCGTAGTGGCCTTTCTTGGCAGCCAAGTGCAAGCACGTGGAGCCTTCTGCATCCTGCAACATGAACGCCACTTAGGTCCAAAGAAAGCGCGCTCCGACTTCAGCGCGCAGGCCCTGCATGCGGGACCACAGAGGACTCTGCTCCCTGCCACGAGCGGTGCGGTCACTGCCCTGCTGCAGTGACAGGAGGCCCAGGCCACCCAGCCACCTGCCGCTCCTTCCGGGCCCCAGTGAGCTCACGGCCACACGGTAGGTTTCAAACAGTGCAAATGATTCAGGAAGAGCAGCCTCCGTGCGGCAGGGTTCACAGTGACCGATGGGGGAGGCAAAGAACACGGGTGAGCCCACCCAGGGCCCCATGGACCACGGCACTGCGGCCTGCCTGCCTGTTTCCGTGTCCTCTGGCTGCTGGGCAGGCCTTCTCGTGGGCTGTCAGCTCTGCGTCCTCACGGACGTTAAATGGATCGCACCGTCCAAACCATCTCAAAGCGGGGAGAAAACCACCCAGGGAGCTCCAGGAGACGCAGGAGAGCCAGCGCCACCCGCTGCACAGGAGCGGCACCGCCCGAGGGCTCCTCCCGCCTGCGCAGCACCAGGACCCGCGGACACACTCGCGCCATCCTCTCCCCATGGGTTTTCTCTCTCCGTCCCTGTCTTTGTGCTGATCACGTTTATCACCTTCCTCTCCCTCGCTCCTACCGTCAGCGCGGCAATCCTAGATCTTAACACACATCGTTAAGCTTATTTCTCGTCAAACGGTGTTTGCCGGGACACCCCTTTCTCCAGAAAAGCCTGCACAGGGATCCCCACAGGAGTGGTATCGGGCTCATCATTTTATCTCACACACCGTACGGCTGTCGGTCTAACAGTCGCCTTCCTTTCAAATGTCCTCGGTCACTGGGGTAAGCACGGCCGAGATACCCCGGAGGGTCCGCAGGGCTCAGGCAGACGCAGGCGCCCAGTGGGGCCGAGACTGGTGCTGCATCCCGGTGAAAGACACGCTCGAGGAGGGGGTGCCCCAGTGGGTGTGGCCAGGCCCCGGACGGGGGCAGAAGGTGGGGGCGGCAGAGTGGAGACCCCCATGGGAATGAGCCATGGGGGGGCTGGAGGGGTAGTGAAGTCTAGGTGCCCACGTGGGGGCTCGCGACACCACCCTCACGGCCCCGCCTGTCCCAGGGAAAACCCCACACAGCGCCCCGTTCCCAGGAGAAAGATCACCGTCCTGGACACATCGTTTACCATCCTGACACACCCGACACTCGCACTGTGCACGTGTCCACACCTGCTGGTCTTCCCTGTTTTTAGATTATCCACATCAACTGTCCATAAATTGTCCAACATCGCCTCGTTGAACATCCTTCTGCAATTCCCATTTAGCGTCACGTGGTATATTTGAGATTTATCTTTATATGTAACAGGCAGCCCTTGCTCATTTATTTCAGAGGATGTAAAACTATTTCCACTTTATACATTCCTCACTGAGGAACAGTCGGTTGTCTCTGACTTTTTGCTGAGGATGCACCGAGGACTCGGTTTCCCAGGTTACGTGTGCGAGAGCTGCACGGGCATCTCCTGAGCGCGGCTGCGTGTCAGGCAATGCAAAGCCTCAGAGCGACCGGCAGTGACCACTGCTCCCCAGGGGTCCACAATCCCCACCGGCAGCAGCCGCACGGAGGGGCTGCGGCTGCCGCCCATGACGGGCATCTCCAGCACTTACGTTTTATGTAATCCGATGACTACAAAATGGTATCTCGGGCTTGTGTTCAAAAGGCTGAGGACTCTTCCCCTTGCTTATCGGTCCCTTGTATTTCGTCTTCTGTGAATGGCCTGTTTATGTTCTTTGCCCAGTTTTGTTTTTTCTCGTTTGCGGTCGTTTTTGGACAGGGGTCTCTGCCAGCATGCCGCAAGACCCGCCCCAGCCTGCGACCGCTCCGCACGCAGCCTGTGATATCTTCTGTTGAACAGAAATTCTTAAATTTTAATGCACTTAACTTTATCAGTCATCTTTGTGCGTTTATATGTCTTGTTTAAGAAATTCCTCCTTGTACCCAAATCACCAAGATGATATTCTTTATTGCTTTCTAAGAGTTCTATAATTCTGCCATTTTCCTCTGATGCCCACGCTCACCGTCTGCACGGCACACGTCTGTCCAGCTTCCTGCTTTCACACCTGCGTCTGCACGTCTAAAGCAGCGTGTGTGGGACGGGGCTGGTTCTTGCTCTTCACCCAGTCAGACAAAACCTCTGCCCTTCCCTGCGGAGTTCGGTCTGCACCCCTGTGCGACTGCCAGCAGGGCCAGGCTACACCGGTCACCAGCTATTGGTTTCTACCTGTTTTAATTCCCTTTCCGGCATTTCAGTTGCACAAATTATTTTTCAGTATTTCATTTCACTTCCTCTATTCGCTTGTTTTTCCATAAAGCTGTATTTCTTTCCATGTTTTTTTTTATTTTATTTCTTTTACAAACTATTTGGGGGGGGGGTCTCCCAGTGAGGACGGGAAAACCTGCTAGACAGACTCCGAAAGCGCCGTCACGCTCCCTGCACGCTTTGGACCCCGCGATTGCCCATCGGCCCATGGCAAGCCCATCTCCCGTCCACGGGAAGTTGCAGCATGCGAGCCCACTGACCCGTTAGGCAGAGGCTCCCTGCGGGGCCGCATTTGTGCACGCTCTACCTTGAAACATCATTCCTGCTTTACATGGCCTCGTGTCCTTCAGAAAACTTGCGGGGAGAACTTCCGTGTTGGCCACGTCTCGTGCTTCTCCTTCATTCCCGGGGTTGTATCTTCCTTCCGGGGCCTGAGCAACCCTTTTAATGCAGACCCACTACTGAGTCTTACCAGCTTTTGTTTTAACAGAACACATTTTATTTCACCCTCATTTTTTTTTGAGACAGTCTCACTCTTTTTGCCCGGGCTAGAGTGCCGTGGCGTCAGCCTAGCTCACAGCAACCTCAGACTCCTGGGCTCAAACAATCCTTCTGCCTCAGCCTCCCGAGTAGCTGGGACTACAGGCATGCGCCACCATGTCCGGCTAATTTTTTTCTATATAGTTTTTTAGTTGTCCGATTAATTTCTTTCTATTTTTTTTTTTCAGTAGAGACGGGGTCTCGCTCTTGCTCAGGCTGGTCTCGAACTCCTGAGCTCAAGCAATCCGCCCGCCTCGGCCTCCCAGAGTGCTAGGATTACAAGCGTGAGCCACCGCGCCCAGCCTCACCCTCATTTTTGAAGAATATTTTTACTGGATATAGGACTCCAGGTTCACTTTTTCCTTTTAGGTGTTTTCTTTCAACACAGCAAAGACGTCGTCCCCCTGCCTCCTGGCCTCCGATTCACATGGGAGGTCAGTGACGTTTTATTATAAGTCATCTGCCTGTATATGTAACATTCTGCTTTTCTCTGGCTATTTTTAAAGATGTTCTCTTTATTGCTGATTTTCAACAGTTTAAGCATGACGTATTTAGGTGTAATTTTTTTTTTTATTGATCTTACCTGGAGTTTGCTGAGTTTCTTGGACCTGTAAGTTGCTGTTTTTCTCCAAATTTGGAAAATTTATGACCATTATTTCTTCAATGCACTTTTTTCCTACTGGGTTCTCTCTCTCCTGCCTTTCTGGGACTCTGAGTGTGCGTGGGAGACGTCTGATGCTGCGCTGCAGTCTGGTCTGCAGATCGGTTGAGGTTTATGGACCAGTCATCATTTCCACCCTGACCCTTCTGCCTACTCCATCTGTTGCTCAGCTCATCCGTGAATTTCCCACATCAAACATCTGCTCCAACAGCACCGCTGGGCCTGCAGCTCCCTCTCCAGCTCTGTCCCAGAGGTTCCAGCTGCTTCAGCAAAGCCCCGAACTCCTCCAGTCTCTTGCTTCTTCAGCTCGGTGGACCTCTGCTCGGGCACCAGCTGAGGCGAGGTTTGGAACTGTCCCCCGGCAGACGGTGGGGCAAGCCTGGAGCCTTCTCCCCCAGCATGAGGCCAAGGACCACGAATAGTTGTCTACAGCTAGTTACAGAAAAATTAAGGCTGCCACATCTCAAAAGCCACCAAAACCAAGGTAAAGGACTAAATACCAACTTGAAAAAACGTATTCGTAACATATGTGAATAACTATATACAAAAAATGTTGACTTTAACAAGAGCAAATAGTAAAGAACAACGCCCAACACTTGCGCGTATCCACCTTACCATGGACCTGTGATGGCACCTCAGGTGGGAGGCGGGTGCTCAGGCCCCACTGGGGAGTTTAGAAAGAGGTAGAAAATGCTTTGGAGATGTTTATGTTTTTTGTTTGTCTGTTTGTTGTTTTTTTGTTTTGTTTATATGTTTTGATCCAGCAATTCCACACCCAGAAATCTGTCCTAAAGAAGTCAAATATGTGCAAAAATTGAGCTATGAAAATGTTCGTTGAAGCACTGTTTATAATAGAAGTTGAAAATAAGATAAATATTAATCAATATG
>NW_012150274.1:1607230-1622967 GCF_000956105.1 Propithecus coquereli | reverse complement strand
GTCTCCCTGGCGGAAGACAGAGGAGAGTGTACCAAGGAAGGAAGCCACAGGCTCCCGCACCGCAGACCCCTTCTAGGCGGATCTGTCCACTGCCAGGCACTGCGGATCCAGTGCTCACTCACGGCTTCACTAACAAACCAGGTGACCAAGTGAGGCCAAGAAACTACTTCTGGACAGCTGAGTGGCGTGCAGAGGCCGACAACTCCTGAGGTTGCTCCCTAGGGAGCGGCCCCTGCTCACACCTCTGAGAAACGCGCACACACAGGACTCTGACAGGCGCCTACCTTAGGGTCCACCTGCGCCCCAGCCTTAATGAGGTACTTCACAGCATCCAAGTGGTTGTTTTCTGCTGCCTCCATCAGTGGGGTCCTCTGGTCCTCCGAGCAGGTGTCGATATTAGCGCCCGCCTAATGGAAGGACAGTTCAGGTGTGTGGGAGGCTCCTACTGCAGCCCCCGCCTGGTGAGGAAATGACTTACACTCGTCCACATTTGAAAGACAGCTACGTTAAAATCACTTTACTGATCAACTATGTCTGAGTCTTCCAAAAATGTACTGAAAAACTTAATTTTTCTGTTATGATCAAGCTCTTAGTTCAAGCAGAATATTTTTGCGAGATTTCATTTCACTGCTAGATTAATTTGACAGAAAATGTTTACCGCACAGCAGTGACAGCACCTTCAGGAGAGAGACAGACAACAACCCCCTTCCACAGCAGGCGGAGCAGAGGGGATGAGGGCCTCAGCGAGGCGGGTGCTGACCCAGCCCATGGGCTCTGTTGCCGCCTTCTCCAGCTGTCTCGGTGCTTGCAAAATGAGCAGAACCAAAACTAATTTCTAGTAGTAAGTACTTTGGAGCAATTCCAGTTTTTCCAATAAAGTGAGAAACTTGAAAGACTAGCAGGTATACGTAAATTTTTGTTTGTGTGAAACTTAAGGAGCCCCGAACTTTAAAATTGGTTGTGTGCTAAAAGGAAATCAGCTGTTTGGCAGTTGAAACCTCTTCTCTACAGGGGGAAAAATTGTCTAACTTCTCAGACTAATATACTAAGAGCTAGTAGTTAGCATATAAAATAAATGCTATGAATAAAGATTGAAAATAGTACTGATTTTACTATTAGCAATTAAAAAACAAAAGTAGCACAATTAAGTAAGAAATTTTTAAAAAGTGGTGTGTATGTGTGTATATGTGGGAAACCAGGTGTAATTCATAAAGGCTAAGAAAGTGGGTTAAGGTTCTCAGGGGGGCTGGGCGCAGTGGCTCAGGCCTGTGATCCCAGCACTCTGGGAGGCCGAGGCAGGAGGATCACTTGAGGCCGGGAGTTTGAGACCAGCCTGAGCAACACAGTGAGAGCCCATCTCTACTAAAAGAAGAAAAATCAGTCAGGCATGGTGGTGCCCGCGGTCCCAGCTATCAGGGAGGCCCAGGAGTTTGGGGCTGCAGTGAGCTGTGATGACGCCACAGCACTTTAGCCTGGGCAACAGAGCAAGACCTTGTCTCTTAAAAAAAGAAAGAGAAAAGAAAAGAAAAAAGATTCTCAGGGCTCTGCAAGGGACAAGAGTTGTGCTCCACGGGACAGAACCGCAGGTGCACAGGGAGATCAAAGACACGGGCACGGAGTGTAGACATCGGGGGCAGGACACATGGTTGGCTGCAAACACAGAAGTTCAGAGCCAGGGTCCGGCTGCCAGATCTGAGGGCAAAGGAAAGCTAAGGAAAGTAAAGCTGAATTCTACGGAAGCTAATTTTAGCAAGAGAATGAAAACACAAGATGAAGCAGAGTACAGCCCACGCGGTGCTGCGCAGCAGGACAACTGCAGGGGGTCGGGCCCGGCCTGCACGCTGAGCACGCAATTCGGAGCAGAGGCGCCACCACAACAGCGGGGCCAGGCCGGACGGTGAGGAAGGTCCAGGGCACCGGCTGCGGATGCCCGGGGGCAGGGCCACATGCTGGTGACCCTGAGCAGAAGCTGAGCGAGGGCTGGGGGTCCTTCCCTAAGCGCAAGGGTGTGGGGAGACCAGCAGCCAGCGCTCGGGTGCCCACCCGAACTCGGAGCTGCCAGCGGCTCGCTCCACACAGCAACCCAGAGCCCCAACAACCAGGAGAAACTGACCACCACCCCGAAAACATAATGAGGGCTCAGAGACAAAGTCGAAAAATCTCCAAGATCTTCAGAACACAGAGAGGAGTACAGGGAAGAGAGAATCAAACCGAGAGATCCCAGGCGACTGATGGGATTTCTCAGCAGAGAGACCGGCCTCCCCTGTCCTGGCCCTCGTCAGCAGGCAAGTTAGGCGGCCTCCAACCAGGGCCCTGCCCAGATGCAGAAGCCCACCTGCCACGCACCCCAGAGCGGAGTGCCCCAGCGTGGCCATGTCCTGGGTCTCCAGGGGGGCCAGTACAGCAGGCGCCCCACCCCTCCCGTCAAGGCTCTGCGACTCGCAGAAAACGCGCCTTCTGCTTTGCGCTTGCACATGCCCAGCACATGCGCAGATGGCGGGCCAGTGCTTTCAATGCGAGAGGTGAGGGCTCAGCTTCTGGACTCGCCACCCCTGCCCTGCGCCCCACGCCAGGCCTGGCCCTGCCAGCTGCCTTCCCTGCTGGGGTCCAGAGGCAGAGTTGCCCTCCCAGCCCCCAAAAGGAAGGGGAGAGACCTGTGGTGTGGTAAGCCCCCCACCCACTTGGCCACCACCACCTTGGTGACACAGGCTGAAGCTGGCCCAGGTCATCCGTCAGGCCAGGCCGAGCTCCCCTTCTTCAGGGACGACCACGAGGGCGGGAAAGACTCCGTCCCCATCCACCCTCTCCTCCAACAGATGCTTCCGTAAGGTGGGGCAGGGCAAGGGTTGGGACCTGGGGGGCAGGGTGGGCACAGAGGTCCTGAGCATCTGGGGGTCGGCGGCCCCACCCAAGTCTGCCCCTACCCCAGGTGCCCAGGGACCTGCAAAGCCCAGGCCAAGGGCAGACTCTGGGCGGTCGACGTGAGCCTGACCCCGCAGAGGCGCCACGGCCACAGCACACGGCCCCGTGCAGGTGCCGGCAGAACAGGGGCGCGTGGAGCCTCCGCCAAGGACCTGGGCCGCTACGTGCTGCGTGTGCAGCCCCTGCGAGGGCTTCGGCGTCAAGTCCCTGCTAAGGGGCCGGCGGGGGGGACTCCCCCCAGCCCAGGCTGATGGACGCAGGGAGAGTGGAGAGGAGCGGCGCCTGCTCCACCCTGCCCTCCTCTGAAAGCCTCCGTGGCCCGTCCGCCCCTCCCTGGGCCCACGGGAGCGGAGGGAAGACTTCCCGGGGGGGAGCCATTGGGCCCATACCCTCTCCCCCGAGCTCAGAGCCTGGCCCCTCCACTTACTGCAGGACACCCCAGTTCCTGGGGGCCGTCCGATGGGGGACACAGGGCCCCCTTTGGGGGCAGCTGCCCACCTACTTGCCCATCTATGCCCCCAGTGTGGTCGTGCCCTTGGCACCACGCAGCTCCCATCTCAGGTATCCACCTTCCACCAGCCCAGACTAGGGGGCCTGAAACCCGACGGCCCTCGAGGCTGCTCTGGGATCTGGAAGCCTCCTTCCAGGGCGTGCCCCAACGAAAGTCTCCATGACTGCCCCTGCCCCGGGCTGGCTGCTCTCCCGGCACGGCGGTGAGGCTCCTGCATGGAGCTGCCGCCCCCCAACCCCGCGGGCCTGCTGGTGGGCACCGAGGCGAGGAGGGTGTCTGCGGCCTTGCTGGACGCCCACGACGTCTGCTGGACCACTCCACACGCAGTGTGGCCTAGCAGGGCAGGACCCTGGCCGTCGATCACGTCCCTGCCACCATGCACGAGGCAAGGACGGAGAAGCAGGGCTCGGCCTAGAGCAGCTCCTCCAGGCCCACCTTCACAGGCCATCGCCCGCCCATCGGCCCGTCCCTCCCACCTGTCACCCGCTCCCTGGCTCCGGGCTGGGGGAGGGAAGCCTGACGGGGTCCTGTCCTGCCCTCTCTCAACTGTCTTGGAAGAGGCAGCACCTTTTGGGGGAAAGGGGTTTGGGAATAAAGACTGGACCCCACGTGGTCTTGGCGGTGGTGGTGGGAGATAACAGCAAAGGAACTTCTAAAAAACAGTTGAGAGATGAGGGAAAAGCAGACGGACGGAAACATGAGAGTCCGTGGCAACGTCTCCGACGAGAGCGCAGCCTCACTGGGCGCTACCAGGGAGTCCGGACACAGTGGCGAGCGTGGGGCAGGACTGCTGATGGGACACCCCAGAGCTGGCAGAGGGCCCCAGCGCCTGACTCGGGAGGGTGGGAGAACGTGGCCAAGCCTGTGGGTTGAAGCCGGGGCCCAGGGGGCTGGAGGCTGCAGCCCTGGCACTGAGGATGCCACGGGACCGACGCCAAGCCTCTCCCCAGCACCACAAAAGCTGGGGCTGCCGCTAGGTTGGAGGCCAGGGACATGCTTCCTGGGGGGAGTGGATGTTCTCCATGCGGCTGCAGGGCTGTGGCCCCGACCCCTCGAGGGGCAACTAGTGTGACTGAGGGGCACACCCCCCTTTTCTTTACCTGTGTTCATCTGAACTTCAAATAGCCACGTGGCAGGGCCCAGGTGGGACAGGGAGACTTGAGCCAAACAAGAGCTCTGGTTCCAGCAAGACCCCCTCGATGAAAACTTGAATCGGCGGGATAAATACAGCAACGGCTCTGGAAGGTGCCCCTGTGCTGGCACGGACCCTCAGTCCAAAGTTCGAGTGAGGACAGGAACCGGAGGGGGCGCCCAGAGCAGGGTCCCAAAGAGGCGGCACCGCAGCCGGGCGCACCTGCGCCATTCCACGACTGCTCTGCCAGAGCCTGCCGGCGAGGGGTGCGAGGCCCGACACCCCCACCAACGCTGAAACCCTGGGAACACCACCCTCGGAGTCAGGGCAAGCTAGAAACAAAGCCATCCCACCTCTCTCCCCGGAGAACCGCAGCAAAACTGCTTAGGTTCTGAGAGGAAGAAAACACACACAAAAGCAAAAACCCCTCTAAGATCAGCAGCGGTAAGTGCTTCCTCTCCTGGGCTCTGACCCAGCACGAGAGCCGCCCCAGGTACAGCCCCTCAACCTCAGCCTTTCTAACCTCCGGGACTGAAGAAATAAATGTCTTTTCTTTACAAATTACGCAGTCTCAAGTATTCTGTTACAGGAACAGAAAATATGCCACCAGCAATGGACCATTTTCAAAAAAAAAAGGAAACAGAAAATGGACTAACGGTAGGGGGGCCTTAACATTATAAGATATTAGATACAAACAAAAATATGTTAGAAATTAGAAGTACACCTGAACTAAAGGTTTCTATGCTAAGACTGTCAAGCCAAGTTTGTTTGTGCCTTTCGTGTTGCCCAGGCTGGAGTGCGGTGGAGTCATGACACCTCACTGCAGCCTCAAATTCCTGGACGCAGGCGATCCTCCTATCTCGGCCTCCCAAAGTGCTGGGATTACAGGCGTGAGCCCCTGTGCCAGGCCTAGATCGAGTTTTTAAAAATAGAGCTGCATGTTTAAAATACATATATCCAAAAAGGAGGAAAAAATAGTCCGAATAAAAGGATGAAAAACGGTCCAGGCAAACAGTAACACAACGCCCACAGTGGACTAGACATGTGAGCCAGGCACCAGCGAGGGCGGAGGTGGGGGTGTGGCACAGCCGGTGGCCCGGCCCCAAATGTCTCCTCTCAGCTCCAGGAAAGGTCCAGACAGGTCACAGTCTGAGCGGATGGGCTCAGACAGCCGTGTTTAGGGGCCCCCAGATGACCCCCAAACCTGCAGGTCACCCAGCAGTTGACAAGCTCCCCCCAGCCAAGAGCTCACCACTGGCGTTTTAGTACTTTAAACATAAACAAACAAAATCACCAGGCGTTTGAGGAAAACCGTAAAATATGAAAGGCAGACTAAAACAAACAGAGCGGCATAAAACTTAAAAACAGCCGTACTATCTTCAGAGAAACAAGGGGAGAGCGAGAGGCTGTAAGAACGGGAACTGCCCGAGAGCAGCAAAGGCTCCCGGGGGTGGGAAGGCGGCAGTGCACAGGAAACCGCCGGGAGCCCGAGGTTGAAGAGGCCGCCTGGAAAGTGGAGCCCAGAGCTGGGGGCTGGGCCGTGGCCGGGACTCGGTCCAGAAGGTCCCGCCCCACCGGCAGGAGCCAGCGTGAGGCTGGGCAGGCGGAGGAGCTCCCGACAGAAGTCACAGCCAACACCACGGACCAGGGAGGACCTGCGCTACCACGGGGTGAAACGTTCCTGAAGCTTCCAGAAATAAAAGGTCACATGTGAAGGATCAGAAGTCAGACTGCACCGACTCAGAACGTGGCGTCTGAGAAACAGGGAACCCAAGAGAGGGGTCGGGGAAGGGGCGTCCCAAGGGTGATCGCGGCATCTGCGCGGACACAGACGCGCTGCCGTGTGTTTGGGAGGCAGAGCCAACTCACCCAAAACACGAGACGACCGTTAACTATAAACACGCCACCGCAGATATGTGGCTCTGCTGGAAAGTATTTGCATGGTCACGTGATGCAAATTCTGAGCAGCGACTTCTAAGAAGGGCTGTACGGCCCCCCAGAGCTGGGGAGGGAAGCGGCGTGCGCGCCTCGCCCTCACCTTCCCAGCAGGACGTCAGCCAATACTATAAACTGAAAACAAAACTAAAACTGAAAAAAAGCAAATCAAGAAACAGCCGCATTAGCAGCACGTTATTTTCAAGCGTGGTGGCAAACGCCAGAAGAAATGGGGGGAAGCCCACCGCGGCTGCAGGACGGGAAGGACAGGAACACTGACTGTCTCCGCCTCACAGCACCTGTGAGTTTTAACTGTTAGGAACTATGTATCTGGGTCGATTTTGCTTTGACAAAAACAAAAGAGCAGGTGAAGAGCCCTGGGAGGGGCCTGGACGAACCTGGACCAGCATGTGGCAGATGTCCACGTGGCCGGCCTCCGCCGCGGCGTGCAGGGGCGAGCGCTTGCTCTGGTGCTCCATTTTGAAGTTGGGGTCGATCCCATCAACTGTGAACAAACACGGTTTTCCTAATTATTCAGATGCTGCCCACGATGCCTCGTGAGGACGTCAGAAAGGCTGGCAGAAGCCCAGCACACGCCTCTCCTGTCTGTGGCCAGGCCGGGCCCTGGGAAGGTCTGCAGGAAGCGTGCATTTCGCGAGGAAGTGACAGGCAGGCCCGGCAGTCAGAACCACCCTGACAACGCACGCTCCTCCCTGAGTCTCTGTGCCTTCTGTGCCCACCGCTCCCGCCACGGCCGCCCAGGCCCCATGAGGAGGCCACGGAGGCAGAAACCCCTAGGGCAGAGCGAGGCCCAGACACAGATGACTGGCACACGTGTCCACCCCCAGGGAACCTAAACGGACAGTGAGCCAAGAGACCAATCGTGCAGTGAGGTGACTTTAGCATCATGGGAATGAGGAAAACGATTAAATCTGCTGTTTTGGTCAACATAAATAAACCCTTTTTTTTACACCAAACTGTTCAGCTTCTTTCATGATTTGCTGTCGAGGAAAGGGCTTCGTAATCACCCATTCTACCCAGAGAAGATGAACTTCAGAGAAACCAAACCTACAGCCGTCCCCACAGGGAAGGCTCTGACAAGCATGTTTTCGGGTATTAGAAATCCAAATCCATGGATTTATCTATTACAAATGCAGCAATGTGCTCCAGATCTAAACGCAACTGAATCATGCTTTGCCCACAGCGCTGCTGCCGTGACCAGCGCAGAGAGGACGTCTGCTTCTCATCAACGCTGCACGTCACAGGGGGACCCCGACTCACTAGTTTTGTTTTTTGCATCTACATTTCTGCTTGATTTAGTTATTCCACATTTAATTCCCTTTTAAAAATTAGAAATGCATAAAGAATATTTCTAGTACCCTGAATAACTGAATATTAACATCGTATGAATCCTGAAAAGGCTGAACGCCGGCGGGCAGCCTACTTGCACTGATCAGAGGACGCAGAATCACGTGAACAGAAAAACAAAACGAGACTGGCCTCGTGAGAAAAGGGGAGACATGGTTCTTTGCTCCTCCGAGTGCCCGCACGGCAGCCCCACGAGCCCGGCCCGGCACTTACCCAGCATGAGCAGCACCTTCTGCAGCTCCCCCTGCCTGGCGGAGAAGTACAGCTGCTTTGGGTGGAAGCGAAGCTTCTTGGGCCTGTGGAAAGTGCAGCGCAGCCGTCAGCACGGGCTCCGTGAGGCAGCGCGTGGAGCTGGAGGCTGAAGGGCCCGGGTGCATCTCCCCACCAGCCCCTCAAGTCAAATGCCCCAAACCTGCCAACCCCGACGCGTTTCACAGTAAAAGTAAAACCACCACCACAATGCACAGCCGTCCCCTCAGTTAGTCACACGTGAGGGTGCCGCGCACTGTCAGACTGCGCACAGCATTCGAGCACCGCTTGGTGAATGAGGTCAAGGGAGGCAGAGCATGTGGCCTGCTCACAAGGGGTGACGATGCTGTCCCATGGGGCCCCTCCGGCAGGTATAGAAGACGCCTGGGCAGCGGAGCCGGGAACACAGGCGTGTTTGCTTTGAAACCTTGACTGGATAACTGAGTTGGTAACTGGGGCACAGGACAGAAGGCAGGAGTGGGGAGCGGCCCGGGGCCTGCAGTGAGCAGGGGCTGAGGGCGAGAACAGGCTCAGAGACGAGGCTGCAGACAGACGGAGAGGGAGCCCCAGGGAGGAGGCTGTCCAGGGCGACAGAGGCCTAGCACGAGGCATCTGCCAACACTGGAATTCCTCTGCCAGGCGCCAGGTTAAACGCGACGCTTCACCTCCCAGGAGACGTGGTGTAGTTGTCTGTCTGCCTCCTGGAGGAGAGGAGGACGTGGGCCCCAGTCGGGCCAGGAGGGGGTGGTGTCTGGGAGCTATCAGCTGAGCCAAGGGGGCGCCTCCTCTGATCCTTGCACTGCACAGAAAAGAGAGGGACCTGGGGAATGGCCACTCGAGGCAGGCGCAGGAGTGTCCGGGGGAAGGTCCCAAGAGCTCACCAAGCCTGGCCTCACCGAGGACTTTCGCTCTTAGCACAATGAAGAGGACAGTAACTTGCAAAAATTTCCCAAAATAGTGTAAAAATACGCAGACTGTGCTGATGAACAGCATTAATCAAAAAGCTAAGAAGTGCCACAGTGATGCCATGGAGCAGGACACACGGTCCTGATGACAACAGGCCCTGAGGCGCCCCTAGAATCACAGACCAGTTCTTACTTTTCCGAGTCGAGAGCAATCAGAGCACTTTCCAAGGTCTCCTTCCCTGGTCCCTGGGAAAGTCCCGGAGTCGGCCGAATGAGCCCAGCGGGTCCCGACGGATCGAAGCCCTCGGGCGCTGGGGGCCCTGCGCTGTGCGGCTTGTCGTCCAGCAGTGGCCCCGCCCCGCTGCATGGGAGGAAAGCGGTGAGGCTGAGTCTAGTGGTCAGAATACCACCTTCCGATGGAAACCAATGAAAGCGTAAAACATGATTTGCTCCAATCTAAGTACGCTGCTTCTCTGAAAGACAACAGCTGCCAATTTGCTTATTACCTGCTCAGCCCCTGGATGAAAAAACAGTCAGGGTTCAGAATCAAATTTCCTGGGAAATATGATATTCAAAACCGAGGACAACTTTTCCAGGACTTCCAGGCCCTGTGCTCAAACCTCCTCTCAAGATTGAGCTTCACACTCAATCTATCGAGTCCACTGCCCTCCCCACAAAAGGAAATCCCACAGCAGTTTTTACTTAAATTGACAGATTAGTAAGAAGGAACAGACACCTTTCCGATTGTTAGTTTTGGTATGTCCACAATCTGAGTCTCTTTGAAACGACCATCAGTGAAGATTTAGTTTTTTTTGTGACATCTAAGTTCTTTTTTCTCTTTTTGTGCTGGGTTAGTTCATGGGTTTTGCTGCTGCTCTGAAAGTGCATCCTGCCCTGTCTTAGTTTCTGGCAGAGTATCGCTGGGAGGAACAAGGCACCTGCCTTCTGCTGTCTCTGTCTTACCTGATCCTCTCACTGACTCCTTTTAGCTCTAAAAACGTTTCAGCTGTTTCTACTGGATTCTTTTAGGAAGACAATTACATGTGTCTGATATGAACACTTCTAACTCTTTTAGATTGTTTCTGTCAGCTAGGGCCTCCAAACCTTAATGCCAAGGACTGCGGTGAAAGGACTGCAGCGAGGCTGTGTGAAAACTGGCTCAGAGACAGGCACGTGAACCTGTAAGTCCCAACTGAAGGAGACCGCGTGCAGTGGCAGTGAGTGAGTTTCAGTGTCTCTGACACGCCGGCTCTCAGAGCGAGCACCAGTCAGCTAGACTGTGGGACTCAACAGCAGAGATCGACAGCGACTAACGGTGGCGCCACCTCCAGGCCAACCCCCTGGACAGCGTGGCCATGCCCCTGTCAAGCACCTGCCCGTGGTGGTGTCAGCCCTGCCCTCCAGGGCCGAGCCTTTGTCCTGCCCGGGCACCGGCGTCACTGTGGAGGTCGTGTCCGCCTTCGCTATCGTCACCTCTCTGGCCTTGGAGGTCTCCTCCCCGCAGTGGGGGCAGTAGCTGGCATTGTTGACTCGCGAGGCACAGTCTTTGTGGAAACGGTGAGAGATGCTGCTCTCGGGTTGACACTCCATGAAATTACCCTAAAAACAAGAAGAGGGAAAATCGCTTTTTAAAAATTGGGGCTAACATTCAAAAAAACAGACAAAGCACGATTAAGCTGGTGCTGCCTCTCAAGTCTGGCCGGGCTGAGCGACTGAGTCCGGTAGCCAGGCTGGGGGAGTGCAGTCCTGGCTCCCCGTCTCCGGCGGGTGAGAAGGAAGAACAGAGCCACAATAGAGCACCCCATGTGTCCTGCCAAGAGAAAGCCGCGCCCAATCCTTCCGTGGTTCATCGGCACGACGATCGGGTTTTCAGGTGTGTGTGTGTGAGCTGTGCCTCCCTCACCCTTGCTACAATGTCAGCACGTTACCCTCTGCCACAACAAGAAGAAAAAGAAACGAAAGCCGAACCTGGCAGGGGTCACCTGACTGGCCCCATCCCACCCCCAGGGACCCAGGAAGGCCAAGGCCTTCCTCTACCTGAGCTAGAGGCTGCACGAAAAGAAAAGTCCAAAGAAGGGCCCTGGGACAGGCCCGCATTCTGCAGGGCTGATGAAGGGACAGACGTGAACCACAGAACACCAAGGTTGACGACATCTGCAATTCAGGCCGCAGGGAACCACCAGGAGGGACCCACTGCAGTAAGAACAGCACGTTCTTGCAGAAAACTAGAAAAGCAGCTTCTCGCACTTTTAGCAGAAGCAAAAAAAAAGGATGTTTGAAGACAGGGGAGGGAACAAAAGGTGTGAAATCCAAAGAGAAACCCCCACAGAGTGGCAACTCCTGGCCCAGGTCCACAGAGGGGCTGCAGGGCGTGTGCGGTATCTGAAGCTGCCGGTAAACGTGACAGCAGGCACCCACGGGTGCGCACAGCAGAGGCGCACCCACCAACACGCTCACCCGCGTGGGCGCACACAGACAAGCAGACGCTCACAGGTGTGCTCGTGGGGAAGAGGCCCGTTTTCAGGGTCCCCGGGGCACTGGTGAGCACACGTTTGATGGAGGACGGAACACCAGGCCTAGGAGGGCGCAGGCGCGCCTCTGCTCAGGAGAAGGGCGCTCTCTACTCCAACAGAGGGTCACGACCGCTCGAGGAGGTGGGGGCTGAGAGGGCCCAGGCCAGGGTCCCGTCATCTCCGGAAGGCTGAAGGCTCCCGGCAGGAGTAGGGAGATGAGGAGGGACGTAGTTCTAGGGCGGGACACCTCGAGAGCTGTGGCGAGGGGTTCGGGAGGTGCTGCAGACCTCGGGGTGGGCGCCGTTGAGGCTCGCCGTCGGTGGCCTGCCCTGCAGCAGGGGGATGCAGGATGGGAGCGAGCTGGTGACCCGAGGACACAAGAGGCCCCGGAGGGCTGGGCTCTCACCGCTGTGCAGAAGTAGCCACAGCCAGGACAGCACTGGTGCTTCACCATGCGGCCCCGGTGGTCTTCACACAGCACCAGGAGGGGCGCCTTGTTGGACGGGCGCATCAGCTCATACTTGACCACGCTGTTGGTGCACCGGCCCAGCTGCAACCAGACAAGACCAGGGATCAGTGAGAGAGCCACGAGGCCACGAGGCTTTCCCACCCTCCAGGCCCTAGGAGGTGCCCGACACATGGGAGGGGCTCAGCGAGTGTGAGCTGACTGGAAGAGCAGGGAGCCTTGCGAGGCTGGCTTGGGTTCCCGAGCACACGCCTTTCGCCAGTGCTGGGGGCCAGCCGGGAACCCCGGGGGGTGCCGCTGTCTTCCGCACAGTCTGCAGAAGACGGCCGTCACACGGCCAAACCCAGTGTGCCAGGAGCAACTGGCACACATGCACCAGACCAGAGAACCAGCTGGAATGTCAGGGTGAGAGTGGGTCTGGGCTGGGTACGCAAGGAAAACGGAGATACAGCAAGTAGGACAGCCAGGCCAGGCCAGCAGTGGGGGATGGGGTAGCCAATCCGTGGACTCCCGATATCCCAGAGCAGCCAGAGCACCCCACACAGGGCAAGAAGCAGACAACAGAGTCTCCTGGGTCTGCCTGAGGGACGTAGCCACTGGAGGGTTCCCAGAAGACCAGAGTTTGAGGGTGCTCCTCCAGGGGCACACAGAGGCTGCTCTGGGGAGAGACACCCCGGACGCTACCGTGCTCTGCAATGTGCCAGACAAAGGGTTACTGGTTTGCTACGTAAAGCTCTCCAACAGCCAAGAAGAAGCAAAAAATAGCCCAACAGAAAAATAAGCCTCTGCTCATTATTGTTAATTCACAAAAGAACTACAAAGGCCCCCAAAACACATGATGAAATGTCTGAACTTCCTGGTAATGAAAGATATGCAGCATAAAAAGCCTATGACATTCCTCCCATTCTGCCCAGTGCAATGTCACCTCTCAGCAGGTGGCCTGCAAGAGCAGGCCAGTGGCCCTGAGGTCTGTAGAAATGGACACACCAACACTGAGCTCTGTGTAAGCTTTACCGCAAGCAATTTGGAGAAATGAACGCAAAAGCTTTCAAATGCATTTTCTTCTTTTAAGACTGCCTGAGTAAGTGCACAAACACGTATCTAGGAAGATGCAGCATTTGCAACAACAGAACGATAGAAACAACCAACATGTCAGTCCACAGAATAGTGACCCCAGGACGTGCCTGGGTGGCATTACTGATCTACTGATCGCTGAAACCAGCGAGGACTTCACTGATGCCCAAAGGAGACTGTATTAGAACCATCCAGGAGTTTTTATTTTTCCCCGAGACAGTCTGGGCATCACCCCGTATCTATGGAACAAAAATCGAAAGGCATAGAACAGGGCATGTATACCCTGACCCCCCACGCCACCCCACCACGCACACCACCAACTGCTTCTGCTGTGGACCCCTGGTCAAGACCCGTGGACGTAAAGCATCCATAGCTATTGATTTTGGAAAATGTTTACAATATTTAAAGGAAAAAACAAGTTAAAAAACTTTGTAAAAAATTCAACGTAGCATAGACATAGAAAGGTCTGGAAGGACATAAAAAATACAAAGACTGATTTCCTCAGTTTGTGCATGTCTGCAGTGTCTGGATGTTTCACAACGCACACGCATCGTTTGTGTGACTGTGAAGACGACAGAGGTGTGTGGCCCTGTCTGCGCTCTCTGTGCCACGGACACAGAAGAGCTGGGGACTGCGGGTTCCAGGCAGAAGGGCAGGAGGATACCAGGAAGTGGATCTTTTGGGAAGAGTCCTTCACATGAATAACGACGGAGTCTAGTTAGGGCTGGGAAAAAGATACAACAGGCCCAGCACTGCGGGAGGCCGAGGCGGGAGGATCAGTGAGCTGTGATGATGCCACTGCACTCCAGCCTGGGCGACAGGGGAGGGCGGGGAGGGGAGAAGATGCAATCAAAGCAGACCCCCGGGCTCAGCTGTGAATGTCGCCACAGCAGGTACAAGCCACAGCCCCAGGAAGTCGGCACTGGGTGTCACACGTGGTGGGGCAGGTTCAGACCCAGAGACGCCTCCTTAGAGCCCACGTGGACCCTTCTCCCTTACTGAACAAAGCAGCCAGAGGGGGAAGCAAAGCTAGGGCACAGGTGAAAACCCCCTGTGGCTGAGGGCAGGGCTACAGTCAAACCCTCTGCTCCCAGTGGACGGCTGTAAATGGTTCTGGGCCCAGGACCCTCTGCAGGGAGATCACTGAGGCTCCTATGCCCGTGGGTTGGAGTGGGGAGACCCACTCCAGACGTGAGACTGCGTTTCCCTGCCCAGGTGCACAGGGCCTGCCGAGGACGGGCTCCAGGACGACAGGTAGCCGCACGGCCAGGCTGGCCCAGCACCGAGTAACAAGCAGCGGTGACCTGCCGTGGGGGGACAAGAACACGGGGAGAGGACCCTCCTTGTGTCGCCAACGCAGAGGCGCACAGGAAAGGCGGAGAGCCGCGGGCGAGGCAGGAGCGCTGAGGGGCCACCGCCCCCATAGCAGTCACCGCCACTGCACTGACCCAGTACAAGGTGACGACAGAGCAGTGACTCTCGACTGGGGGCAATTTCGCCCCCTCAACCTCCCAGGGGCCTTTGGCAACACATGGAGACATTTACAGTTGATACAAATAGGCGCTGTAACTAACATCTAATGGGTGGAGACCAGAAATGGTGAATATTCAATGGTGAGCAGGACAGTCCCCTCCCCCAAAGATTTGGTCCCAAACATCCATGGTACTGAGGTCTAGAGGAATCTGAACCCACTGTCAAGAGAAACAACAATCAACAGAAGCAGACTCAGAGATGACCAGAATGTATTACAGAGTGGAAATTTTAAGAAAGTCAATGTAAATGCTAGAAATCAAAAAACACAGTAACAGAGACAAATGCCTTTGACTTAAGCATACTCAACAAGGAAGAAGAAAGAATTAGTAGATTTGAAAAAAAGGCCAATATATAAAATAATCTATACCTAAAATGAAGAGAGAAAAAAAGAGCAGAGCATCAAAGAACTATGGAACAATGTCAAACCTCTAATCTCTATAACCAGAATCCCAGAAGAGGAAGAAAGAAAAGAACAAGGCTGAAGAAGAAAAGCACTAGTGGCCAAGAACTTCCTAAGAATCAGTAGATATCAAACCAAAGACCCAAGAAGCTCAGACAAAACCTACACAGGATAAACACTGGAAAAGCAAAACAAAACAACAAAGCCACTACACTTAGGCACATCATTTTTAAACCAGCAAAAGCCAAAGATAAACAGAAAATCTTGGGGGCAGCCAGAGAAAACAGACACATCATACGCGAAGGAACAAAGATGAGAATTACAGTGCACTTCTCATGGGAAACTGCGCACACAACACCGGAGAGCCATCTTTAAGTGTTGGGGTGGGCGGGGAGGCAGAAACTGTCAACCTAGAATTCTATATCCGTAAAAGTATCTTTGAAAAATTAAGGCAAACAAACAAAAGCTGAAAGAATTCATTATCAGTAGACTTGTGCCATCAAAAAAAATGAAAAAAGTTAATGGAAGGTCTTCAGGCACAGGTAATATAACACCAGACAGGAATCTAGACATAAACAAAGAAACAGAGATCTCTGGATATATTTAAGATGAAGGTTAAGACTATTGTTATGTTTAATCAATTTAAAAAATAACTATAAACAAAAAATATAGCAATATACAGTGGGTTTTTAGCATATATAAAATTAAAATGTAGACCAAAGAAGTGAG
>NW_012150274.1:1588365-1605508 GCF_000956105.1 Propithecus coquereli | reverse complement strand
GTTGGTCACAGAGTCGCGTGCATTTGTCACAACTCACAGAACTGTACACAAAAATGGTGACATTCACTGTGTGTGAATTATGCCTCCATAAACCTGGCTGAAAACAAGGAGAAAGGAGATGGTCTGCTTCTGGCCAAGTGGAACAGGCTGAACACCACAAAGAGACACATCTTTTGGGAAGACAGCAGTGGCCTCGACACCTCCTGGAATCCCACACAAAGCAGAAGGACCAACTAGACAGCAAATCCAAACCCACAGACAACATCTGTAACAAAACCACGTTGTCACAAGTAGCAGAGACAAACCCACCAGCCATGAGATGAGGACGTGGGTGTCAGGTGGGGAGGGAAGGAGCACTGATGGGGGAGGACGTGGTCCCCAAGAGCGCCTCCCTGGTGAGCAGAGCAGGGCAGCGGGGGTGTGGGGTGAGTCCAGGGGCAGCCGTCAGATCCAGAGGGCTTGGTGCAGTCCAGCTTCCAAGAACTCTCAGAGCTGACCTGCTGGGGTCCCTCCCGCACAGGAAAAGTTGATGGGACAGAACAGGGACGGCAGAAGCAAAGGGAGCAGGTCCGCCCAGAGAGAGCTCAGGCCTCGCCCAACGGTTCTCAAGACCTTTGTATACTCCAGGGCAACCACTAAAAATATTTTTAAGGGTCTTCTTATACCTCTTAAAAATTATTACGGGTCCCAAAGAGGTTTTGTTTAAGTAGGTTATTGTATTGGTATTTACCATATTTGAGACTAAAATAGAGAAAACTTAAAAATATTCATTTAAAAACAGCAATAAACTGGGCTGGGTGCAGTAGCTAACGCCTGTAATCTCAGCACTTTGGGAGGCTGAGGAGGGAAGACTGCTTGAGCCCAGGAGTTTAAGACTAGCCTGGCAACATAGCAAGACTCTGTCTCTACAAAAAAATAGAAAAAAAAATCAGCCGGGTGTGGCAGTGTGCACTCGTCGTCCTAGCATTCTGGGAGGCTGAGGCAGGAAGATCATTTGAACCTAGAAGTTTGAGGCTGCATGAGCTGTGATTACACCACTGCACTCCAGCCTGGGCAACAGAGCAAGACTCCATCTCTATAAACAGAAAACAAAATAAAACAAGGTAAAAACAGCAATGAACCTATCACATGTTAACAAAAAAAGAACATATTTTAATGCAAATCTGTTTTTCAAAACATAAAAATGCTAATGAGTAGCACTGTTTTATAATAGTTGCTGAATTCTTTAATGCCCAGTTTAATACAAAACAGCTGATTCTCATATCTGCTCCTTCACGCCAAGCAGATAATCATGGATACTCTTGTTTGAAACTACACCAAAACTCAACAAGTGGAAGTTTCTTGAAGATCTGTGGCAATACAGAATCTCAAAAGCATTATCCACAAACTTGTAGTACAATTACCTTCAAATCCATTGTTCTTTCTTGCGCTTTGAATGGATCTTTTACCCTTGCTTGATTTTGTAACACTGTGCAAACTAGCAGCTCTCTGGGTTATGCAGATCTTCCAAGCGTTCGAAACTACCAATTCCACTGCCTGCTCTGTGAAAGCACGACAGCGGAAAGGAACACAGCTTCTCGGTATCATCATAAAAACAGTTGGGTCTCCTGGACCCATGACAGAGTTCAACATGAAGGCATCCTGTGGGCCCAAGACATGCAGTAACAGGAACACGATGAATGGAACCTGGCAAATACGTCTAAATACCCAAGTTCACAATGATGTTTATAAGAAAGAATTGCTCAATCTCAGAAGATGACAGAGAACCAATTCCATATCTTAAAGACTGATAAACACAGGGAAAGAATCCAACATCAGTCCCGTCTTTCCACTATGAGATGTACCACTGGGTATTAAAATGGTAGCTGAGAACTGTCTCTTTATAAAACCTTTCCAACCAATAAATGAACAATAAATGATAGAATTAGACCATTCTGAGACTTCCAATGAATGACAGTGGCTAACATCAGGAAAAGAGGGACAACAGGCCACCTTGTGCCCCCGAGAGTCTTGCAAAGGGAAAAGGGAGGGGACTGAGCCCATCTCCGTACCCAGCTGCAGCTCTGCAGGAAACACAGAGATCTGCTGAGCTGCAACCGCAGAGTGGAGTCCACATGGCCCAGGGGGCGGGAGCCTCGAGGGGCCAACTTGCTCGGGGAGGCAGCACCGTGCAAGGTGGGCGAGGTTCCCGCCTGGGAGGAAACCACGGGTGGGAACAGGGCGCAGAAGGGCGAAGTTCTACTTCTTGACCTCAGCGGTGGTTACCAGAGTTCACTTCAGATGATTCGTTAGGCCCAGCATTTGTTTTGTGTGATGTTCTGGATCTATGTTTAATTTTGTAAGAAAAAAGTTTACAGCACATTCAATGTAGAAAAGACTGTGAGTTTCTAAGCATGCCGAAGGCAGAAAGGGAGGTGGAGAGGACAGAGAGAAGAAAAGCCCAGCCCCCTGGACACCACTGGAGGCTCAGGGAGCACCAGTTCGCTCCTCTGAAAGGAGAAATAAGTAGCTCTTTGCTCTGCCCGTCCATGGTAAGACCTATTTCTGAAGTACCAAAGAGCCCCAACAAATAAAGGAACGTTCTTCCACACCAAAGAATTCCAGTTTGTGGCTGCAGGAGCAATGACAGAATTGCAAAGTCACCATTTTGCAACTTCTGATGAAAAACTGGATTCAGGTGGTGGTCACGGGGATTGACAGGTGAAACTCTCGGCCAAAAGGCAGGTGAGGAAGGGACAGGCGGCCACTGCAAAATCCCAGATTCCTCTTAGCACCACCCCTGGCTCCCAGAGCCCCTCCCAGAGCAGCTCTGCCACGACTGAATCATAAATTAAAAACCTTAAGTACGTGAATCTACCCAAGTCTTCAGATCTAACTTCCGGCCTACAGGAACTAGGGAAATGACTTATATGACATAGCAAGAAAGCCCTCAGCTAAATCCAGGACCTGCAGTCCGGTTTCGGTGGGAAGAAGGGGTGGCGGAGGAATGTTTTGGGCTAAAAGAGATACAAGAGACACTGCAACAAACTTAACGAGCGGAACTTGTTTGGATCCAATCAGAGAAAAAAAAGCAAGAGGCATTTCTTTTGACAGACATTTAAGTACGGACTAGGCACTACATAACAACAGGAAATTATTGTTATTTCTGTTACATGTGAAAATACACTGCTGTTATGTGGGAAAACGTTTTTTTCTTAATGGAAATAGATACTGAGATATTCAGTGGTAAAATGGAGTCTGTTTTAACACAGCAGCTCAAAACCAAGGAAGGACAGGAGGGTGAGACGACACTGATGGGCTCCAAAGGCTCTGTTGCACTTTTTCATTATAAAATGTTCTTTTGAAAATGTAGAAGGATTCTGTGGCGAGGTCGAGAGTGACAGAGCATGTGGCAGGTGACGTGCATGTTTCAGAGGTGGGGAGGCTGCTGGCCACACGTGCCGTGGGTGAGAATTGCTGAGGCAGGGCGGTCCAGCCAGGCTGGGATGGGACAGAACGATGCTGGCGTCTGAGTCTGCGCGTGGGTGCTGTGTACGTGAACTATGCGTACTAAATTCACGCGGCAAATAAATTTCCAAACTGAGACGTGACTGCCAGTCCCTAACACCAGTTGAAGGAGAGCACGAGGAATGCCTGTGGTCCTCCAAGGCTGTTCCCTGGACCAGCATCATCAGCAGAAAAGCGGAGTCCCAGCTGGGCTAGATCTGCTGGCTGGCACCAGGCAGCGGGGTGGGAGCTGCGGGCAGAGCTGCACAGTCCGACCCCCAGCGCAGCCCTCGCTGGCCCGGCCTGGCAACGGCAGAGCATTGTGGCCCCTCCCGGCGCTGCCTGTGCTCCCCGACTTCCAGTCCTGCCTGCGCCACTGGGAGACACGGCTCTGGACACACTGCCTGACCTCTCCGCCCTCACCTGCAGGGCCGCAGTGACAGTCTGTGCTGCACAGGCTGCCACAAAGACCAGAGGAGGCACGTGGGGACCGGCTCGGCACGAGGCCTGGCACACAGGAAACGCTGTGTGAGTTGTTGTTGCTGTTAGTACTTCGCCGAATTCTAAAACTTACAGGTAAGCCTCAGTAACTGTGATGAAGGGGACGCTCCACTGACCAAGAAGACCAGAGACCTCCCGGGAATGGCGGCCAGACGGCTGCATCAGGGCGTGGACAGAGCTAAAAGCGCCTGTGTTGACCCTGTCCCCAGCACACACAGAGCCAGGCCCACGGACGTGGGGCTCCTGTGGCTGCGAGTGTGGAGCCTCTCCCGGCCCCAGGCCACCAAGCCTCTGCTCAGCCCTCCCCACGGCCAGCCATGGTCAAGTGGCTGGAAGGGCTAAAGGAAATCTTGTCAAAAAGGATCAGAGAAATTCTCAGAAAACGTGAATTCCCTTTGTGCTCTGCCTGTTCCTGCTGTTCTGTTCCAGGCGGGGGCGGCCGCGGGGCCTGGGCGCAGGCTCACCCTGACACAACCCTCCCGTCTCTGCCTATTCACTTCCCACTCTGCAGCAGAGTAGGAGAAACCTTTATGAAAGCGTGATCGTAAAGAGAAACAAACAGGCCACTTTTATTCAAACTCGGTTTGCACCACCTTCCTTTCTAACATGCTCTAGACCTGTGTCTGGCTTTACCATCTGCAGTTATTTCATTCCGGTGTTTGCACAGCTGGCTTTGCGCACAGCCGCGGGGTTCCCTGGCTGTGCAACACGACGGACGGGGGCGTCTGTGGCTCGGCAGAAAGGGCCGTGCTCCCTGGGGCACTGGCTAATTTCTTGTTGTTTAAGTGAAAATAAACGGGCTTACTTCATGGTCCACACTCTCGGTAGCCATGCACTGGTTGTTGGCCAGGGTGGTGATCTCGCGGCTCTTCGGGGTTTCCATCCGGCAGCTGCAGAGAGGCACTTCCTGGAGGCCGTCTGTCTCCAGCGCGTCCGGACCGTTGGCCAACCCTAACGTTACACAGACACACGTCAGCGCAAGCAATCCTGACCTCAAAAGAACTGTCCAGAAAGTGATCAATTACAGTCTCGATAGTGATCTTGTGTGCAAGGAAATAAACGCAACACGGACGAGTACACGGGCACAAACGGCCCTGCATGGCGGGAAGCGTCCGATGCTCACCGAACACCCACTGCGGCCAAGGGAGCAGCCTGTGTCCCGCTAACACACCACCTGCCGGGGCACGAGAGCTGCTTGTCAATCTGTGTTCTCAGACCCAGGGCCTGAGTTCAAAAGAGAGAGGCTGCACCTTCAGCAGCAGCTCCTAAATCTTTTGGTTTTCACAGAAAAAAGCATTCGCTACACATTGAGACCTTGTTTTCCTCACTTGGTTTTAGAATTGCAGCCATCAAAAAATGTTTTCAGTTTGTAAGGCTTTAATAATGGCTTATTTGTTATCTAGAATATCATTCACCTACTATAATCATCTAAAGAGCCCATTTAGTAGGCTGAGGGAGAGAAGAGTTGGGGAAAATTAAAAAAAAATAAACTAGAGAATAATTAGGGCTAAAGAAGTTACTGGCAGTAAAAGCAGGAATCACCCCAGGGCAGACTGTGGTGGGCTGGGAGCAGGGCTGGTTCCGGGTGGGCAGAGGGTACCACCAGGAAGACCCCTTGAGCCCAACTAGTGGCTGCCGCTCCCAGAGGAAGCCAGGTGGCGTTTCATGCTCCCTCGTGAAACGAAGGAGAAATGAAAGGTGAGTAAGGGCTTCAAATACTCACTACTGACCTCCCTCAATTAAAAATAATTAACTCGTGTTTCCACATCTAAAAAATACACTGTTAAAGTAAATCAAAAAGAAGACAAAGCCCAAAGAACCCCTGAGCAGAAAAAGCCAGGTAAGCCAAGGAGGCAGTCCTGGCCTTGCATGATTTGAAAACATACATGAAACTGTGGGCTATTTCTTGCAAATGCCCATATTAAAGAAAAATGGAACTTACACTCAACCAATCAGAAGCAGCCAACCAACACATGCAACTAGGGACGTTCTAGCAGGACAGGACAGATGAGGCAACCGTGCAACCGTGGCCAAGCACGCGTTTTCTTTGCTTTACTTCCACGGTGCCCTGTGAGAGCCTTCCTCTTGCGCTCCCTCGGTGGAGCTCCCAAACCACTTCTGGTGGGGACCTGCCTAATTCACGAACGGCTGTCTGTGCCTCAGTTTACCTCTGAACACCCACGCTGAGTCAGTCGCTCTGCTCATCTCTAGCCCGTCTGGAATCTGACACTAGTCACAGCCAGGAGGGAACTTGGATCCGTGCAAAGGGTCAGTAACACATTAACTGATACATGAGTTATATTTAACTCACACCAGTTTTGACCCCAGGGCCTTGTGAAGCATATGTAACTCACACGTCTCTCTACCTTGGATGCTGTATGAACTATTTTTCAAGTTGCATATAACTCATGCACAGAAAACAATAAAAAATAACAAACTTTTCTTTAAATTAGAAAGGATCGTTTTGTTTTCAACGCTTTTATTCTGTTTTCCTAATAAAACACTGTGGCCCAAGGAAAAAAGTTGTTTTTCCTAGTGTGGCAGCCAGTGTGACAAACAGGTGGACGGCAGAGCCACGGTCTCCGCAGGGAGGAGGGCTCGTGGCCTCACCGACTCCGACACAGCAGCGACGCGCTCACCCGCCGCCGGCCCACCAGCCTCTCCTCGGGGTCACCCACACCCCAAAAGGTCAGGAAAATGAGGAGGTAAAATTCAAGTCAGGACTGTTACAAGGTTAAAGCTGGGAGGCTTCTGAGACGCCCTGCTCAGCGATGCCGTCCTAACCCTGAGGAACCCACACGAACTGCACAGAGCGGCTGTCAGGTCAGCACCCTCAGCAGGCTGAGGGGAGAGGTGAGACCCGGCTCTGCGCACTCGGGCGACGCCGGCTCCTTGGGCTTGGGCCGTTTTCCCAGAAGCGGGGACCTTCAGGGACATCGAATGAGATGTCCAAGGACTCTCCTGCTGCCCCCACCGGCCCGGCCTTCATCACTGCACCTGGGCTGGGCCAGCCCGGGGCAGAGGCAACGAGGAGAGACGCAAGCGCAAACCAGAGGGTTTCCCATCTCCATGCAGATATTCTCCTGGGGCCGAGGCTCAGGCCTGGACCCTCGTGAACCACAAGCAGAGCCGTCCCCAACCCACTGACCCTGCGCGCAGACTCCCACTGGCCACGCACACCTGTCCCGTCTGAGGTGTGCGGCCTCGGTCTCCAGGAAGCCCCGGCCCTCCGCCCTCCCATCCGGCTCCAGCTGCCTCGGGCATGAGCACAGAGAGCGACGCTACTGCTCCTTCCACTGTCGGTTCTCTAGGCCAGTCAGCGCCGACCAGTCACAGAAGTAACTTCTGGGAGATCCGTACAGCGACGTTTCAGCTGCTTCTACCACAGACAGAACAGAAATGCTCGCAGGCCGAAGGGCCCTCTGTGATCTCACTCACGCCCCCGTGGCTCAGCAAGCCCGAGGCCACCAGAGCAGAGGAGTCGATGTGATAAAACGAAACACCATTTCCTGCTTACAACCAAATTTGTAACTTCCTGATACCTCCAAATCTAAAAGCAAGTTTAGAAAACTTAAATACAGTGTTATGCTTAACCACGAAAGCGAGCACAGGTGACTTTGCTAAGGACTTCACCGTATTCAAGAGGTGTTTTTGCTCCATTTGGTGATACAAGAAGGAAAAAAATCATTGTTTCTTTGATGGTCTTCAGCTAAAGATGTGATTTCCTAAATTACATAGGTGAATCAAACCTCGCCTAGGGTTCAAAACCTAAAAAGCTGCCTATTTTTAAAATGATTCATTAAACCCGGCATCCACCCACAACCCCCCAATGCAAGATCCACGTGGAATGTCCACAACATGGGACCTCAAATGTTCCCACATTACACTTCAAATACATCGTCCAAACGATCAAACAGGTATTAGTTACTTTTCATTGCTATAAGGGGTTTTCTTGGTAGATGTTTGCTTTTATTGTTACTTAACATTGCTTTAAAAATTCTGAGTAATACAATAAAACTTGAAAAAAAGATACAATGACTATAAATGAGAAGATAAACTATAGTTATTTGCAAATGATAAAATCATATTCCTCAAAAACCCAAAGAACTGGTGGAAAATCCTTTAGAATAGTGGGTCTCAAATTTAACTACTCATTGACATCCACATGGGGAATGTCAAAACCTCCAGCTGCTTCAGCCCCAACCGGAGGCATAATTTAGTTGCTCTTGGGTGTGTCCTAGATTTTGAAATGTTTATAGATCTCTAAAAGTGATTCTAATGTGCAGACAAGTTTGGTAACAATTGCTTTATGATTAGTAAGTGAGCTCAGTAAATTGGCTGTATCCAAGGCAAAGGTACAAAAATAAATGTTTCCTATTGAAATATGCAGTCAGAAAATATAACAGAAAGAAATATCATTTATAATAGTGACAAACATACGATACTCAAGAATGGTCTTAGCAAGAAAAGTGTGGTTCTTGTGCAAAGCACATTATGACGTTATATTGGGGGATGTACGAAGACTCTTAAATACCTGGAGAGATGCGGTGTGTTTATAAATACAATGCAGTTCCAAACAATATTCCAGGAGGATGGGGGGAAGGTGTTAAGTGAAATTTTAAGAAAATTACTTCAAATTTGGATAAAAGAATTTTTTTAAAAAAAACAACCAAAAACCAACACAAACATTTTGAAAAATAAGAATGGAGGGTATTTGCCTCACTAGGTGTTAAAGCAGATTTATAAATGTAATTCTGTACCAAGAATGAGGAAATTAATGGAACAGAGGAAACGGTTTAGAAAGAGCTCTTATGCTAAAGACAGCGCGACAATCAGCGAGAAAGGCAGCACTATTCGGTATGCGGAACCATGATACAAGGCTTTCAGCAGCTTGGGAAGAACAGCTGACAGAGAAAAGGTGAGTGAGTGTTAATAGCGGGCATGAGAACTTCCACGGCAAGCTGCGCCTGTGACTTACGGGCAGGAAAGCAGCGCCGTAGTGTTTCATCCCTTTACGGAACGTGCCTGAGAACTGTCAGCTCAACTCTAACCAAAAGACATTTTCGACCCACCAGAATCCACACCGGAGACCATTAGGCACAGTCCCCAAAATCCTGTTCCCCGTGCACATCCCGAGACACTGCCAGGCAGGAGCGCCTCCCGGCCAGGGCCTCTGTGGAAGGGCGAGTCTGGCCCACGCGGGAAAGCGTGGCAAGACGGAGCACCAGCACGCTGCTCCCACCTGGGGTGTTTCCTGCTTCACCCTGGAGGGTTTCCAGGATTTCTGCTTCCTGCTTGAACGCTGTGAGACATAGCACACGCGCTCCGTACCATGCCTACTCGGTCACCTTTAAGTGACGCATGTGACCAAATCTCCCACTAGCACCCACCAGGGGGCGTCCTGCTAGCAGACAGAGAACCAAGATGGTGCCCGGCCGCGGGCACAACACGGCGTTCACCTTCGGCTCCTGAGGAGGACAGGATCCCTTTGACGCGCAGATCCAGGGAGTCCAGAGAAACTTCCACATACCCTGTGCTGCCTCCTGGTGCCGTGGGCTCTGTGCTTCCCGAAGATGACTTATAAGCCTCAGAACCTAGATGCAAAATGCACAGACCGTAAAACACTGCGCCAGAGAGCCGCGCCCCGGAGGACGGGCAGCCGAGCCCCTGGACACGGGCTGATTCTGGGCAACCCGCAAAGACACAGACGGAAACCCACTGCTGCTCAAGCCATCCCAGTGCCACCGTCACCTTCCTGCAGTTCATTTTGCTACCCATACATAGTAGTCACGGGACGGGGGGAGCTGTGTCGAGAAAAACAAAGATGCTGCCATGTCAACACATCTTTCTCTGCAAATACGCAGCTACATGAAAGCTGATCAGATAATCAAGGAAGTGGATAAAAATGTGGTATACACGTGTTCTGTGAATTATTTTAAAAACAACAGAAAATTCTAATCTGAAGATTTGAAAGACTGGCTGATATAAAGTGGCTAAAGAGACAGCCCCAAAGGTGCCGTGTCGCCGGGAAATTGTGTCGGCTAGAAAGTGCCCAGTGATTCCCAGGGAAGGGTCAGGGACGACCCTGTTGGACATGGGTGGTTCACGAAGGGTGCCACTCCCTGGAGGGTAGTAAAATCTGAAGTGCCAGGGAGCAGGAAGGCTGACGGGCAGCTGGATCCCTGCATTCAGCAGCGTAGGAAGTGGGAAGTTCAACCACTACGGTGGCCTCCTCTGCCCTTGAGGACATGAGTGGCAGTGGCAGCAGGTCAGCCTTTACACACTTCCCAGGAGGGCCAGAAAAAGCAGCCCAAGGTTGGGTACTTGTGACTGTAAGGGCGTTTGCTAAGCCTATGGAGCGAACACTTAACAACAGACGACATCTAACCCCAGCACAGGGCAGACGACAGCCCCTCACAGCCATGCTCCTACATGCTAGCTGCCAGTATTATCCCGATGATCGGAAAGAAGGGAGCCGCTAGCACGGAGGGGCAGGTTGTCCCTAGTCTTTAATTCATGTCAGATTGTGCACCTAGATCTTAGACAGACAGGAAGAACCAGCCACCTTTCAGAAATCATTCCATTGTATCAATATGAAGAACATGAGTGCTCTGTACAACTTTAAACGTAAAGAATAAAGAAACAAACACTAAAACTCACAAAGAAATAAAATCCAAACTCCTATGTAAATATGTGAAAGCATGTATTTTATACATCACAGCCAGGGTGACAAAGGCAAAATCTGTACCCCAAAACCACTTTTAGACCCGGATCTGCAAACCCTACTGCTGGCCAACGTAAAAACCACATTGAGTGCTCTGGCGTCAGCGGACAAAGCTGAGGAAAAGAGCAGCAGGACTGAAGGACAGACACAGGTCCCGGGAGGCAGCAGCTCGCCCACAGCCCGGAGCCTGCACCGCAGAGCACAGGTGCCCCCGGGGCGTCTGGAGGACTGGCCAAAGTAACTGAAAGAGAACAAAGTGCTGCGGCTCCCTGACACTGGTGTAGGACAGACTGAAAAGTCCAGAAATAGCCCCAGACACCGACTGCCGACAAAGGTCCCGACGTGATTCAACCCAGAAAGAAAAGCCAGTTCACGATGCAACAGGAGCGAGTGCAGGCCTACACCCGCACACAAGCGAGCTCGCCACAACCCCGCCGCATGGAAACTGAGCTCAGCACGGACCAGACGCCGGCCTGCAAGCGCTGAAACTGTGAAAGCTCAACAAGAAAACACGGGACTAAAGCTCTGTGCCTGGGTCAGTCAAAGATTTCTCAGAGCACAAAAGTATGAACCGTAAAAGAAAACAATTCACAAATTAGACTTTAATAAAATGTTTTATGCTTTTGCTCTTCTAAACATGCCATTAAGAAAATGAAAAGGCAGGCCTCAGACTAAGTATAAATACACATAAAACACCCACGTGACAAAAGACTGGTAACCATGATATTTTAAAAGTTCCTGCAACTTAATGAAAACAACCTGATTTAAAAAGTGAGCAAAAGATACCAACAGAAACTTCACAAAAGCAAGCAGGCGACGGCTGAGATGCACAATCTCACCACTGGTTGGGCGGACACAGGCTGAACCCGGCGAGACACCACCGCACACTCCGCAGAACCACCGAAACTAAAGACTGACCCACACGGGTGTCGACAAGGACACTGGAGAACTGGAACTCCCGTGTGCAGTGGTGGCATCGTAACCCAGGACAAGCGCTCTAGAAAACAGTTTGGCAGCTTCCCCAAGACCTGAACGTACACCTGCCCCTCTGCTAGTCCACTCCGAAATATCCACCCAAGACGAAGGAAAGCGTCTGCTCGACAAAGACTTGTACCCAAATGTTCACAGCAGCTTGATCTCTAAAGCCCAAGACAAGAAAGAGTCTAACAGTCCGTCGACAGGCGAATGGGTAAGCAAACCGTGGTACAGCCACACCACAGAACACTGCCCACAGCAGACAGGAAGAAACCAGCTGCACACACAGCGGTGCGATGGTGCTAAGACTATCTGTGTGGTCAGAGAAGCCACAGGGAAAAGAACACAGAGTGACTCCATTAACCTAAGACACCATGAAGCACGGACCAATCAGCAAAAACAGCAGATCAGTGGCTGTCTGGGGCCAGGAAGGGGCAGCTGGGGGAGGGGAGGGTTAGGGGGGCGGCAGGGTGACCATCTGTGTGGATACTCCCCAGGGCACAGAGAAGGGCGGTCTGTGGCCACGGGGGCTGCCCTCTGGGTCCTGAGTGGAGGGGCCTGGGGGGACGAAACATTCACGGTATTGATCGTGGTGACGGTTTCATGGTCATAAACGTCAAAACCCACCCAACTGGGGACTTTGTTTATGCACGTTTTATGATACGCCAACTGTACCTCAATGAAGGTGTAAAAAAAATGATCCTTGGCACACTAAACCTGCTGCAGCCTCCCTGGTTTGAGGGGTGATTTTCTTCCCTGCATTCACCTTGTAATTCACAAAACCACTCCTAGAACAGGGGACTCTGACCGAAGGCCAACGCCGCCCCGTGGACCAAGACGCAGGCCACTCAGGACCCTGAGGGCAGCCACCGCAGCCACAGATGTCCCTCCTCGCACCCTGGCAGATGCCAGCCAGGCCCAAGGCGCCTGGTCTCCCTGTGCGGGTTCAGCATTCAACCGCGGGTCACGGCAGTTAGGTCTGCAGGAGGAAGCCACTCAGGATCAGCCAAGTTTCTCGAACGAAGCCCTTCCAAACATTTCTCTTTAACAATGGAGGCTTCTTTTCAGATGAAATCCTGACCACCCAACCCCACACCCCCAGGCTGGCCTCTCGGCCCACCCCATGCCACACAGTGCTCACCCAGTGCGCCGCTGGGCTTCTTTCTACTTCTCCGCCTCCTTTTCCTAGCAGGCTTCACCCAGGGGCTGTCGGTCTTCCCTTTCCTCTTGAGAAATTTCTTCTTGATGCTGGATTCAGAGCTCTGGAGAACCAAAGGGCAGGTGCATGAGCAGCAGAGCACGGGGAGCTCTTGAAAGCAAACACACCGTAAGTTTTGTTTTTCTGCAAAATAAAATACTTGCTATATCTTGATTCTTCAACCAAAAGATTAATTTCACTTTTAGACGTTTTTCTAGATCACATTCTAAAAGATATCCATGCTTTTCCCTAAACGTCTCCCCTAAGCTCAGTCTTTTAGAGGCAAAAAAGCCAAGAAAATTAAAATGGTATTTATAAATCTTATTTGAGTTTGGCACAAAAGAAAAGAATAAATTGGAAATTTCTATTCAGAAACCAAATAAATAAGCTCAGGAAGAGAGAATCCACTTTTAATCACATGCATCCACTCATCCTGCTCGCAAGAAAAGAACAATCAGTGCCTCAAGTGATTCAGAATCTATACCCACAGTAACTATCTACGTACAGAACAAGGAAAGAGGTCATTATTAATTCACAACATTTCAAGTTTTTTGAAGTATCTGTTTCTAAAATCTAGATGCAGAAAGGAGCCGGGCGTGGTGGCGTGGCCTGCAGTCCCAGTACTCGGGAGGCTGAGGCAGGA
Organism: Propithecus coquereli; assembly: GCF_000956105.1. Lineage (NCBI taxonomy): Eukaryota > Metazoa > Chordata > Mammalia > Primates > Indriidae > Propithecus > Propithecus coquereli. Next base: position 1,591,981 of record NW_012150274.1, on the reverse strand, counting down.
GGACGGCTTGGGCCCAGGAGTTGGAGGCTGCAGTGAGCTGGGATCGCATTGCTGCACTGCAGCCTGGGCGACAGAGCAAGACCCTGTCTCCAAAAAAAACCAAACAAATAAATAAAAAACAAGGAAAACAAACAGAGACGCAGAAAGGGCGCTGAGTGCCGGGCTCTACAGGTGCGGCGGGCAGGCCCGGCCCGTGTGCGTCAGCGGACACCACGGTGCTGGAGTGCGGAGGCCTCGCAATTCCTTCCCCCTGTGGCTACATGGAGTCACTTGGGAAGAGCCCGACAGACACAAAGGCAAGCACGGCTGCCTCACCGACCACAGGCGCGGGTCCCCTGCCCGCCACCCATCCGAGCCCTGCTGTCCGGCGCTCCGTCTGTGTCGCAGACAGCCCTGCTCCAACTGCGCTCCTCACACAGCAAAACTTCCAGAAAGAACAAGCGCTGTACCCAAAGCTTACTGCTGCTTGAATCCAACCGCCCTCCGCCATGCCACAGAAAGGACCCTCTGCCACCAAGCCCTTCTGCGTGATCCTCTCGCTCCCCGGCTGACGGGCCGGCCTCGCGCTGCCTCCTCCCTCTTTGGAGCGTCGCTCAGCCCCCCAAGCGCCCCTGAGGCCCCGCCTACAGCCCAGAGGCCTCTCAGTGTCACAAGCCGCTGGCTCTCCGTTCGGCCCTCGCCCTGGGCCTCACCCCGCTCCCCACCTCCACACTCCCCACTTCCTGCAGACCTGGGTGCCCAACTCAGATTTGGACTCTCTGCCGGGATCAAGACTTCAGTGTCTCCCCCTGGTCCTGTCCCTCGCCGCTGCGTGGCGGCCGACCCACCTGCGCTCCTGTCTGTTCTACCCAGAACACCTCAGGTCCGGCCTCCCTCGCTCTCGCCTCGGCCCCCGCGGCAGAACTCCGGCACTGCCCTGCTGCCCACTCCCGGTCACGCCACCCACGTCAGCAGCCAGCGAGCGGGGCCGCGCTCTGCCCCAGCCTGCCGGCCCAGCACCCGGCCGGGCAGCCTGCACCAGGCCCTCTCACGCGACTCTGCCAGGGACAGGACCAAGCGCCGCTCACCAGGTCCGACTCGTCACCGCCTTCCTCTTCCTCCCCAGTGTCGGCCGACTCCGGCTCCTCCTCAGACTCCCCGTCCACCTGATCAGCCACGCAGTCCAGAGGCGGAAAACCAAACAGAAAATAAAACTAATTAGGATCCCTGTGGCAGATGACTGGATCCAAAACAGATTTTAAAACGCCATAGCAGTGCATGCTGGGGATGCACAGGAGTGGGACCTGCCCTGTCCAGTGTTCGGGCCGGGCCGCCTGGCGGCTGTGGGAGTAGCTGCGTGCTGGCCCAGGCAGAGAACCAGGCACAGCCTGAGTTTCTGCTCCTGCTCCCACGGAAAGACCCCGTCCCCAGCAGTTCTGCGCCTGCGCCGTGTGCGCGCTGGGACAGTAAGGCGGCTGCCCTGGCACACGCGCTCAACCGGATGCCGCGGATAACTGCCCTGGCAAAGGTCAGTGCACTCCATGTGTTTTAAATGTGGGAGAATTCAATTAAAAAGTAACAAAACAAATACACGAAGCATAAAAAGACTTTCAGAGGAACACGCAGTGCAAAACCCGCCCCACACCCAACATTCCCGTCCCCCGGAGCCACCACTGCCGAGCTGCCCACACCTCCTCGCCGACGTCCCGGCATGCGTGGGCCTCAGGTGACAGCGCTTCTTTTCGCAGGCAGCAGGCACTGAACACCTTGTTGTGACTGTGTGTTCTTCTAATTAAAAATGTTTCGACATTCTTTCCACATCAGAACAGGGCCAGCGTGTTTATTTTGCTGTTTTACCTGTTCTATCTGCACGGGTAACATGTGAATACCTGTTCAGCGTCAAAGACCCTGCAACATGGGAGTACCCATTCGCCCCGCGCCCGCACACTCCCTGAGGCAGCAACGTGGTCTCTTTCACGCAGTTGGGCCACGTTCCCGGGATTCCCTCATCAACACACCCACACGGCTGCACACTCAGGGTGTGTTCTAGACAAGCCAGGACTCCGAGACAGACACGCGCTCCATCTGCAGAGGACGTTCTCGCACGTGGGGTCCGGAGTCAAAGGGCACGCACCTCCCCAACTGCAACCTCCCGCCGGCAGCGCCCACGGGGGCGCCACGGCCTTTCTAGGAGCACGCTCTGCGGGTCTCACTTCCAGGTACAAGGGAGTGAGTGTTTTCTGTGCCTTCACCACACCCTCTTCTACTGTCCCGCTCAACCACGGCCGCAGCCCGTTGTTCTGCTGAGTCCCTGCGTTCTTCCTTACGTGCAGAAGCCACACGTACTGCACATACCCTGTACACACACCACACGTACCGCACATGCTGTACACGCACTACACACACCCTGCACACACATGCACACAACACACATACTGCACACACACTGTACACACACCACACGTACCGCACATGCTGCACACACACACACGTACTGCACACACACTGTACACACACCACACGTACCGCACATGCTGTACACGCGCTACACACACACCCTGCACACACATGCACACAACACACGTACCGTACATACTGTACACACACTACACACGCTGCACACACACACACACACACTGTACACACACCACACGTACTGCACATACTGTACATGCACCACACACACACCCTGCACACACACACTACACACATGTACTGCACATACTGTACATGCACTACACACACCCTGCACACAACACACGTACTGCATACTGTACATGCACTACACACCCTGCACACACATAGACGCACACCTACACACATACTATACATACCCTACACACACATGCATACGACACATACTATACACACACTACACGTACTGCATATTGTACATGCACTACACACACACCCCCACAATACTGCACACACTATACACACTACACGTACTGTACATACTGTACATGCACTACACACACATACACCACACGTACAATACACTACACACATACTATGCAAACCCTACAGACACATGCACACAACACACATACTATACACACTACACGTACTGTATATTGTACATGCACTACACACACACCCCACACATACTGCACACACACTATACACACCACACATGCTGCACATACTGTACGTGCACTACACACACTACATGCATACACCACACGTACTGCAATACACCACACACATACTATACATACCCTACACACACATGCACACAACATACGTACTGTACACACCATACATACTACATGTACTGCACATACTGTACGTGTACTAAACACACCCTACACACACATATACCACACGTACTGCAATACATTGCACACATGCTATACAGACCCTACACACATGCACACAACACACGTACTGCACACACTGTACGTGCACTACACACTACACACATACACCACACGTACTGCAATACACTACGCACATACTATATATACCCTACACACATGCACACAACATACGTACTGCACACACCATACACACTACACTACTGCACATACTGTACATGCACTACACACTACACATATACACACCACACATACTACACACACTATACTATACATACACTACATATACACTACACATACTAAATACACTAAACACATAA
>NW_012150274.1:1575901-1577130 GCF_000956105.1 Propithecus coquereli | reverse complement strand
CCCTGCGTTCTTCCTTACGTGCAGAAGCCACACGTACTGCACATACCCTGTACACACACCACACGTACCGCACATGCTGTACACGCACTACACACCCACCCTGCACACACATGCACACAACACACGTACCGCACATACGGTACACACACTACACACCCTGCACACACACACATTGTACACACACCACACGTATTGCACATACTGTACGTGCACTACACACACACCCTGCGCACACACACTACACACACGTACTGCACATACTGTACATGCACTACACACACACCCTGCACACACACGCACACAACACACGTACTGCACACACATTGTACACACACACGTACTGCACACACTGTACATGCACTACACACCCTGCACACACACGCACCACACCTACACACATACTATACATACCCTACACACACATGCATACAACACACATACTGTACACACACTACACGTACTGCATATTGTACATGCACTATACACACCCCCCCACACATACTGCACACACTATACACACTACACGTACCTCACATACTGTACATGCACTACACACACACCCTACACGCACCACACGTACAATACACTACACACATACTATACAAACCCTACACACACATGCACACAACACACATACTATACACACTACACGTACTGTATATTGTACATGCACTACACACACACCCCACACATACTGCACACACTATACACACCACACGTACTGCACATACTGTACGTGCACTACACACACTACACACATACACCACACGTACTGCAATACACTACACACATACTATACATACCCTACACGCACATGCACACAACATATGTACTGCACACACCATACATACTACACGTACTGCATACTGTACGTGTACTATACACACACCCTACACACACATATACCACACGTACTGCATACTCTACACACACATGCACACAACACACGTACTGCACACTGTACACACTACACATACTGCACATACTGTACGTACACTACATACTACACACATACACCACACGTACTGCAATACACTACACACACACTATACATACCCTACACACATGCACACAACATACGTACTGCACACACCATACACACTATACGTACTGCACATACTCTACATGTACTACACACACTACACATATACACACCACACATACTACACACACTATACTATACATACACTACATATACACTACACATACTAAATACACTAAACACATAA
>NW_012150274.1:1571119-1572946 GCF_000956105.1 Propithecus coquereli | reverse complement strand
TATAGCGACTTACATTTACTGCAGTAGAAATGTCAGCTGAGGCCAGATGCGGTGGTTTACACCTGTGAGCCCAGCACTTTGGGAGGCTGAGACAGGAAGACTGAGCCCACGAGTTTGAGACCAGCCTGGGCAACATAGTGAGACCCCATCTCTACAACAAATAGAAAAAAATGGGCCAGACGTGGTGGTGGCACCTGGAGTCCCAGCTGCACGGAGGCTGAGGCAGGAGGATCGCTTGAGCCCAGGAGCTCCAGGTTACAGTGAGCTGTGCCTGTGCCACTGCACTCCAGCCTGGCTGGCAGAGTGAGAACTCGTCCCTTTAAAAAAACAAGTAGAAGAATAAGAAGGAATGAAAGGACAAGGGCAAGGAAAAGGAAGAAATTTAAGCTAAGAAGTGTTCACACCACAAGGACACACTATCAGCCACCACAGCAAGGACGTCCTCCTACATAACTCCACAGAGTGGGGTGCAAAGGTAAACAACACCTTAGCAATACTGTAACAGTCTCGACCGCACAGATCCCTCTGAAAGGGTCTTGGAGACCCCCACCACCACTTGGAAAAACCACTATTCCACAACAATGAAAATTACAATGCAGATAAGTGCCACAAACACAATGTTGAGTAAAATAAAAGAAGGCACGCTGCGTAACTGTACTTACATAAACAACAAAAACAGACACAATCCTACAAGTGCTAGCACTCAGGAGAGAGGTGACTTTGGGCGTGGGGGTACCTAACTGGGGGCTCCTGAAACGCAGGTGTAACTCCAGACTTTGGTCCGGTGGTGGTCACGCAGGACGCCTTCCTTTAATCACGACCGAAGGGGACCTTGTCGCATGTGCAAAGGAAACCCCCGATTCAGAAGCGCAGCACTGACTGAACTTTATAAATGCCTCCTAAGCACATATGTGGCTTTTCTCATTTATTCTGTTCACCTAGTAAATCCTGTTGACAGATTTCCAGTAATGAATCCGTCCTCTTCCCTCTGAGCACTGTGATTTTAACACATAACTGCATTTGACTAGAATTTGATTTAGGACTTTCATATTCAGGATGTTAAGTGAGTTCAGCCTACAGCGCAGCCTCAGAATGGGCCAGTGTGCTTTTTCCGTCTTTACTCTCCGGGACGTGACGTCCTAGAGCCACTGCCATTTGCTTCTGGTGGTGATCTACTCAGATTTGTTCCTGCCGTCTAATTGTGCCTTCTACTGACCACATTCTCTTCTTGGATTCGCTTCTGTTTCTTGATTCTCTTCTTGGCTTGACAGTCACTTGATTTTTTTGCTTTGTATCGATAACTAGAGTTATTCAATGTCTAGATTCTCTCTGGAAGATGAGAACCTCAAATCAAGAGAGAACCTGGAAACAGACTCAAATTCATAGGCCACATGGCACACGATAAAGGTGGCGTTTTAAATCAGAAGGCGAAAGAAATGTCAATAAATGGTGTCGAAACACTTGCCTAACCATTTTGAGGGAAGCCCTGGGACCCTAACCTCACATTTTATTTTAAAGACTTTGAGATATAATTTATTTACCACAAAATTCGTCCACTTTAAATGTATCAACCTGGCATTCTGTAACAAAATAAATTCTATGTAAGTCAAATATTCTTATAGAAGAATGAAATCAAAGAAGAATTAGAAGATGGCTTGTATGAATTTATTCAGAATCAGTAGTGAGCACGGTCTGGTTTACCACAATTAGAATGCAGAACCCAGAAACCATAAAGAAACAGACGAGTACCTGAGAGTTCCGACATCACACACAGGGCTGAAAGAAACACCTGGGGAAACAGCCGCAGCCGCGCTGGAGTCCCGGGTC
>NW_012150274.1:1568291-1571069 GCF_000956105.1 Propithecus coquereli | reverse complement strand
ACACACTACACATATACACACCACACATACTACACACACTATACTATACATACACTACATATACACTACACATACTAAATACACTAAACACATAATACACACGGGATAGTAACCCTTTGTCTGTAAAATATGTTATTGATATTTCTCCTATTATGTTTGTTAAGCTTTGTTTCTGTTACCTTTTGTTAAGTAAAACTTTTAAATTTTATCGGAACAACTCAGAGATGTCCATCTTTTCCTTCGTGGCTTCTGGGTTTGTGTCTTACAACGGAAGGCCTTCCTCATTCGAGATTAGAAAAATAGTTTCCAGTATTTTCATCCATAGCTGTGTATTTTGTGTTGACACTTTAAGTCTTCTGGAATTTACTTTTTAAAGTAAGAGCTACGGTAAGATAGAATCCACCTGTTCTAAAACTGGCCCTTTAAAGTGGTTTTCCGTATATTCAAGAGCTGTGCAGCCACCAATACGACCTGGTTCCAGAAGACAGTTCGTGTCTGCTGTACACCATGATACAGGCGTGGCCTCTGCTTTCCCCCAAAAGATTAGCCAATTGTCCCAATAATCTTTATCAAAAACGTCATGACCCCTTGACCACTGATTTAAAACCCCACTCGTACCGTAAACTGCATCTTTGACACACACACAGGTATGGCGCAAGCCCCTGCTCTGTTCGCTACCTCCCGCCCGTTCTCACTGTTTCCATCCGTGCTGCGCGGAGGAGCTCCGCGTCCACACCGACTGCGGCATCGGCAGTTCTGCGAAAATCCCTTGAGATGCTGACGGGAACTCTCTGGATCTGCTGATGAGCGTGGGGGACCAAACAGCGGATCTTCTCATTCAGACAGATACTGGGTCTTCCCATAACTTGCGTCGTTTCAACCTCTTCCAGCAAAGTTCTATCAGTTTTCCTTTTAGAGGCCACACACTTTTGTCAAATGTATTCCTAGGTACTCTGGTGATACTATAGTAAGAAATTATAGCTACTTTAGGTGTGATACTGTGCTGTTTTTTCCAAAGGTTCCTTATCTTTCAAATATCTGCTTCAGACCATCCAAGTACGGACAAGACCGGCCAGGTGCCGATGCAGCGCCCTGTTCTCCGCATGACTGTGCGTCTTGAAATTTTCTACTTTGAAAGGTTTTTAAAACACCCCTACGCGTTTGCTGATTTCACTGACATTGCCGGCATCATGTTTTCTAACTGGTTATCGCGGCTCTACAAGAAAATGGTTTTCAGATCTTGATCACACACGAGTTCAGCTCACCAGACCTAACAGTCTTAGCTGATCTTCCTGCGTGTTTTAGATGGACGATTACATTCCCAGCAAACTCCTGTCTTTTTAAATATTGATGTTCCCTGCTGGTTCTTCTCTTACAGAATCAGCAGGAGTTGTCGACGCTGCTGTGCTGACACTAGAGGTGAAAGCAGCAAGTCCTCCCCCTTTTCATGACTGACGAGAACCGCTTCGAATTTCTCACTACGAAATAACCCTTTTCGGAGGATTCTGACGGCTTCAGTCAGCTTTATTTAATGTTAGTTTCCTTTTAATTTCACTGGGTAGTCTTACATTTTAAACAAGATCGAGCGATGACACTACCGACCGAAAGAGGCAGATTAACACAGTTAACGTCACTCCTGCTGCGCTCGGTGCAGTGGCTGCAAGGAAGGACGAAGCTGCTCCGCACTGCAACCACGGCAGCCAAGGAGCACGCACGCCGCACACCCTGGGAAACTGGACAGAGAAGGGGCAACAGCCGACATGAAAATAAATAAGCAAATAAAAAAGGGACCTGCATTCTGAGGCAGCTGAACTGAGAGAGCTAAAGCCTGCGTCAGCCAGGAAGGCAGCAAACCAGGGTGGCACGCACGGGACTCACGGCTGCCCTCGCCCAGCTTCCAGCTGGGACCTGCCAGCCCCCGACCCAGCAGGACACGGCCCCCGTCACCAAGCCCAGCTACAGCTTTGGGCTAAAAGGTGAGGGTCCGGCTTCCCCCTAACCTGCACCCAGAGTGACCGCCACGCCTAAGTGACAGGACTTGGAGACTGATTTCGGATCTCAGTGGCTAGACGAGGATGCCAGTCGCTCCCGTGAAAAGGCCGCAAGTGGAGGAAGAGGTCGTGTTGACTATACACACAACATGGGCTCGTTTCCAGACCCAAGAACTACAAAATGCTTTTCAAAAAAGACAAACGACTCAATAAATAGATGGCTGCGACTTAAACTGCACTTCACAAAAGAAGGCATCCACATGGCAAATAAGCACACGAGAAAGTTCTCAACCTTCTCGGCAATCAGGACAGTGCGAGTTAAACCACGAAGCAACACCCTGCCCCCCCCCCGGCAAGCCAGGACCGCGGACCGACACGCGGAGAGGGCTGCTGGACGTGAACCGGCACAGTAACCTCGGGAAACTGCGTGCCGCTGTGAGGCAGGGCAAAGCCTCGCCTGGGTGTGCGCCCAAGGAAACACGCGTGCACAAGAACGCTGGCAGCAGTTTCATTTGTGACAGCCCTGCTGGAAACCCAGATGACCGCCAACGCTGGAATGGACACGTGAACTGCGGACAGTCACGCTAAGGAATGCTTTATCACGGTGGTTCCTCAACATTTTGGTCTCAGGACCCCCAGACTCTGTAAAAAGAATCACTGAGAACCTGAAAGAGCTTTTTGTTAACATGGGTTATAGCGACTTACATTTACTGCAGTAGAAATGTCAGCTGAGGCCAGATGCGGTGGTTTACACCTGTGAGCCCAGCACTTTGGGAGGCTGAGACAG
>NW_012150274.1:1567792-1568241 GCF_000956105.1 Propithecus coquereli | reverse complement strand
GCCACGGCACTCTAGCCCAGCCAACACAGTGAGACTCTGTCTCAAAAAAAACAAAAAAAACAAAAACATCGTCCCCTAGGCCCCACTGCCCAACAGTGCCACATCAGGACCCAAAGTCAGCAAGACTTTCGGTGGAGACAAACCACATCCCAGCCACAGCACTGCCAGTCTTTGTCCTGACCAGAGAGCTCCATCCGCGCATGTGCAGAGGGACCACTGACAAGGAGAGAGCTGCGTCATTCTGCTGTTTTCTATGTGCCGTGTAGCTTTTGTCCTTCATTGCCTGCATTACTGTCTTCTTTTGTTACAGTGAAATGTTTAAGTGTTTTCCTCATCTCCTTTTCTGTATGTTCCATAGCTATTTTCTTTGTGGTTACCACGGAGATTACATTTAACATCCTAAGGTTATGACACTCTAATTTGAACTTATACCAGCTTAACTTCAATAA
>NW_012150274.1:1563841-1565939 GCF_000956105.1 Propithecus coquereli | reverse complement strand
AAAATAAAAAAAAAAAAAAAGAAAAAACTGAAAGAGCATGAATTTATGCCTAAACCTCAGAGCCTATTCAGAAACTCTTCTGGGGTTCCCTGAGATGCGGGGCCCAGTGCTCAGGAGCTGCCTGTGTCTGGCCACGGGCAATGGCATGGCTGAGACACGTGCCCACCCTCGGGGGACACAGGAGAAGCAGCCCCTGAAGAGAGCATGCCGGCCTGTCGTGATGAAGCGGGCGTGAGCAGAACTGCACACCACTCCCCAGGCCGAACACACCAGCCTGGACGTCTGCTCCACAAGGAGGGGCGAAGCTTCAGCCTGCAGAGCGTCCCGGGTGCACTGAGGAGCGTCGCACAAAAGCCAACCGCAAGCAGCCACCACGGGCACAGGGCAGCCCGTCAATCAATAGTCCGGGTTATTGATGTTATTAGCTGTCAATCTAGAGTTTAAGAAAAAGCTCAAGAGACTTTCTTCAATAAACGCTTTAAGGGAAGACAAACACTTCTCAGACGAAAATAAACTGAGGTAGTCATTCCAGAAAAACAAAATACAAAAATCCAAGTCAAAAGCAAACAGGAGATTTTATCAAGGCCTAGAAGCGCCCAGACGCCGACCCTCGGAACCGACGACAGTTGGCTCGGTGATTCTCTCCCTCGTCCTGTGACCCAGGACGGCAGCGTCCTACCTTCTGAGCGCGGTCGGTCTCCGACATGCTCTCCTTTGAGGTCCTGCTGTCCTCGGTGGGGAAGGCGGCTGCCTGCTCGGCCCCGTGCCCATCGTCCTCCTCAAGCTCCTCGGAGTCGTCCTCGTCCGAGTCCACCTCCAAGCTCTCCCCGTTCACGTGGAGGGTGCCGTCGCCCAGGTCCTTCTCGCCCTGGAACACAGCGGGTGTCCACCCCGAGGCAGAGCCACTGTGCTTCACGAACAAACCTGCTCTCACCCACAGCTCCAGGAGACTGGGAGGGGCCGGGCCCCGTGGGGGACAGGACACATTGCCAGACCCCTGCCCCACCTGGAGAAGAGCCTGGCAGCAGTGAGCAGGGAAAGGGCAGGGAGGACGGGGTGGGCTTTGCAGCGGGCCCTCGGGTGCGGAGGCTGTGTCCCTAGACAGAGGAGCTTTAGAGCTCCGGCTCCTCCCACAGGGACCAAGTCCACCCAAGCCACAGGTGGCCTCGCAACACTCTCGTGGCCAAACAGGTCCTGAACACAAACGTACTTCCCAGCGCACGTGGCACATGACTCAATCGCCCCTCTTACCTTGGAACCCACAGTGGAATGAGTGATACTCTTAAACATCTCAATCACCGTCCTCTGTTTTAACACTTTGGTCTTTTTCTTAGGAACCAGGCTATAGGTTCCCATTCTTCGTTTTTTCTTCCGAGATACTGCAGCTGCTAAAACAAAAGGCAAGCAAGCTAAAAAAAAAAAAAGTCAAAAGGGGACAAGAAAGGAAAAGAAACACCATTCAAATGATTTTTAAAGGTAGGAGACGGTTCATAAAATCTGATTACCAAAACCACCAGCAAACCCCACCGTGGCAGGCGCACGTCCCACGGGCCGTCAGCACAGCCTGGCCCGGCACCCCCAGTCCAGACAAATTGCAGAGAAAGCAGACACACCTCCTGGATCATCCGTCCACCTGTCTCATTCACAACACAACACTGAGCAAACATCGTCGCCTCACGCTACAGTCAGGAACCACAGACCATCAGCAGCAGAGCCCTGAGGTGACTTCCACCCATCTCCTTGGCGGTGGACACACGACACTGCTACCCTTGAGGAGTCCTCTCACTTACGAAACGATCTGCGAGAACGGTGTGTGCATCAGAAGGCACACGGGCGGGAAGGAAGAGCCAGCCTCGCTCCCCACCCAGGGGTCAGGCCAGGGTGGTCTCCCCGGGACTCTGCATTCTCATGTGCAGGGAGGAGCCCGTCTCTGAAGCTCTCGGCCCAACCCGTCGCCACCACCAGGGCCCGCTCCCAGCACGGTCCTCCTCTCTCTGCAGTCCAGACACTGGGGGACAAGAAGATCCCTGAAGACACCGTCCAGCTCACTACTGAGGGACGAGACGAGAGGGCAAGGAAGGGAAGGCAGCCCTGGGAT
>NW_012150274.1:1563032-1563791 GCF_000956105.1 Propithecus coquereli | reverse complement strand
AAGACACCGTCCAGCTCACTACTGAGGGACGAGACGGCCAGGAGCAACATTTTAAAATCTGCCCTAAAACCTAAAAAAGTAGAACAGACGTGACTACTAAAAATAAATTTGGAATTGAAGCAAAAATAAGACATGTCTGAAACTCTGACGGATGAAAGAAAACGCTTCACACGTGTTGAAGACGTGCCCCAGTGCGTAGAGCAGGCTGAGAGTACAGACAGCCCCATGAACACAGCCCCGCACACTTTCCAGGAAGTCTGTTCTAATGCATCTACCTGGACTTCTCTGCCTACCGTTAGTTTTAAAATAATTCACCAGGTGTAACACTCCATCTTAAATAAAGATGGACAAAAGCTTTCTGAAAAAAGTCCGATACACTTGAACAGTGACACCAGCAATAGCCACGCTGGCCTGATTCTTAACTTTCCAGTGTTCCTCCTTGCCCATGTGTCGCTCCTAACTCAACCCTCTCAGACTGAAAGAGATCAAAAGCCCTCACTTGAGCATCATACAAGGTATCCACGGAACAAAAACATTTGTACAAGCTGGGCAGCAGGCGGATCATTTGAGCTCAGGAGTTCGAGACCAGCCTGAGCAAGAGCAGGACCCCATCTCTACTAAAAAAATAGAAAGAAATTATCTGGACAACTAAAAATGTATAGAAAACATTAGTCAGGCATGGTGGCGCATGCCTATAGTCCCAGCTACTCGGGAGGGTGAGGCAGTAGGATCGCTTGAGCCCAGCAGTCTGAGGTTGCC
>NW_012150274.1:1556551-1558530 GCF_000956105.1 Propithecus coquereli | reverse complement strand
GAGGAAGCCACGGGAAGCTGGCAGGAAGTTGAGGAGGGCTCGAGGGCCTCCTGGGGAAGAGGATTCCAAGTCCAGACCTCAAAGGAGAGGGTGCAGGCCCTGTAACGGGGTCCGGCACACAGCAGCACAGGGTGGACAACACAGAGAATCGCGCTGGCGCTCCGGCAGACTCCAGACAAGCAGTGTGAAGCAGACGGTTCTGGCAGGGATGGTGCAAGGAGTGGAAGAGGGCCAGGGTGGGGGGCACTGCCCAGCTGCTCTGTGCTCGGGTGGAAGAGCCACATTCCAGGGAGAAAGACGGCAGGCCCCAGAGAGCAGGTGAGGTGGGCAGGGAGGGCAGGGTGTGCGCAGAGCGCCGGCACGACCACCACAGCTGCCGCTGCCGTTTGCAAGGGTTTCCTCCCTCCAGCTGTCCTCACCCCACGGGCGGCAGCACCCACAGGACTATCCCTGCCACTGGAGCCGTTGTTCTCCTTCCCGCCGTCTGACCAGCCCCCAGGAGACCCCAGGCCCCCCCGTGCACACGGACGGCCCACACATTCCACGTTCACAGAGCAAATGAATCCCTTGAAGCCTCCTCTCAGGAGCTCCCCGTGGCGACCGCCTGCAAAGCGTGGTGGAAGTTCTGCAAGCAGCGGCTCCTTATCAACATGAGGACGACTGGTAACTTGTCCGTGAGTGCGGGACTCACGCTGCTTTCTGACGTGGGTTTATTTCCACCCCGCCTTTTTTGCTGTGCTAAAATACACGTAACAAAATTTACCATCTTTACCATCTTTAAGTGTACAGTTCAGTAGCATTAAATACATCAAAAATGTTGTACATATGCCTCAAGGGACATCGTTTTTTTAAAAATATGTCGTACAGCCATCACCACCCTCTACCTCTATGACGCTTTCCATCTTGTGAAACTGAAACTCAGTCCCCACTAAACACGAACTCCCCACTGGCTCTCCCTGTCCCCGGCAGCTACCACTGTACCTTCGGACCTGTGACCCGACTGCTCTGGGGACCTCCTGTGAGTAGCATCCTACAGCACTTGCCCTTTCGTGACTCACATACTTCACTCAGCGTCACGTCCTCAAGGTTCTCCCTGTGGCAGCCTGGGTCAGGATCTCCTTTCCTTTCAGGGCTGGATCCTACTCCGCTCTGCGCACACAGCATTTTTCTCGCAGCCCATCCATCCGTCAGCGTGCACCCAGGCTGTTTCCACGTTTCAGCCGTGGAGTGACGCTGCTGTGTACACGCATGCACACACACGCCTCCGAGACCCTGCTTTCAGTTCTTCTGCGTAAACACCCAGAAGCGCAGTTGCCGGAGCACGTGGCAACTCTGGGTTTAGTTTTCTGCGGAACCGCTGTGCTGTTTTGCGCGGTGGCTGCACCATTTTACGTCCACGCCAGCGGCACACGAGGGTTCCAGTTTCTCCACATCCTTGCCCACACTCGTCATGTGCTGTTTCTTTGACCGCAGCCATCCGAGCGGGTGTGAGGCCGTATCCGACTGTGGTTGTGACTTGCGTTTCCCCAGTGGTGCGTGATGTCGAGCATCTTCTCGTGCTTTTTCGCCATCTCTATGTCTTCTTTGAAGAAATGTCTATTTAAGTCCCTGGGCCATTTTAAATCAGGTTGTTTTTGTTGTTGTTGAGTTGTAGGACTTCTTTATATATTCTGGACATTAACTCCTTATCAGATAAAGGATCTGCAGATATTTTCTCTCCTCCCACAGGATGCTTTTTCACTCTGCTGATAGCATCTTTTGATGCACAAAGTGTTTTAATTCTCATGAAGACACGGTCTGTTTTTTCTTCTGTTGCCTGTACTTTTGGTGTCGTACCCAAGAAATCACTGCCAAATCCAGTGTTGTGAAGCTTTCTTCCTCTGTCTTCTTCTAGGAGTTCTGTAGTCTTGGTATTTAGGTCTTTGATCCGTCCTGAGTTGATCTGTGTACGTGGTGTTAGATAAGGGTCCAGCTTCACT
>NW_012150274.1:1549328-1551336 GCF_000956105.1 Propithecus coquereli | reverse complement strand
AAACGATCTGCGAGAACGGTGTGTGCATCAGAAGGCACACGGGCGGGAAGGAAGAGCCAGCCTCGCTCCCCACCCAGGGGTCAGGCCAGGGTGGTCTCCCCGGGACTCTGCATTCTCATGTGCAGGGAGGAGCCCGTCTCTGAAGCTCTCGGCCCAACCCGTCGCCACCACCAGGGCCCGCTCCCAGCACGGTCCTCCTCTCTCTGCAGTCCAGACACTGGGGGACAAGAAGATCCCTGAAGACACCGTCCAGCTCACTACTGAGGGACGAGACGAGAGGGCAAGGAAGGGAAGGCAGCCCTGGGATCTGGCAGCTCGAGGCAGCAGCAAGGAAAGCAAGCGGGGGGCCTCAGGGGCCTGGGGTTCCCAACCGGAATCTGAACACAGCAGCTCTAGGTCGACTAGTCTTATATGATGAGACTCTACAATATTTTGTCTTTTTTTTTTTTTTAAAAGGTCTGAGGTTTAAAGAAAAAAAAATCTCAAAGTCATTGCTGTAACATAAAGGAAACGCAACGACAGTGCTGGGAAAAAACACATGCTGCTTTAAGCCGGGCACAGCGGCTCACACCTGCAGTCCCAGCTACTGCGGAGCCTCTGGGGGAAGGATCGCTGGAGCCCAGCAGTTCGAGCCCAGCCAAGGCGATGCAGCAAGACCTCATCTCTCACAAAACCACACACAGAGACGTTTTAGTTCTACAAAATGCAGAAAGAGAATGCTGGCAGAACATGCATGGCGCGAACCGTCCAAAGCAGCTGGTCCCGTGGCTGTACCAGCCCGTGGACGCCACAGGATCTGGGGCACCGTCACCCCGTCCACCCGGCAGTGTGTTCGTGGGGGGGTGGGCTCCGAGCACACAGCCCACCAGGCAGACACCGGGCTCTGTCTGTCCACGCTGGAACAAGTGGCGGGTCAGCAGCACAGCTGTGCTCCGGTCTCCAAAGACCCCGGCAGCCGTAAGGACACTAAATTGACTGTCGCAATCACCTTGATATCTTGAATAGGTTTGGGGGAAGGGCTGGTGAGGGCCCTGGATTTAATCAGATAACCTTTAAGTCTCTCAACTTTAAAAATATTTGAGTCTCGAACAACACAGGTTTGAACTACGCAGATCCACTCCCAAGGGGGTGTTTTATTTTCGACCAAATGCGGATAGAAAACGGAGCTCTGCGATGCGAAACTCGCGTGCACAGAGGGCCCGCCTGACACACGGACTCTGCAGAGCTGCGTGGGGGACTGGAGCACGCTCAGATTCTGGTGGGGGAGGAGGACGGTCCTGGCACAAACCCCCCACACATGCCAGAAAACAACCATGTGTTTTCTCACTAGGTTTGTTCCCTCATTTCACATGGTATCCATGGTTACTTGTGTCACAGACCAGACGTGCACCTGTTTCATAAATAAAGTTCTGCCGGCACACAGCTGCACTCGCTGTCCGCGTACTATCGACGCCTGCTTTCACGCTGCGACGGCACGTACCGGCGACGCAGACGGCACAGTCCGCAAAGACCCAGATACCTGCCGCCTGCTCCCGCAGGCAGTTTGCTGACTCCCGTAAGGAAGCAGAGTGAGGACAAGGGCACGAACCCACGTGTCACCTGCCTAGGAATCACGTCAGGAAGTCTGTCTGTCAGACCAAATGAAGTACCACGTTCTAACAGTCTTTTCTTACTGGGCTAACTAGTTATCGATGCAAAATATGTCAGTTAACTATAAAATTTACCGTAACACAGTACAGAGCCAGGCACAGTGGCTCACGCACTTTGGGAGGCCAAGGCAGGAGGATCCCTCGAGCCCAGCAGTTCAAGACCAGCCTGTGCAACACAGCCAGACTCTGTCTCCACAAACAATTTAAAAATTAGCCAGGCATGGTGCGCCTGTAGTCCCAGCTATTTGGGAGGCTGAAGCAGCAGGAGGATCACTTGAGCCCATGAGTTCGAGGATGCAGTGAGCTAGGAAAACGCCACTGCACTCCAGCCCAGCAAGAGCAAGACCCAGTCTCAAAAA
>NW_012150274.1:1532754-1539008 GCF_000956105.1 Propithecus coquereli | reverse complement strand
TCTGGAAAACACATTATTTCCCCTTCCCTGGGGTTTGTTTTTGTTGTTGCTGTTGTTTATTGTTTTGGGTTTTTTGATAGCTGTAGGCTGCCTCTGTGCCAGGGGTCAGCCTGAGGTTTGAAATCAAGGTCTTCTCAGGCCTTTCCTGAGCCTGCACCTACCTTTCTCTGGGCACATGCCGCCACTTTCTAATTTTCCCTGTGTATGTATAGTAGCTTGAATGTCTGACTCTCAAAAGGAAAAAAATAGAAAAATGAAGTGGGAAGGAATAACACAGGCACCAGCCCTTCGACTCTCCTGAAGTCACTTGGGGAGGGGCTCACAGCCATGGGCGTGAAGGGCAGCCACAGTGGCCAGGGCTCTTTTCCTGCGCCTCTGCACTCAGAGCCCAGACCCTCACCACTGGAGAACAAGGTGCTCTCTGCCCACCGCTGGCTCCCACAAGCCGTGCGTAAGCTGCTCGAGGGGCAGAGAAGGCCGGGCTGCCAGTGCAGCACAGCCCCCACACTCAGAGCCGGCACTGACTGCAGCACGCTGCCCCGGCCTTTCCCTGGAGCTGCAAACCTCCTGGAGACTGCAGAGTTCTCAAACAGTGACATCAGACAGATCTACCAGCGCAGCACGGCCTGAGTGCAGAGATAGAGCCCTGATGTGAGGCTTCCTGCAACACCACCTTCCCAGAATCCTCTGATATAGGTTTTGGTGTGTTCCGTTTTTTGATTGTAAACTTCTACACTTCGAAAAGATACAGGACAAGCTGCTAACGAAGATGCCAATCCACTTTGCCAAGAGAACTCACATTCATCTAGAGACAAATCCTGCTGTCCTGGGAGCCTGGGCCGGTGCAGTCACCCCAGGCCTGGGGCTGCCACGCTGAGTGCACGCACCATGTTCCCAACCTCTGGCACAGCACGGAGTCTCCCAGCCCTGACACGGAGGAGTCAGGGGTGAGACACAGGTCCTACAGAATCACGGCTGCCTTGGACCTAAAACTAAGAATTTCAGCTGCCCCGGGAAACAAGCCGCAGGCACAGAGCTTTGCCAGGGCTTCGCGGTTTCATCAACACACCTCCTGACTAAGGTGTAGACCTGCTCATCTTGACTGCCCATTGTAAATTTACCAGTGTGGCAGGAGGAAAAAGAACAGACCTGTGATCATCACCGCAGTAATTTTAAATATTAATAAAAAGAGATGACTTGAAATCACAACTTTTCTGAGATAACTCTTTGAGGTACCAGCTCCCACCCTGAACGGCAGGTGACAGAGTGAGGTCTGACAAGATAATCACCAACCTGTTGCTGGTCTGCACAGACACTGGCAGAAGGCGTACGCCGTTCCTGCCGTGGCAATAGGCGGACTTCACACTGCCCGCGCCCCCAGGAAACCCCCCGTCCACACTCCTGCGTTTCCAGCACAGAGAGGTGCACCAACGACTGTCAGAAGACGAGACGCCCTGCATGGCACGCCCCGTGTTAGGAAGCACTTCCAGCCACAGAAATTGCAACTCCTTACCCTGTCTGGGAGGTGGGGCAAGCCCTGGGGAGTGGCTGGTACTCCAGGCTGGAGGCCACGTCACACGCTGCCCTGGACGAACATGCGGACTGACCACCCATGTCTAGCACAGGAACAGGAAAGGGAGGGGGAGGGGGTGAGGAAGGGCAAACTGGGCTGCTAAATGCACGAGCACATCGTTTTCGAAAGCTCCTACTAAAAAATGATGAAATAATAAAGCTAAAATAGGAAAAAAATATCAGCACTATAACAGAAGTACTAACTTTTGACATTCCTTGCCAATCCTTACGTGAGCGTAACTCCAGAGCTTTGCAAAATGCCAGGTATAACTGTTTAAAAAAAAAAATATTGAGTCAAAGAGCCAAAAAGTTGGGGGGTAGGGTGGGAAATAACTGATCTTGTTCTCTAACTTCCAATTAAAAGATCCAGGCCTCCCTGGGGAACACCCAATTGCAGAACTGGGAAGGAACAGGGCATGACGAGCCTGGACCAGTCAAGCCAGAAAGTCTTTGGAGAGTGATGGGGTCACGTCCAAGGATTCAGGAAACAGCCTGAAGGGGCCCCAACTGGCCAAGCCTAGGACACTTTCAGAAATAGAATGAATAACGACAGGAATGAATTATAGCCCAGAGAGTCAAATAAGAGTCCACGGATCAATACTTAAAAATAAATACAGATGGTTAGGTGGACGGATGGGAAGTTCAATACTTCCTTACAGCAGTCCTGAAAGAATGGATAGAGAGGAAACGATGGAGTTAGAAAACCACCACCCGGAGCCCATGATGCATGCTAGGTGTGTGTCACCAGAGGGTACCAAGTCCCCATCAGGATGTCACCAAAAGCACCTGCAAAGCCTCAGAGTCTCCCCTCAAGATACACACTGACCAGAACCTGGGACACAGGAACTTCGTGACAGAGAGACCTGCAGACTCCACCCGGCCACAACAGGACAAAAGGCACCAAAATCCCTCTCCTAAGAACACATGACAGTCACCTGCACTGTTCCCTGACCTGACCTCGATCCTGGGAAACACTGGGCAAACCCACATCTGGCACATTCTACAAAACCCCTGGCCTTGGCCCCTCAAAATGCCAAGGTCCAGAAAGACAAAGAAGGCTGAGAACGTTTCAGATTAAAGGAGACTCACAAGACACAACTACTAGGTGATTACATGGACCAGGACAAGAATTTGGGTTTTTTTGCTGTAATGGACATTAATAGGGCAATTGGTAAAAATTGAACAAGGTACGAAGTTTAGATAACAGTTTCACAGCAAAGCTAATTTCCTGACTTTGATAACTATAGTGTAGTTATCTAAGCGGATTTCTTTATTTTTCGGGACATTATAGTTATTTTTAGGAAATAACACTAAAGCATTGAGAAATAAAAGAGCACAATGTCTGCAATTTACAACTTACATTCACATCTTAGTAAAAAAGTTATACACTGGGGGAGGGGTGGATAATTATGCCAGGTGGCAAAATGAGTGAAGGTCACACAGAAGTTCTTTGTAGAATTTTCACAACATTTTTAGAAGTCTGAAATTACTTCAAAATAAAAAGCATTTTAAGGCCGGGTGCAGTGGCTCACACTTGCAATCCCAGCACTTTGTGAGGCTGAGGTGGGAAGATAACTTGAGGCTAAGAGTTTGAGACCAGCCTGAGCAACACAGTAAGACCCTGTCTCTATATAAAATTAAAAAAAAAAAAAATTTAGCCAGGCATGGTGTTCCATGTCTGTAGTCCCGGCTAATTGGGAGGCCAAGGCAGGAGGATGGCTTGAGTCCAGGAGTTCGAGGCTGCAGTGAGCTGTGGTGGTGCCACTGCACTCCAGCCTGTGCGACAGAGTGAGATCCCATCTCTAAAAAATAAAATATTCTAAAAGTCCAGAAAAAGACATGCACCTGTGGCCAGGCAACAGTCCCCCAAGTGAAGCCTTTCAGGTTGCTGGGCACAGCCGTTGGCTGACCTCACCCAAGTCTGTGGCTCCTCATGCAACATTCGCGGAGGCCTCCCAGAAAGACCCTTTCCAAATTCAAACTCGACTCCTCCATGACAGGAGTCGCCCAGCTCTGGGATGATGCCAAATGCACCCATTCTGGGGGCTCAAGAGGGAAAGCCTGGGAGCCTGAAGCAACCCTCGCTGCGAGGCGCACGAGCCCCCAACCCTGCCCCCCAGCAGGAAATCACATGTTCATCCCCCAAATGACCGTAGGAGAGGCCAGCCCGGGGGAGCTGGGAGCAGAGCCACGGAGCAGCAGCTGGAGACCAGGTGAGAGCGGATGACGGCTCTCCTCACCCAGGGCCGGGGGTCTCTCCAGCACCTCCCAGTGCTTCCAACAGCTTTGACTTATGCACTGGGAGGGTTTTCAAATCCAGAGTCTTCTACCCAAATAGATCAAGTTTAAGATTTTAGTAAAGAAAACAATCTTCATCCTGAGATTGAAAGCAAGCTAGGGATGAATGCAGGTAGGTGTTAGACAAGGTTTTAGAGCAGAGGTCGGCGGTGCCTCCTCAGGTGTACCGGTGAGCACAGAAGAGCCTGCTGCCGCCAACAGCCCGTCATCCAGAGAAGCCCAGACACAGCCCCGCGCAGCTCCCGTCTGGCAAGGGGAGGGCTTGGGGCACACATCCACACAGCATGGCTGCTCTGAGCCTCCCTTTACCTGTCTGTGACTTCGTGGTGGCCACGTAGCATTGGTTCTGAGGTAGCGACTGATGAAGGGACGGGAAAGGCGTTAAGAGCGGCTGTCGTCCGAAGTCAGAAACGCTTTTGTTGATCTCCTCTCTTGGTTCCTTGTGGTCTCGAGCTTCTCTGGGGTCCTTACTGGCTGCATGCTTCAAAACAAAGACAGTCAGTGACCGCAACCGTGCATAGCAGACGGCCGCTGAGACAACACACACCCAGACACTGCTCTTTCCCCACTGATTCCCCGCAACTGAAAGAGGACACACTGTGGGAGAGAGAGAAAGTCTGCAAACTGAGACAGCACAGAAGCATCTGGACCTACGGACTGTGTGCTAGTCACCCCCAGTGATTCAGGTCAGTGTCTGCAAACCGTGGCCCAGGTTCACAGTGCTCACAGGTGCATGGTAAGCAGGGGAAGTGGGAAGAGGAGGGGGAAGAGGATGAGGAGGGAGGAATCGTGTGTGGCAAAACCTAAAATATTACTTTTCTATCTGCTTCTTTACAGAAAAGGTTTGCCAACCGCTGATTTATGTAATAAATATCATTAAGCTAAAATATACCCAAATGGGCAGCATCAAAACCCCTCACAAAGTGCTTTCACAGTATAATGGCTACAAGCTGCAACATCCCCCAAATGGTATATATTCCACAGCTGATAATTACGCTGCATTTTCCAAATGGTCTTTTTACTCACAGTCTCACTGATCTTCTAAATCTGTCCTTAGTCTCAGCCTCTGTGAGACCAGCAGCGAGCCCCAGGGTGCGGTGTGTCAGGCCCCGCCCTCACCGCGCCTGCCAGACGGAACCGAGCCTCCATCCACCGTCTGCTTCCCGAAAGTCGCCTACAGCCTCACAATCGTTTCATCCCAAATCCAGTTCGATTTCACCAAACTTTACCATGCCACAGTAGGTACAGTAAGTGGTGAAAAGTGTTAAAGGACAAGGCACTCTCCAACAAATGTGCTGGGAAAACTGAATGTCCACATGCAGAAGAGTGAAGCTGGACCCTTATCTAACACCACGTACACAGATCAACTCAGGACGGATCAAAGACCTAGATACCAAGACTACAAAACTCCTAGAAGAAGACAGAGGAAGAAAGCTTCACAACACTGGATTTGGCAGTGATTTCTTGGGTACGACACCAAAAGTACAGGCAACAGAAGAAAAAACAGACCGTGTCTTCATGAGAATTAAAACGCTTTGTGCATCAAAAGATGCTATCAGCAGAGTGAAAAAGCATCCTGTGGGAGGAGAGAAAATATCTGCAGATCCTTTATCTGATAAGGAGTTAATGTCTAGAATATATAAAGAAGTCCTACAACTCAACAACAACAAAAACAACCTGATTTAAAATGGCCCAGGGACTTAAATAGACATTTCTTCAAAGAAGACATAGAGATGGCGAAAAAGCATGAGAAGATGCTCGACATCACGCACCACTGGGGAAACGCAAGTCACAACCACAGTCGGATACGGCCTCACACCCGCTCGGATGGCTGCGGTCAAAGAAACAGCACATGACGAGTGTGGGCAAGGATGTGGAGAAACTGGAATCCTTGTGTGCCGCTGGCGTGGACGTAAAATGGTGCAGCCACCGCGCAAAACAGCATGGCGGTTCCGCAGAAAACTAAACCCAGAGTTGCCACTTGCTCCGGCAACTGCGCTTCTGGGTGTTTACGCAGAAGAACTGAAAGCAGGGTCTCGGAGGCGTGTGTGTGCATGCGTGTACACAGCAGCGTCACTCCACGGCTGAAACGTGGAAACAGCCTGGGTGCACGCTGACGGATGGATGGGCTGCGAGAAAAATGCTGTGTGCGCAGAGCGGAGTAGGATCCAGCCCTGAAAGGAAAGGAGATCCTGACCCAGGCTGCCACAGGGAGAACCTTGAGGACGTGACGCTGAGTGAAGTATGTGAGTCACGAAAGGGCAAGTGCTGTAGGACGCTACTCACAGGAGGTCCCCAGAGCAGTCGGGTCACAGGTCCGAAGGTACAGTGGTAGCTGCCGGGGACAGGGAGAGCCAGTGGGGAGTTCGTGTTTAGTGGGGACT
>NW_012150274.1:1530570-1532704 GCF_000956105.1 Propithecus coquereli | reverse complement strand
ACTGGCTTTTACAGCTGCCTGTGTGTTTATCTCTACTGCATGTTTATTTCTGCAAATAGCTTCAAGTTACCAGCTGGTACCTTTCCAGCCTGCTGTACTCCCTTAAGCAAGTCTCGAAGAGCAAGTCTAATGGTAACAAACTCACTCAGCTTTGTTTATACAGTAATATCTTAATTTCTCCCTCACTCTTAAAAGGCAGTTTTGCTGGACATCAGATACTTACTTGGTTGACAGGTTTTTTGTTTTCTTTTAGCACCTTAAATACATCAGCCCACCGCCTTCTGGCCCCCAAGCTTCTGATGAGAATCTGCTGATTATCTCACTGAGAACCCTGGTATGTGACGAGTCTCTTTTCTCTTCTGCTCTCATGATTCTCTGTGTCTTTGGATCTCTACAGCGTGACTGCCATGTCTCGGTGTGGGTCTGTCTCAGTCCATCTCACACCTGGAGCTCCCTGAACTGCCTGAAGGTTCACCTCCACCGCTGTCATCGGGTATTCTTGTGGACCCACCCCTTTCTCCCTCTCTTCTCCTGCCCGGACTCCCACATGCACCTGTTGGTCCTCCTGATGCCTCGATGGCTCTGTTCACTCTTCTTCAGACTTTTTTTTTAAGAGACAGGGTCTTGCTCCATTGCCCAGGCTGGTCTCAAACTCCTGGCCTCAAGCGATCCTCCCACCTTGGCCTCCTGCCATACCCAGCTCTTTAGTCTTTTTATTCCTGTTTCTTGTACTCGGTCATTGCCACTGTCCTGTCTTCCAGCTTCTGACTCTTTCCTCTGCGTGCTCAGATCTGCCTTCAACTCCCTCTAGCGAGTTTTCCACTTCAGTCATTGTATCTTTTAGCTCCAGAATTTCTTTGTGTTCCTTTTCAGGCTTTGCACCTCTTTACTGACATTCCATTTTGTTCATACATTTTCTTGACTCTCCAAATCTTCCTTTAGGTTTTGAGCACATTTAAGAGAGCTGTTTTAAAGTCTTTACCTAACAGATTTGCCATCAGATCTTTCTTAGGGACAGTTTCTGTTGAATTTTTTTTCTCTGAATGGGCCATACCTTCTTGTTTCTTTGCATGCCTTGTAATTTTTTGTTGAAAACAGTACAATAATTTGGAAACTCTGGAAAACACATTATTTCCCCTTCCCTGGGGTTTGTTTTTGTTGTTGCTGTTGTTTATTGTTTTGGGTTTTTTGATAGCTGTAGGCTGCCTCTGTGCCAGGGGTCAGCCTGAGGTTTGAAATCAAGGTCTTCTCAGGCCTTTCCTGAGCCTGCACCTACCTTTCTCTGGGCACATGCCGCCACTTTCTAATTTTCCCTGTGTATGTATAGTAGCTTGAATGTCTGACTCTCAAAAGGAAAAAAATAGAAAAATGAAGTGGGAAGGAATAACACAGGCACCAGCCCTTCGACTCTCCTGAAGTCACTTGGGGAGGGGCTCACAGCCATGGGCGTGAAGGGCAGCCACAGTGGCCAGGGCTCTTTTCCTGCGCCTCTGCACTCAGAGCCCAGACCCTCACCACTGGAGAACAAGGTGCTCTCTGCCCACCGCTGGCTCCCACAAGCCGTGCGTAAGCTGCTCGAGGGGCAGAGAAGGCCGGGCTGCCAGTGCAGCACAGCCCCCACACTCAGAGCCGGCACTGACTGCAGCACGCTGCCCCGGCCTTTCCCTGGAGCTGCAAACCTCCTGGAGACTGCAGAGTTCTCAAACAGTGACATCAGACAGATCTACCAGCGCAGCACGGCCTGAGTGCAGAGATAGAGCCCTGATGTGAGGCTTCCTGCAACACCACCTTCCCAGAATCCTCTGATATAGGTTTTGGTGTGTTCCGTTTTTTGATTGTAAACTTCTACACTTTGAAAAGATACAGGACAAGCTGCTAACGAAGATGCCAATCCACTTTGCCAAGAGAACTCACATTCATCTAGAGACAAATCCTGCTGTCCTGGGAGCCTGGGCCGGTGCAGTCACCCCAGGCCTGGGGCTGCCATGCTGAGTGCACGCACCATGTTCCCAACCTCTGGCACAGCACGGAGTCTCCCAGCCCTGACACGGAGGAGTCAGGGGTGAGACACAGGTCCTACAGAATCACGGCTGCCTTGGACCTAAAACTAAGAATTTCAGCTGCCCCGGGAAAC
>NW_012150274.1:1513489-1521890 GCF_000956105.1 Propithecus coquereli | reverse complement strand
AACTCCTAGAAGAAGACAGAGGAAGAAAGCTTCACAACACTGGATTTGGCAGTGATTTCTTGGGTACGACACCAAAAGTACAGGCAACAGAAGAAAAAACAGACCGTGTCTTCATGAGAATTAAAACGCTTTGTGCATCAAAAGATGCTATCAGCAGAGTGAAAAAGCATCCTGTGGGAGGAGAGAAAATATCTGCAGATCCTTTATCTGATAAGGAGTTAATGTCTAGAATATATAAAGAAGTCCTACAACTCAACAACAACAAAAACAACCTGATTTAAAATGGCCCAGGGACTTAAATAGACATTTCTTCAAAGAAGACATAGAGATGGCGAAAAAGCATGAGAAGATGCTCGACATCACGCACCACTGGGGAAACGCAAGTCACAACCACAGTCGGATACGGCCTCACACCCGCTCGGATGGCTGCGGTCAAAGAAACAGCACATGACGAGTGTGGGCAAGGATGTGGAGAAACTGGAATCCTTGTGTGCCGCTGGCGTGGACGTAAAATGGTGCAGCCACCGCGCAAAACAGCATGGCGGTTCCGCAGAAAACTAAACCCAGAGTTGCCACTTGCTCCGGCAACTGCGCTTCTGGGTGTTTACGCAGAAGAACTGAAAGCAGGGTCTCGGAGGCGTGTGTGTGCATGCGTGTACACAGCAGCGTCACTCCACGGCTGAAACGTGGAAGCAGCCTGGGTGCACGCTGACGGATGGATGGGCTTTGAGAAAAATGCTGTGTGCGCAGAGCGGAGTAGGATCCAGCCCTGAAAGGAAAGGAGATCCTGACCCAGGCTGCCACAGGGAGAACCTTGAGGACGTGACGCTGAGTGAAGTATGTGAGTCACGAAAGGGCAAGTGCTGTAGGACGCTACTCACAGGAGGTCCCCAGAGCAGTCGGGTCACAGGTCCGAAGGTACAGTGGTAGCTGCCGGGGACAGGGAGAGCCAGTGGGGAGTTCGTGTTTAGTGGGGACTGAGTTTCAGTTTCACAAGATGGAAAAGATCTGGAGAGGACGGTGGTGATGACCGCACAAAAATATGAATGTACTTAAGGCCAATGAACTATATATACTTTAAAGTGGTTAAAACGGTCACTTTTGTTACGTATCTTTCAACACACATACGCACACATGACAAGGCATCCCCATCTCCTGGAGTCAAGACCAGGGAGAAGCAACCAAGGTCATGAATACCTGTAAAACAGGTGACCCCGGGGCTCCAGGCAAAGACGGCACAAGGGAGGCAGGTCAGCACAGAGGGGAGTGCACACAGCGGGGAGAGGAGGCAGGTGCCAGGGCGGCCGGGAGGCCCGTGGAGCACCTGCTTTCACGAGCTGCGCTCTCTGTCCCCGTCTCTCTCTCCCTCTCTCTCCCTCTCTCTATCTTACTTACACACTCTGTCTGCCTCTCTGCCCCGTGGAGACCCACCCAGCTCGCCCACCGTTTGCCATAACCAGATGTGGTTTCTCCTGCTCAGGCCTCCATCCATCCTGTGCATGCAGAACGCTGCTGGAATGTAACACATCTGCTCCGTGAAACTTTTTAAAAGTCTTTCTCAAACGCGCCAGGCGTGACTCTAAAGCACTGTCCGAACACAGGACCCAGACGGTGCCTTCCCATGTCACCTACAAACGACCAGGCAGCCTGCTGTCCACCTCAACTGGCGCTTGTACACAGACACAAAACGTAATTTTAAAGTACATGCAAATGAGGGGCAGAATTAAAACCTGAAGAGCAAATAACCACCTGAGGCTAGTTCTTTCTAAGGTACAAAACCTGTTCTTTAATTTAACAGGTTATCTTCAGAAATCTAAACAGTAAGATTAAGAACTGCTGAACCTGGGTGAGGATTCTGGATTTCGTTGGGACTCTGTTATCTAAGGGCGCAAAGGTAAGAGGGAGGGAAGGGAAGACCTGCAGCTGGAGGCAGGGTGGCACAGCCACAGCCGGACACTCACTCACACAGTCACCAAGAATCACTTGTCCACCAGCACCCAGAGCCCAGCGTGGGCACCTGGGGAAGGAGGTGGGCGTAGAAACAGAGGAGGAAGCAGACGGGCTGCCCCTGACACCTCCCGGAGCGCGCAGCTCGGCTGGGAAACAGTCCCGCGACACAGGCCGCAGCAACAGCGCTGCAACCCAGAAAGCAGGTTCCCTTCCCGCAGCATCAGCTTTCCTTGCTCTGTCCACGGGGGAAGCAGCAGTAAGAACGTCTGAAGCTGTGCTGATGCTTCAGTAAACTTTTACAAGAAAATCAGATTAATTATCATAAGCCTGAAACACTCATTTTACCACTGGAATGACTGTCTTTAAAACCCGATTTTCAATAGCACGTGGTGTCCTACAAATACCAAACAGGACTGGACTGGCTTTGGGATGGCAGGAAATTCCAAGGGGCGGGGAGCAGAGGCAGGTCCAAGCCACAGGCACCCAGCAGCTCCCGGGAGCAGAGCAGGGGCCCGGTCTCTGCCAGCACCACGTCCACAGCCCACGGGGACAGGCACCCAGGTCAGTCTACTCCTCCTTCCTCCCACGGGGATCCCCAGGAGCAGACGAAGGTTCTCCAGGGTGCAGAGAAGGCATCGATAGTCTTTGGGAAATCAGGTTCCAAAGCCTCAAAACACTCAAGTTCTCTTTCCCTACAAATGACCAGTCTGCAAATGTTTAGTAATTTTCAACCAAATGATATGTGTTGTAATCAACTGTATACTGTTAATTATCACAATAATAGCTCCAACCAGAACAAAGGCTTATGGTCAGAGAAGTTTTTTGAGATTAAATTTCAAAGTGCTTTTTTCCCTAAAGGAATATAATAAGGTGACAATAAAAGATCCTTACAGATAAAAATATATTAGAATAAAATCCTGGAGGTGAGAATGCAATAAAAGTATAACTTCAAGGAGATAAACAAATGATTTAAAATTTCTGACATGCATCCTAAAATGGATAATGGAGTGTCATCCATAGACCAAAAAAATGAGCCTCAACCCAAGCCACAGACCTAATACAAACGTTAAACTCAAAATGGATCACAGACTTGAAGTTAAGACAAAACTAAAAAGTTTCTAGAAAAAGCAATTAGAGAAATCAAGATCTAGGACTGGGGGAAGAGCTCTCAGACAGGACACCAAGAGCATAACCCATGAGAGAAAACTGACAGGTTGGACCTCATCAAAATGGAAAACACTTCCTCTGTGAAAGACCCTCTAAGAGAAAGGAGATGAGCTTCACACCAGGAAAAGTACTTGCAGACCACGTACCGCGTGGCGGACTCACACCCAGAGCTCTCCGAGCTGACAGAACAATCCAGTTACAAAATGGCAAAAGGTGTAGAAGGCGCATCACCAAAGATGCCACAGGTGGCAGGCAGGCACCTAGAGATGCGCGACAGGTCGGCAGTCAGGGGAGAAGTCCGCCTGACGCGTGATGGCTGTCACAGCCGTCAGGACGGCTGGGATGACAACAGCTGCAACACCCCCCGCTGGCGAGGGCTCGAGAAACTGGACTGCTCCAGGCTGCTGCTGAGACCGTGACATGCCGCAGCCGCTCTGCAGTGTGGTTGGCAGTTTCTTATACAGCTAAACATCTAGCACCATACAAGCCAGCAATGACACACCTGTACAGTCAACCCACAGAGAGAAAAACTTATGTCCACACAAAAATGTGTACATCAATGTTCAGGGCAGCTTTAACGTAACAGCCAAACACTGGAAACACCAATGTCCTTCCATGGGTGAGGGGCTGGAGTGGAGCCCACCACACGATGAATACCAGGGACCAGCACACACAGGAACGGACTAGTGATGCAACTCAGATGGATCTTAGGAGAACCATGCAAAGCAGAAAGAGCCACTCTCAAAAGGTTGCATACCACACAATTCCATTTATATAACATCTGAAACAGGCCGGGTGTGGTGGCTCATACCTGTCTTGATTTCGACGCTGTGCTCTTATTATGAAAATGTTACCACTGAGGGAGACAGTGCAGCGTACATGGGATGTCTCTACTATTTCTGCAGCTTCCTGTGACTCTGCAATCATTTTAAGGATTTTTTTAAAAGTTCTGACACGTACTGAAAAATATCGCAAAAGGCTGAAGCTGAGTCAGGTCAGCCATGCTAGAGCAAGCCGAGGGCCAGGGCCAGGGCAAGTGTCAGGTGCTGGTGTCGGGAGGCACCCATCTGGCTGTCTTAGAAGAGAATGGAACCCAGCAGCTGTGGGGACCCCTGGGGAGAGGGCAGCCCATGCCCTGGGCCCAGCAGTCCACTCCAGCCAAGCCCTGCAGGCACACAGAGCAAGCGCAGCACGGCACAGCGGCACAGGACACAGGCGAGCACGCCCGGGGAGAGGAGGTCAGCATTTGCGAGGAAAGATCACCAGCAGCATGAGCTGCCAGGTCCAAACAGAACTCTCACTTGAGGAATCAGAATTTATAACAGAGACTATAAAAGAATTATAATTGCTATCTTTTGAAGGATAAGACAAAATATAATTCAGAACAGTTTTTCTCAATTGCAAAGATGTGGAAACAACCCAAGTGTCCATAAATACATGAGTGGATTAATAAAATGTGGTATATGTACACCATGGAGTACTATTCAGCTTTAAGAAACAATGGTGACATAGCACCTCTTGTATACTCCTGGATAGAGCTGAGACGCATTCTACTAAGTGAAGTATCCCAAGAATGGAAAAACAAGCACCACATGTACTTGCCATCAAATTGGTGTTAACTGATCAACACGTAAGTGCGCATATAAGAATAACATCTATTGGATGTCAGGCAGGGGGGAGGGGGGAGGGGGAGGAGGGGACGGGTATACGCATACACAAAGAGTGCGATGCGCACCATCCAGGGGATGGACACGCTTGAAGCTCGGACTTGGCGGGGAGAGGGGGGACCAAGGGCAACATACGTAATCTAAACATCTGTGCCCCCATAATATGCTGGGAAAAAAAAAGTTTTTCTAAGAAAAACAGAAACAAAGATTAAAATCAGGGACATTGACTATAAAAACCACAAATGTCAGAATAAAACATACCAACATATGGAATGAACAGCAAGAATGTGAAGGGCTAAGAAACAAATCAGGAAGTTGGAAAACAGGCAGGGAACTGTCCAAGGAGACAGAAGATCCAACCACCTAAAAGGAAGTCTACAGGAAGAAACCGGAAAGAAAAATTACACGCAGCATTTTTCTGGAGCTACAGGCACAAATCCTCAGATGGACAGGGCCCGTGGGAAAGGTTCTGTGTGTGAAGCCCTAAAAGGCTGCAAACTGCAGATGATCCACAAACAAAGGACAAGAACACGGATTCGGAATGCTCACCAGCGATGTCAGATACAAGAAATTCCAAGGGAATGTGGTCACACACCCAGAACTCATACCCAAAGTAACATCAGGGTGGGAGAGCAAAGTAACAGCACCGCACACCGTCTGAACACCTCATTGGGCACGTGCCACGGAAGACAAGGGGATGAGCCAAAGACCAGCAGGCCGCGAGCCAAGCGCAGGTCCTGCCAGCACAAGCGTCCAGACACAGGCTCAGTCTGCTCTCAGGTGAGACTGAGTCCGGCAGCTCGGGGTTAGGAGGGAGCCTGGGGCGGGTCCCTCACTCTCACACTGCGGCCCCACCCAACTTCACTGCTCCTCACTTCCCAGTGAGGCAGGGTGAGGGCTGCGGATCTCCAGCTGGAAGGAAAACCCCAGGCCCAAAGCAGAAGAGGAAGGCGCCTCCTCGAAAGTATCCGACACGTCTTTACATCAGGGGCAAAAGGACCTATCAGAAGCGTTAAGCCCAAAAAGGAAGTGAGGAAGAGTCACTGGGCTCTGTCACACATTCATGAGGCACGAGCAGCACCTCCCAACTCCACAGGCCAGAGGTGACCATCTGTTGGATGGCCACTGCCGTTCACTGGCCTTTCTCTTTAATGCGTGGAAGTCCACGCGCCATCATTAAAACAGACGAGAAGAACGAAAGGAAACAGCAAGAGAAGACACAAAATTACCAGGCCTATGATGGATTTCGGCATGGTCTTGCGTGCCCTGTGAACTTTGACATCGGTGCCAGGGGCGGGAGGCTTCCTGTCCTCTGCGTCCACACTCCCTTCCCCGAGCACAGGCGATGCTGCGGCGGGCGTCTGGGGAAAAGCGCTTGGAGTCCTGCCTTTACCAGCCCCTCCAGGAAGGGTTTTTGCAGCATGGCCAGGAAGCGAGGAGGCCAGCGCGCTGGTAGTCCTCACGGGCTGCCCCTGCAGGCCCGGTTTACCTAGGAAGTATCCATTGCTGCCCACGACAGAAGTCTGCACGAAGTCGTCGGTCGTGACATGGTTTTGCTTCCCCACTTCTGTGTCTCTTTCTGAAATCCCATTTTCTGCTATTCGGGTGAGTTTATTGGTACCTTCCTGTGGGCTGACTTTTGTGCTCTCCTGAGTGTGTTTTGCTGCATTCAGATGACTGCTGGCGTCGCTTTTTTCACAAGACCCGTTGGTTTCGCCGTCTGCTGCCATGTGGGCCTCTCCTGCTTGTTTCTCTGCTGAACCTTCATCGGCAGCCATAGATATCTCTGCGGACAGAGGACAGAGAACCGTCACTAGCTGTACACACCCGCCCTCCTACGACACCACCACCAACGCAATCTCTTTGACTGCTTATGTGAAACTCCTACCGACAGTCCTTTTATTTCATATACAAACTAACATTTAAGTTCAAACATTAAAGATAAAATTATTTCTTAAACATGAAGTTTGAAAGTTAATTGGTTAAGTTAGGGAGTCACCAGTATAAGGAGAACCCGAGCATGTTTGGAGAACTGATAGAGAACAAGGCTTCAGAAGTAGCTTCTTCCCAAGAACAAGCCTAAACAGGCAGGCAGGAAGGGGCCGGACTTCCAGCTACCCCTGGTCTGCTCGCCTTTCTCTGCAGACACCGGCAGATCTCACCCAGGACAGTCATAACGAGAAACACACTTTACACAGAAGACAGACAAAAATGTTTAACTCCACTGACAGGCTGAAGCAACGAACTCACCATTGCATCCCTGGACGCAGAGAGAGCTTCCATCAAGCTTGCGGCTCCACCACTCAGCGCCCCTTACTGCTCCCACCTGTCCCGTGCTCAGCAGCTAACACTGCAGACCTTATCATTTACCACACTGATTGTCCTTCCTCCCCCAGGACCTAAGTTCTACGAGCACGACATCTTTCTGTGTGTTCACAACTGTGCCTCGAGCGAGCTGCGGGCCCCTGGCACATAATGTGTGTAATAATACTTTCTGAATAAATAAAAAGCCATTAATAATTTTGTAAAACCCTCAGCAAAACAGAACAGGTAGACGCCTCCTTAACTTGGAGAAGGCTATAGACCAAATTCTGAGCAAATGTATACTTAATTCGCAAATACGAAATTAACCACACACAGGACAAGAGCATGAGGACACTCATTAATAGCACTGGTGTGTAACACGAAGGAGGTGCTGGGTGAACCTAAGTGGAAAGAGAGAAACGAGAGGCGCAGGGCTGGAGAGGAAGGGACGGACCAGCGCTTCACACCTGGTGTCATCATCCCCTTGAGACAGAATCAGTCCTTGAGCAAACACACGAGTGCAGTAAGATTGCTGAATAAGGGCATTTCTCTACCCAAACATTAACTAGAAAACGTAGGAGAAAAACAAAGCTATTAGTCACAAAAGCAGGAAAAACTACAACGGATATAAAAAATTAGCCAAGATCACTCAAAGCCTGTGTAGAGAAAAACTTTTTAAACAGAGGGCATTTCATGCTCTTAAATGGGATGACACATTACAAAGCTGTCAGGTCTTCTCAAATTAAACCTGTAAATTCAATGATATTCTAATCAAAATTCCCATTAGTGTACTGAAGAACGCCGTGACCTTAATCTAATATATATACAGAAGAATAAATTTTCACAAGTAACAAAGTACATCATGAAAAGAATAACAAATCATGGAAAAGGAAAAACAGACTCACTATAACAGAGAAAAATGTGCATGGGCCCTGACCACACACCACTGGCACAGCTGGATTCCAGACGCTGCTCAGCAGGGCACGGTTGGAGGAGCAGCAGCAGGAGGAAGAAGGCAGCGCCCGCCCTGCTGAGTCTGAACCTGAAGCCGCAGCCCACACCTGTGGTCTCAGCTAGGCCTGGGTGAGTCCCCTGCACACTCACGCTTGGGAAATAACGTCCCAGACGGTCTGAAAACCTCAAGTTAATAAAGGAAAATGCAGAAGAATAGATCTGTGGCCTAGAAACAGGGAAAATTCATAAAACAGCAAAAGCATAAATCGTAAAAAGAAAAATCTAATTATATCAAAATTGTAGATTTTTGTTCTATAAGGAATTTAAATAGGCAGGTTAAACAATGAAGAATGATACAA
>NW_012150274.1:1506683-1512269 GCF_000956105.1 Propithecus coquereli | reverse complement strand
AAAGTTGGAGTGGCTACTTTAATAGCACAGCAGATTACAGAAAAAAGAATATATAATAAAAGGGCCTCAAAGTACTGGAGCCAAACACCAATGGAACTGCTAGGGGAAATAAAAAGTTCCGAAATTGTAGTCACAGATTTCAGCACCCCTCCCTACATGACTGATAGAACAAGTAGAAAATCAGTGAGGCTGAAGTACACTGCCAACAAACCTGACCCAACCAGGTACTACCGACCACCCCCCCAAAACAGCAGACACCTCCCGCTCAGGGCACACAGAACTCTTACCAAGACAGACCATAGTGAAGATGTGAGACGAGTCTCAGTACATTTAAAATGACTGAAGTCAGAATAAAGTATGTTTTCTGAGCTCAACAGGATGAAATTTAAAATCAATAACAAAAAGAGATCTAGTAAAATCCCCAACCATTTGAAAACTAAACAATACACTTCTAAATAAACCATGGGACAAACAAGAAATCAAGAGAAATTAGAGAGCATTTTGAACTGAAAGAAAATGAAAACACAGTCCACCAGAAGGAGTGGGAGGTCACTGAGCAACACCTGAAGGGCAACGTCACCTGCTGGATATACACATGCACCATTCAGCGGACAGGTGCCCTAAAAGCCCAGACATCACCACTACACAATTCATTCATGTAACCAAA
Organism: Propithecus coquereli; assembly: GCF_000956105.1. Lineage (NCBI taxonomy): Eukaryota > Metazoa > Chordata > Mammalia > Primates > Indriidae > Propithecus > Propithecus coquereli. The sequence continues at coordinate 1,511,602 of NW_012150274.1, read as the reverse complement.
AACCACTCCTACTCCTAAATCTGTTGAAATAAAAAAAGAAAGAAAAAAGAAAAAAAAAAAGGAATGTGTAGCCCTAAGCACCCGTGTCAGGGAAGAAGTCTTCAGCATCCTTATGAAATTAGAGGGAAAAAAAAAAGTAAATTAAACCCCAAACAAGCAAAAGAAAGAAAATAATATAAATCAGAGTGAGAACTGATGAAACAGAAAAGTAGAGGAAATCAATGAAACCAAAAGTTGTTTTTTCAACACAGTGAACAAAACTGATGAATCTTATTCTTTGAGGTCACACCCTGATACCAAAACCAAGCAAAGAAAGACACTGCAAGAAAAAAAAAAACCTACAGACTGATATCCCTAATTAACATAAATGTAAACATTCTAAACAAAATTATAATAAATCAAATCCAAAGTATACTTTAAAAGATAATATAAACAGTGTAAGTGAGGTTTATCCCAGAAAGGCAGAGTTGGTTTAATATTTAAACAAACCAATTGGGCCGGATGCTGTGGCTCACACCTATAATCCCAGCACTCTGGGAGGCTGAGGTGGGAAGACTGCTTGAGCCCAGGAGTTCTGAGATCAGCCTGGGCAACATAGTGAGACCCTGTCTCCACAAAAAAATAGAAAAAATCACCAGTTGTGGTGGCACACGCCTGTAGTCCCAGCTACTCGGGAGGCTGAGGCAGGAGGATCAGTTAAGCCCAGAGTAGGAGGCTGCAGTGAGCTACGATGATGCCACAGCACTCCAGCCTCAGTGACAGAGCAAGACCTCATCTCTTAAAACAAACCAAACATACAAACACATAGACCAAGTGATCTAATTCACTAATTTGACAAAGTAAGAGAAAAATAAATTATCTTCTCAAGAGATTCAGAAAATATCATTTGACAACAACCATTTCAGATAAAAACTCTAAGCGAACTATCACAGTGAAAGAAGGAAACTCCCTCAAGCTGACAAAGGGCACCCATGTACAACCTACAGCTCACACCAGACTTACTGGTGAAAGACTGATGTTTCCTTCCCTCCTAAACGTCAGGACAACATAAGGATGTACACTCTCACTAACAGAATTCTGAAGGTTCCGGCTGGGGCAATCAACAAAAAACAGAGCATTCAGGCTGGAAAGAATCAGCAAAACTGACTCATAGTTGACACGATCCCGTACGTAGAAAATCCAAAGGACCCTGTATGAAAGGTACTAGAACTGGTGACTGAGTTTGGGAAGGTTACAGAACACAAGATATATTATAAAAATGAACCTTGATCTAAACCTCCCACCTTATATAAAAATTAACTCAAAATGGAAAAGAAATATAAAGGTACGTAATAAAACTACAGAACTTTGAGAAACATATCTTGGAAAACTTTGGCTGGGAGGCCAAAGCAGGAGGATCGCTTGGGGTCAGGAGTTCGAGACCAGCCTGAGCAAGAGCAAGACCCCATCTCTACTAAAAATAGAGAAGTTACCTGGGTGTGGTGGTGCACACCTGTAGTCCCAGCTACTCAGGAGGCTGAGGCAGAAGGATTGCTTTAGCCCAGGAGTTTGGGGCTAGAGTGAGCTACAATGACACCACTGCACTCTAGTCCGGGTGACAGAATGAGACTCTGTCTCAAAAAAAAAAAAATCTTTGAGATCGAGGATTAGTCAAAGAGTCTTAGCCTTGACACCACAAGTACAAGAAAGAAAAACTGATAAATGGGATTTTATCAAAATTAAAAACTTCTGCTCTGCAAAAGCCCATGTGAAGAGGATGAAAAGATAGCTACAGACGGGGAGAAAAATATTTGCTCATTATATATCTGAAAAAGGACTAGTATCTAGAATATATAAAGAATTCTCAAAACTAAACAGCAGTACATCTAACCCACAATGAAATACCACTCCACACCCAGCATGACGGCTGTAATTCTAAAGATGGACGGCAATGGCACGTGGAGAAACCGGACCCCACGTGGACTGGCTGAGAGTTGCCGGGGAATGGGAATGTCAGAGAGCTGTTCTGGAAAACAAGTCAGCAGGTTCTCACACAGCTGAACGTTCACTCACCACACAACAGCAATCGCACTCCCGGGCGCTCACCCCAAAGAAATGAAACTTATATCCAACAAAAATGTGTGCACGCATGTTCGCTGCAGCTTCCACTTCTTAACAAAAGATAAGAAATAGAAACCACCCACATCTTCCCAGGAGCAGCTGGTTAAACAAACCGCGGTACATTCACACTATGGAACATTGCTCAGGAATGAAAAGGAGCAAACTACCGATATGTGAAGGAACATGAATGAATCCCCAGGGGATTGTGCCAAGTGAAAAAATAAATCAATCCAAAAAGGCTGCCTGGTATATGAAACCATTTACACAGACAAATCTACGGAAATGAAGAACAGACTAACGGTTGCCAGAAAATAAAAACGAGAGGAGGGATGTGAGGGTGCAAGGTGGAGCACTCACGCAAGACCAGGAAGGGCCCGCGTGTCGCCACTGTGGTGGTGGCCACGCCAGCCCGCACTGTGACGAACATGCACACACACCGCGCGAACAAAACCGGCAAAACGTGAACGAGATGGGAGACAGAACCCACGTCGACAGCCTGCTGGGATGCTGGGCTTCAGCTTTGTGAGCCGTCACTGCTGGTGGAAAGAGGTACAGGACATGAGCTCTCTCTGCATTGCTTCTTAAAATTACATGTGAATCTACGATTATCCCAAAATAAAGTTAATTACAAAAGCTAAGTCTCAAGTCTATATATACCAGCAATGGAGAACTGGTAAATAAAATGTTAAACACATAATTTATAAGAGCAGAAGAAAATGTGAAATAATTAAAGATGCAAGGCCTATACACTGGGAAATACAATGTGTGCCTAAGAAAAATTTTTTTAGGAACTGAATAAACGGAGAAACATACCTTGTTCATGAGTCAGAAGACTCAACACTGAGTCTCTCATGTGAGCTGAAACAGAAACCCGACCGCGGAAAAGGAGAGTTCTCTGCTACCACGCTGGGCATCCAGCAGAGACCCCCACGTGGCTAATGCCTGGAAGTCGGGCTCTGAGACCTGAGTAAAATCTCTTTACAACAACAACAGAGCACCCCCTGAACTGAAGGTTACTCTATTTCAGGCTATAAATGCCTACAAAGAGACCAAAAAGAGAGCAATTTATCTGCAAGAGAATGAATGATGTACCTTAGAAAAGTCCAGCAATCTTGTTTTTTTGAGAAAGAACCAAATCCAACATCATATTCAACCCACCAACAATACCAAACAACCGAAAATTACTACATATGCAAAAAGGCAGGAGAACCCATAACAAAGAAAAGAGTCAGTCAGTAGTCCCCCAGGGAGAACAGACGACGGACCGGACCGAGCAGACGGGAATGGTAAGGCTGTTGTAGCACTGTGCCATACTTAAAGGAAAACACACACACTACGTAGGGGAGAAACACAAAATACGAACGCAGACGCTATCCCGCACCCATCGATCCAAACAGAATTGACGGAAAGCATCTGAAATTCGCCTACCACGCAGCAAGACTGACAGTCAGACGCCAATGCCCAGAGAACCTGGAGACGCATCCCCAGAATCCACGCGAAATAGAGCACAAGGGGGAAAACGGCCGACAGGTGAGTGAGTTGAGCCTAAGTGGACTGTGGGACCATTTGAAGTAGTCTGATTGACACACACCCGGAGTGACCAAATGGGAGAGAGAAAGGAAAATGTATTTGAAAATTTATTTTGGCCAAATATTTCCAAATTTGATGAAAACTATAAAATCAGTGATCCAAGAAGCTAGTGAACTCCAAGCAAGGTAAACACAAACAAACCAAACCAATGCACAACATAATAAAATTGTTGAAAATCAGTGACAGAGATAAAATCTTAAAGCAGACAAGAAACATCACACATGGAGAAAAAGAGTAAAATGACCACAGATTCTAGTTAAAAACTAAGCCAGTCAGAAAGCCAGGGAACGACATCGCTACACTGCTGGGTGGCGAGGCCTGGAGTCGGCCCCGCGCACCCTCGGGTTCTGACCCACAGTCGGTTGGATCCACGACGTGAACCCTGTGGGTGCAGAGGGCCACCCGTGTTAACCCAGAATTCCACGCCGTCCACCACAACATCCTTCCAACATATGCTTTTCGGACAACGGCTGAGAAAATTAGTCACCAACAGAAAAACACAACAAATGATGCTAATTAAATTTCTTTAGTTGGCTGGGAAATGACACTGCATGGAAACTCATTTAAACATAAATAGGTTAAATGTAAGAGCACGACAAAAAAATATACCATGCAAAACATAAGCCAAGGAAAGCTGGAATAGCAATATACCTATTAAACTAAGCAGACTGCAGGCAAAGGGAAATTACCAGGGGGAGGAAAATACCCACAGTAATAAAAGGGTCAATTTGTCACAAAGATGTAATAACCCTGATGTACACACACCTGAAATGGGCCGGGCATGGTGGCTTATGCCCGTAATCCCAATGCTTTGGGAGGCCAAGGCAGGAGGATCACTTGACCTCAGGAGTTTGAGACTAGCCTGGGCAACATAGAAAGACCCCCATCTCTACAAAAAGTAGAAAAATTATCTGGGCGCAGTGGCATGCACCTGTACTCTCAGCTACTTAGGAGGCTGAGGCAGGAGGATCACTTGAGTTTGAGGCTACAGTGAGTCATGATTGAGCCACTGCCTGGGAAACAGAGGAAGACCCTGTCTCTAATTAAAAAGAAATAAAAAATAATTAATATCAATTTTCATAAACTCCTTCAAAATACGGAAGAGGAGGGATCTCTCCCCAATTTACTCCATGAGGCCAACGTTACCCTGACACAAAAAAATAGAGATATCACAAGAAAACTATAGACAAATATCTCTTAGGAATGTAGATACAAACGTCCTAAACAAA
>NW_012150274.1:1505759-1506633 GCF_000956105.1 Propithecus coquereli | reverse complement strand
GGCCTCCCAGAGTGCTAGGATTACAGGCGTGAGCCACCGCACCCGGCCATAAAGGCTTTAATCAGCATGAAAAAGCAGAAAACCTACCTGAAGAAAGGGAAAATGACACAAACATTTTCTGAAAAGGAAATTTACTAAAAAGGAAATAAAAACTTTGAGTAAGTATGTTAATGGCCTAAAACCCTAAATGAAAGGCAGAGATGATCAGAGTGATAAAAAGCAACACAATAAACAATACAGCTACAACAAACACATACTAGTAAAATGAGAAACGCAGACTACAGAGACGGCAAAGGTATGCCATGCGCGGGGCGGTCAGGACTGACCTCATCTCGGATGCTAATGGGCCAGGTGACATCTAGTCAACCCCAGTCCTGTGAACGCCTCCCGATTCCTACCCCATTTACCATCCTGAGTGTAAGGACATGCACTATTATAAATCCCGCCTACAGAGCAAAGCAACTTTGATGTTACTGCACAGATCATAGGCTCTGGTTCCCATGGCACTCTTGCCTGTCTGGAGGGTCGCCTGTAACTCTCCCTGGAGCTCGCAGCCCTGTCCCCCTGGTGTACGAGCCCCAGGTCTCGGGAGTAACGGTGCGGACATGCACTGTCTGGATGCCACCCTAGACCCGTAAGTTCCCCAATAAACCACCCTTTAGTGACAAACTGGATTTGTCTTCCTTGTTCTTTGGCTTCTTGGTTCCTTCAGCATTTGGGGGCCGCTCTGCATACAGTCCTTTCATAAACATGAGCAAAAATGAATTTTTTAAAAAGTTGGAGTGGCAGCTCTCTGGGAGGCCGAGGCGGGCGGATTGTTTGAGCTCAGGAGTTCGAGACCAGCCTGAGCAAGAGCGAGACCCTGTCTCTACTA
>NW_012150274.1:1489017-1493354 GCF_000956105.1 Propithecus coquereli | reverse complement strand
AAAACCTGCAGCTACCACACCAAATGGTGGGAGACAAGAAGTTTTCTCCCTAAGACCAGAAACAAGACAAGAATGTCCATTCTTGCCACTTGCATTCATCCTTGTACTGGGAGATCTAAGCAAGGCAATGAAGAAAGAAATAGAAACAAAAGGCATGCCGATTGGAAAGGAAGAAACAAAACAATCTCTATTACAGAGGACATGACCTCGTATGTAGAAATTCCTAAGGAAGTCTAAACAACTATTAGAATAAATGAATTCAGCAAGGTTGTAGGATACAAGATCAATATATAAAAATAAACTGTATTTCTATACAGTATCAATAAACAAAATGAAAAATTTTTTTAAATTCCATTTAATATAACATCAAAATCAGGGATACATTTAACAAAAAAGTATAATACTTGCACACTGAAAATTATAAAACATTATTGAGGGCAAAATTATAGAAGACCTGAATAAGTAGAAGACCTTATGTTCATGGAACGGAATATTTCATGGTATCGAGATGGCAAAACAGACGGTCCTTGACTTGCCAGGGTTCGACCTGCGACTGTTCACCTCTGCGACGGTGGTAAGTGAGGTGCATTGAGTAGAAACTACACTTTGAGCACCCGTACAACCCCTCTGACTTTCACTTTCAGTATTCAATAAATTTTGAGATATTCCACACTTCCACAGTAGGCTTCCTGTGAGATGATTTTGTCCTACTGTTGGCTAATGGAAATGTTCTGAGCACATTTAAGGTAGGCTAGACCAAGCTACCGTGTTTCAGCGGGTTAGCAGTATTAAACACATTTCGACTTACTGAGATATAACCCCGTCGTAAGCTGAGAAGCATCTGTAGTCCCCAAATTGATCTACAGATTCGACCTGGTTCACAACAAAATTCCAGCTGGCTTAGCTGCAGAAATCGACAAGCTGATTCTAAATCCATATGGAAACTCAAGAGACCAGAATAACCAAAACAATCCTTAAAAAGAAAATTAGAGGCCTCATGCTTTCCAATTTCAAAACTTGGTACAAAGCAACGGTGATCGAAACAGTGCAGTACTTGCCTGAGGAAAGACAATCAATGAAACAGAACTGAAAGTCTAAGAATAAACCCTCATGTCTACACTCAACTGAAACACCCAACAAAAATGAGAGAACAATTCCACGGGAAAGAATGGTCTTTTGAATAAATGATGCTGGGACAACTGGATATAAACTTGCAAAAGAATGTTGGGTCCCTACCTCAAACCACACACAAAAATTAACTCAAAATAGATCAAAGACCTAAATATTAAACTCTAAGAAGAAAAAATAGGCATCAATATTGGTGACCTTCTATTAAGTAACGGTTTGTTAGATGTTATACCACAAGGACAAGCAACCAAAGGAAAAAAACAGATAAATTGGACTTCATCAAAATTAAAAACACTTGTACTTCAAAGGACACCACCAAGAAAGCAGGAAGACAAGCCACAGAACACGGAAGATATCTGCAAATCATGTATCTGATACGGGACTTGTACTTATAACTCTGACAACCCAACAATAAAAACCACAGGATGTGAAAAGACATTTTTCCAAAGAAGATATAAAAATGGCCAATAAGCATCTGAAATCATGCTCAACATATTAATAACTGGCCATCAAGGAAATGCAAATCAAAGCACGATGACCCGCCACTTCACACTCACCAGGATGGCTGCACTCAAACGACAGTGATGCCAAGGATGAGGGGGAACTGGAGCCCCGATAAGCTGCCGGTGGGAATGCAAGATGGCACAGCTACTGTAGAAAGAATCCGGCATTTCTCAAAAGGATGAATCAGGGCCCAGTGTCTCACGCCTGTGATCCCAGAGCTTTGGGAGGCCAAGGCAGGAGGGTCACTTGAGGCCAGGAGTTCAAGACCAGCCTGGGCAACATAGCAAGACCCTGTCTCTACAAAAATAGAAAAATTAGCTGGGTGTGGTGGCGTGCACCTATAATCCCAGCTACTTGGGAGGCTGAGGCGAGAGGATGGCTTGAGCCCAGGAGTTTGAGGGTGCAGTGAGCCATGATGGTGTCACTGCACTGCAGTCTGGGCAACCGGGTAAGACCCCATCTTTAAAAAAAAAAAAAAAAAAGATTAATCAAGATTGATCAAGGCCTTGGCCAGGGGCAGTGTATAAGGGATAAGAGGACAACGTGGTACGGATGCCAGCATCACATACGCAACAAGTTCTGCTAGAAAAGGCCTCAGGAGGGGTGACCTGGGAGGTAAGGGGGGGAAGCGGGAGCCAGCAGAAGAGATCATTTCAAGGAAAGAGGGGGGTGGCAAAAAGAAGGGCCCAAAGAACAGGAAGAAAACACCCAGTCAGGCCTCAACGGGCCCTGTGTGGTATGAAGCAGGTGGTGGCAGAGCTGTGCATGGGGGCAGCTCTGCAGGGCAGCCAGGGTGGCAGCCGAAGGGAACAGGGGTGGCCACAGCGCAAGGGGGCGAGCAGGCAGGCGACCAGTGGGCTGGACGAGGCTCCCAGAGGCTGTCCAGAGCAAGGGCAGGGGCCACAGCCTCAGTCCATGAGGGACCAGGCTTAGCGTCTGGCAGAGAGCAGGCCCCAGCCACGAGCCTCCCCAGGGCTCTGAGCCTCTGCCGTAGCAGCCAGCACGACGGGGTCCAGGCAGGACAGTTCTCTCGAAAGTCACCTGGTCCGCTCACTCCCCCTCGCTGTGGCCACGGCGACGAGGGTAACACTGTGGACTCGCCCGTCACGCCCTCTGGGGTGCGCAGCTCCACGGGCCCCCCAGCAGACGCACGGCTGCAGGCCACCAGCACTCCTCCCGCGTCAGCTCTGCGCCGAGTCTCCCTCGGCTGCCCCTCTGCAGACCCCGCAACACTCCTCCGCCACCTCCTGGCGGCCACTGCTGTGTTCTCCCCACTTCCGTCACACAGACGGAGTCATCGGTGTGTGGCCTTCTGGGTCTGGCTGCCTTCACTGCTCGAAACGTCATGGTGCACTAAGCGTCACCCACGCCGCTGCACAAATCACGCCGTCTGTCCCTTGGTGTTGCCGACCACGCCCCTCTACGGCGAGTGCCACAGCGTGTCTGTCCAGTTTGTTACCAGGTGAGGACACCCGAGTGGAGTCCAGTTCTCGGTGACATCAATAAAGCTGTTACAAACCCTCATGTGACCGAGCGCCCACTTTTAATTTCCTGGGTGTGCTTTAACACAAGGATATGTGGGGTTTTGCTTTTCGTGCTTTGGTGCGTGTTTTCCTTCACTAGCAGGTCTGTGTGTGTGTCTGGGTGACGTGAAGTCAGGATGGGACAGACTAGAAACGACGCAGCACGCCTGCGTAAAGCGAAGAGAGTCAGAAGCCTGGGGCAGGTGAGAAGAATGTGGGCCCAGGCTGGAGTGCAGCCACGGCTCGCGTGCACGAGCGAGCCCCGCCCTTACCTGCTCGCAGCAGCTCGGTCTTCACGCAGCAATCCTGCTTCGGCTCCCCCTTTGCCGGAACTGCCTGCTAAAAAGAAACAACAGCCATCAGCACGGGTTGACCAGCAGACAGACCACACAACACGCCAACACAGCTTCTCCAAACGCACCCCGTCAGGGGAAGTCAAAGACAAACCAGTCACAAGAGACACTGCGAGCAGCAGGGCAGTCAGGGCTTATTCATGGCAGCAGACAACACAGTCGCCTCCAGGAGGAGAATCAGCATTCGGAAGACAGTCCAAGGAAACTTCTACTCCATTTTTTTGTTTTGTTTTTTTTTCTGAGACAGAGACTTGCTCTGCTGCCCCAGATAGAGTGCAGTAGCGTCATCACAGCTCACAGCAACCTCAAACTCCTGAGCTCAAGTGATCCTCCCGCCTCAGCCTCCCGAGTAGCTGGGATGACAGGTGTACACCACCGCACTCGGCTGATTTTTCTGTGTTTCTTTTTTTTTTTTTCAGTAGAGACGGGGTCTCGCTCTTGCTCAAGCTGGTCTCTAACTACCGACCTCAAGCGATCCTCCTGCCTTGGCCTCCCAAAGTGCTAGGATTACAGGCATGAGCCACTGCATCAGGCCTTATCCGTATTTTTGGAGACAGTTTTTTTTAACAGTAAGAATGCATTCATGTATTACTTATATAATCAGATATCTAAAATGCTTTGGTTCTGTTATAGGAATGTTATAATTTACTTCAAAATGCATTCTGCTGCTGACAATAATTCATGTATTTCAAATGTCCAACCTACCAAAAAGTTATAGAAATGGATAAATCGAGAAAATTCAATAAGAAACTTAAATCAGTAAATATTTAAGCGTCTACTACATAGAGGCATGTATCACACAAGGCCTCTTGAAATTTTTTTTTTTTTT
>NW_012150274.1:1476048-1487817 GCF_000956105.1 Propithecus coquereli | reverse complement strand
ACTCCCACAATGTCCCTCCCTCCTCGACCCCACTGGAAACCGACGTCTGGCATCCTCAGTGCCTCCCGGAGCACGTCCACAGCAGCCCTGGACAGAGAGGGTGACTTCGCCACACACCAGGTGTGCAGGCCGAGACAGGATGCGAGCACGGTCCAGCTCTCTGCAGCCAGTTCTAGGCCAGCACCCTCCCACCTCCCAGAGCTTCACGTGTGGCCACTGGTGGTTTTCAAACTGTAAGCTGAGGACCCCGGGGGGTCCCTGAGACCCTCAGGGGACCTGAAAGGACGTGGTCTTTTGAGGCCTGCACAGACACACGCAGTCTCAGGGGCGAGGCCCTACAGGCGCTGCCTGATCCTGCCCCCAGACCACAGGTGATGGGACCTGGATGGATGTGAGCTCCTGGCTGGACCACACAGAGACCTTCTTCTCGGACTTGAGGAGGTCGGCTCTCTGCTGGCCACAGGGGGTGAGGGTCAGTCACTACTACCGAGCACCCGTCCCGTCCCAGGCACGTGGGAAACCTCAGTAGACACACAAGCCGCATCCTCATCAAGCTGGACCCCGAGGGCAGAGCGAGGCCAGCTGCAAGTGTGAGGCTTGTAAACAACAACAGAAGACACATGTGACAGAGGCCTCTGTGGCCAAACCCATCTGTGGTCCTTTCGTCAACCCTTTTCCTAGCTGGGGTAGAAGACACAGAAACCGACAGGTCCATGTCAGAGAGAGCCAGGTCGTGGTGCCCGTGAAGACACTCGGCGGGCACAGTGCTCCTCACTCAGCCCCGTCTGGGCGCCCCTCAGTGTCCCCCACCCGCAGACACACAAGTCTGTCCACCGCTCAGCCCCCAAGCTGGGTCCCACGGTGGCGGGGGACGACTGGTCCCGTTCTGAGGCATCCCCAGCGTCTACTAAGCCTGCACGTACAAGGAAGGACCAGCGGCCTTTCCAAGAGGACTCAGTGGGAAGGGGCCTGCTGGGCGCCCGCGAGCCTCTGCCTCAACTCCAATCTGCCTTCCACGCGGAACGTGCCCCGGATGCAGTGTCGGTATCTGCCGAGCGAACCAAGTGAAGGCCAAGCTCTAGCTGTGCTGACTCCTCCGGAGGGCGCAGAGCAGGCAGTCCAGAGGACGCATCTGGAAGGACAAATGACTGAGCCTGGGCAGGGCCTGGGGCCCCAGCTTAGCCCAGGACCAGAACAGGAGGAATAAAAACCTCCTGAAACTGAAATTCAAATGTTTTGTGTGAGCTGAGCCTCCATTTTGTCTCACAGTGGCAGGACCAAAGAGATCTGTTGGCAGGGACTTGAGGCCTGACATTTCTCCAGCTCAGCATGGAGAAAGGACAATCTTGACACCAAAAAGGACCCTCTCATGTTGGGTGGCCTGAGTCTCTGTCCTTTGCAAGAAGAGCCTTAACTAACAAGGACGGGGACCTGGTTTTTGGACATGGGAACTCGAGACAGAGGAGGGAAACTGCAGCCAGCAGCAACACACACACACGAAGCTCGACCACGCAGGACCTGGGAGCAGTGACATCTCGGCAGCAACGAGAACAGCAGGTGCTGGATGCTGTCCCCATATGTCATTTCCTGCCGAGAGAAATGAGGCTCCTGAAGGAGATGATCGATGCCAGGCTGGGGCAAGAGAAGCACAAAGGAGCTCAGAGCACCCTTCAGCACCCAAGCAAGGAAGTGCTCAAAGAGTAACCAACACGTGACAGGGACACAGAAATGCCCAAAGGGGCTGCCACTGGCCAAATCTGGGACACGCTGGGAAGCAAAATGGATAATGACAGTAACGGATTATACCCAGTGACAAAATAATGACAGCGTGAGTCCAAACGAATATTAAATGACCAGATAATAAATAAATGGAGAAGAAAAAGCTCTTCTTCATAATAGAATGCTAACTAGTAAAGGCAAAATGAACAATGGGAGTTAAAAATCACCATTTTCCTACTGTAACAATAACGATTTGGGTACGATTCATCAGTGGATCCTAAAACTACTTGGTGAGGCCAGGCACAGCAGCTCACGCCTGTAATCCTGGCACTCTGGGAGGCCAAGGAGGGAGGATCACTTGAGCCCAGGAGTTTGAGACCAGCCTGGGTGACACAGCGAGACCCCGTCTCTACAAAAAATAAGAAAAATTAGCCAAGCGTGGTGGTGGCGCCTGTAGTCCTGGCCACTTGGGAGGCTGAGGCAGGAGGATTGCTGGAGCCCACGGAGTGCAAGACTGCAGTGAGCTATCGTCGCGCCACTGCACTCCAGCCTGGGCAACAGAGCAAGACCTTGTCTCAAAAAAGACAAAAAAAAAAAAGGAAGAACAGCTCATACTCACGAAGATCACAGAAAAAAAGTCTTCTCTCTACCTCAACCATCTAGCCTACATATTATTCTTCCTCCTTGACCTAAGCAAAATACATCAACTAGGCCGGGCGCGGTGGCTCACACCTGTAATCCTAGCTCTCTGGGAGGCCGAGGCGGGCGGATTGTTTGAGCTCAGGAGTTCAAAACCAGCCTGAGCAAGCGCAAGACCCCGTCTCTACTGAAATTAGAAAGAAATTAATTGGACAACTAAAAATATACAGAAAAAATCAGCCAGGCATGGTGGCGCATGCCTGTAGTCCCAGCTACTCGGGAGGCTGAGGCAGTAGGATCGCTTGAGCCCAGGAGTTTGAGGTTGCTGTGAGCTAGGCTGACACCACAGCAACTCACTCTAGCCAGGGCAACAGAGTGAGACTCTGTCTCAAAAAACAAAAAGAAAAAAAAAACACATCAACTAGATGAAAAATTTTGTGTTATTTATTTTAAATCCAGACCTTTCCATCTAAGACAATCCACCTAGCTGTAAAGGAGCGAGACTTGCATTAATTAGCACACGAGGAACTGCCCAGCAACTCAAGTTCTCAACTAAGTCCACACAGGAGCAGAAGCACAGCCGGACAATACGGTTCACACTAACAGTCCAGCGCTGGATAAACTGACTTCCCAATGAGCCTGGTCCCTTTCCTAGAAGCACTTCTAATTAAAATAACTACATAATAAAAACATCTGAATTTTCCCCCAAGACCCCACCCCTCCAGACCATGGCCTAGGCAGGAGCCCCCCCCACCCACATCTTCCAAAGTCCTGCCCCTGACGACGCCCCCAAGCCAGGGGCTCCAGGAGCAGAGCGCCCCAGCCTCCCTAATGCCCAGAGTCTGGTTAGAGGCCAGAGGTCAAGGGTCAGGAGTCAGGGGCAGGAGGGGGACCCCACCAGGAAGAAGAGCCAGAATCACTGGGGAGAGGTGTGAAATGCACATTCCACACTTCATAGCGCAAAGGAGCCCCCAGAGCAGAGAGTACTGAGGAGAGGAGTGGAGACCAGTGGCCATGCCTGGGTCAGCCCAGGCCAGGTCGAGGGCTGGAACGGATCCCGTGGCCCAGGACCCTGTGGCCTACTCATCTACATCCCCATCCTCATGGCAGCCAGAGTTTTAGGAGGGCCGTCCCTGCCCCAAACCTGCCAGCGACAGGCCGGCCTGGGCCTGCTGGTGGCCAGAGAGCTCTCCCCCGCAGCAGCTGGAACTCTGTGGGCCCCTGTGCCAGGCCAAGACGGAGTCCACATGGAAGCACCTCCTTGAAGGAGGACGAGAAACAACCCAGAGTCAAACCCCACCTCGAGAAACACATGACAGCCCCTTCTCTCCCCAAGCACCAGACTCGCGTTTCTCAAGCGCCACCTGTGCACCGTGGAGAACGCGAACTGGCACAGTAGCTCGGAGGAAACCGGCGTGTGCGCGGCCCGAGCAGGGGGCACGGCCACAGTCCGATCTGTGCCACACTGGCTTCAGTTCTCGCCACTTACGCCACCCTGGGACAACTGCGGAGGAACAGCTCCTTCGGAGCTTTTCCCTTGAATCCTCACACATCCGCCCAGACTCAAGAGCATCTGGAGCAGACTTCACGGCCAACCTCCACACTCAGGTTGAAAGAAGGAACTCCCACCCAGAGCCTGGCATTTCCAGGAATCCTGGGGCTTCTTTCAACCAAAGGGCCTTTTAAATCCAAAACGCTAGGTTAGAAGACAGTAAGGAGGGTGGACACAAAGAGCAGAGGGTGCCAAGCAGCAACTACGAGGATTCTCCAAACAAAAGGGGTGGCGGTCTTGTGAGAGGGGCAGAAACAGAGAAATCTTCATCATCCTAAAACGCTACTCTTCTTCAATACGGTTTAAAAACAACCACCAGCATCACCAAAACACCATCTTAAATGTTTGTGCTCCTTAAGCAAAATCAAAAGTCATTAGAAAATCTCCAGAATGCACAGCCGTGGCAAGGCTCCCATGCCTCCAGTCCTGCTCCCTCCCACACAGGGCCCAGTCCTTCCCTCCAGCCTGAGCTGGGCCAGCTCCTCCCTCCCTCCACGGTCACTTCCCTGCAGGGTGCCGTGAGGAGGTTGGCACTGCCGCCATGTCACAACCTCACTGTCTGCAGACACGCGGCAATCTTTTTTTTTTTTTTTTTTTTTTTGAGACAGAGTCTCACTCTGTTGCCCTGGCTAGAGTGAGTGTCATGGCATTAGCCTAGCTCACAGCAACCTCAGACTCCTGGGCTCAAGTGATCCTCCTGCCTCAGCCTCCCGAGTAGCTGGGACTACAGGCACGCGCCATCATGCCCGGCTAATTTTTCTATATATTTTTAGTTGTCCATCTAATTTCTTTCTATTTTTTTTAGTAGAGACGGAGTCTCATTCTTGCTCGGGCTGGTCTCAAACTTCTGACCTCGAGCGATCCACCTGCCTCGGCCTCCCAGAGTGTTAGGATTACAGGCGTGAGCTACCGTGCCTGGCCCAGCCTGCCTTTTTTGACAGCAAAACCAGACCTGGGATTTGTGATGCCAGAGCAATCACAGTGACACCTCCTTCCCTGGCCTCCCCAGATTCTCATTCAACTTCACTGCCCATAATAAAACCCCACTTGGAACAGCGTCTAACTGTCAAAGGCAGAAATGCTGGGGGAGGGGCAGCTGAGCACAGGTGTAAAACCTGCGCAGCACACGATGAGGATGGGTGACGCATGACAGTAGCGAAGCAGGCCTTCTGAGAGAAGGGGACAGAGCAGAAAACGGAGCCCACCCCGCATGCGTGTGATGCACTGCAGTTGGACTCTACTGTCCTTCTAGAAAACTATATTCTACTCTTCTGAATGTCCATTTGACTATATTGTCTAAGGCACTGGTGTGGCTGGAGAAAAAAGGAAAATTTTTCAGCTGATGAAGTTTTTTCGTTAAATGCAAATTGGCAGATTTAGATATATACAAATACCTAAAGGGAAAAGGTTTCCCAGAAAGTGAAGCAGAGTCCTGACCCCACACAGGCTGTGTAGGGCAGAGCACACCACCAGCTACGAGAGCAACTGGCAGCACCAGCTGTCATAAGATACAAGCTCAAAAAGGGGATTAGCAGGGACCGGGTATCCACACACAAAGTCCATAAAAGAAGTATACCCTTTAGGTGAACGTTGGTGTATAGTTATGTTCATTCCAGTGACCTCACAAATTCTTTTTAGCAACACAGAAGATAGCATCAGCCTTTTTATTCCACGTGGGGATATATATTACTATATATAGACTTTCTTAACGGTTAAAATAAGAGATTATCTACAAGTTTTTATAGCACCACCCTTTATATGGTGTATCCCTTCCTCCAAACATGATCATAAAATAAGCATGTAATAATCACAACATAATAAATAAAAATAACATAAGCAAAAGCAACATACATATGCCACCTTCAGTCAAGTGCATTTCCTTCTTGTGGCTGACAGCGCGGCATCTCTCTTCATCTACGAGCGGCCGTGTCTCCTTAGCCATTTAATGTGGAATGGCCGCTCCAAATACAATTCGCCATAAGACACTCAGCCTAAATTTTACATTTTATTTTAAGCGCTTTAAAAATTCGTTTCTATTATACAAACAATATAAATTATTAAGGTTAAAGTTTTGTGAAGAGCCCATCGCTGCCTTTCCAGGGGAGGTGACGTGGCACCCTTGGCGCATAACCGCCTGCGCCTGCAGGGCCTCCGGTGCGGGACGGGCGAGGCTCCTTCCCCCGCGGGTGAGGGGCCAGGCACACCCTGCAGTCCAGGTCCCAGGGCTCAGCCTCCTAGGTACCCGCCCCGCCTAGTTCTACTGAACTGACTTCCTTCTTTTTTTTAAATAAACAGTGTCTGGTGGGGGAAACGCAGACATTGCCCCTCAGAAGATTCCTAAAATTCAAAGACAAAATAAGAACTAGATATATTTTGGATCATCTGTGTTAAAATAGTTAAAAACAAGCCCATAAAGTACTTAAATAATTTTATAAACTTAAATTTTAAAGACATGGAAGAACAAACGAATGGAATTATATCAGCTGCAAACTGGATGGGACACTGGCCTTTGGTACACAGCAAAGATGAGACTCAACTGCTCCACGGCTAGCGGGGGACCTGGGCCCCGCCTGATCCCAGGAGGGGACCAAGGGAGTCTGGGGCTCCAGGAAGGCAGGAAGGAGCCTCTCTGCACCGAGGCCCTCAGGACGGCCACGGCCCTGCACACCTCACCTTTGCTGAGCAGCCTGGCAACCTGTCACCTCATGCTGTCAAAGTCAACCTGCTCACTAGCATTAAAAATCCTTTCAGTGACACCTGGCGTCAGGCAGCTTTAATGGTCCTCCGGGAAGTTCTCACCGCTACAGACATAGCACCTGACCTTTCCAGCTTACTGAAGACGGAGCAAACCGCAGCATTTTATCATCTGCCCACTCAATCGCCACCACGTGGCAAAGAGTAATAAGGTAGTTTATTTACCACGTCTACAATAATACATCTAGAATAGTTACCTCCAAAGTGATCGTTTTATTTCTTTTCCTAGCCAAAGTCTAAAGTTTCCACAGCAATCCTGCCTTGGCACGACATGCTGGATAAGACGAACTGTGCCAACAAACTTACAGTAATAACAGTCATTACTCTCAGCGTCCACTAATGTGGCCTATGTTCCCACACCGTGCGTGTCTCTGCCGTGGGGGCTGAAGCCGCGGCCCGCCACCCTCCAGCAGTGCCGCCGTCCCTTGCACCAGGTCACACAGCCACATCTTCCTCAGAAGGCTACACTACAACAAAGGGCTGCACACACAGAACAGTCTGAAAGGCAGACCTAAGTGGGAGAAAATAAAATAATCTTATCTCAGGATTCTTTTGCTCATTTTTCCAGAAAGCTTTGTTCTTCTCTTACACTGCCTAAATTATTGAAGACTAATTGTCCCTTGGCTTTATTTTACAAAGATGCAACTATGCAAACTACTTTGGAAATGAATATTCTCTGAACGTATTCATTCTAATTTACCAAATACAATATAAATGATCCAAAGGAAAAATTTCTAATTTCAACAAGATTTTAAACATAAAAAGTGTCCTTATAAACAAGGCTGAAAGTAAAATCCTCAAAGTTACCAGATATTTAAAACACTTCCCAAAAAATCTTCAAAATATGGTGCTGGGTCAACCGCACAGGCCCATGGCGGGGGGCACTGTGGCCCCTGAGACTGGCACACAAGGGCCAACCCAGGCCAGTCCCAGAGGACAGAGCGGGGCCTCCCCAGGACACATGTGCTCTAGCAATACCTGCGCCGTGATGCACAAACCCAGCCATGAACAACACGTAAGTCAAATGCTGAAACGCAGCCTGGCATGTGGGCCTCAGACTCTGAGGTCTACTCTGCGGTCCTGAGCCATCCAGGGCAGGCCCAGAGCAGACCTCAGCCAGGCTCCACCTCCCGGCCCGGCGACAGCGCAGCCCTCCCCCGGGAGCAGCAGCACCTCTGCAGAAAGGCGCCCACGCGTCACTGCCACACCCATGCACTTTATACAGAACTCAAGGCTCGAGCACGAGCATCAGAAAGCTTAACTCTCTAAGGGCTACACACACACCCTGAGTTTAAAAGGAGTCAAAGGCGTTTCAGAAAGAATCTGAAACGAACCAAGAGGCATGGCTGCGAGTGATGGCGCCACGTCAAGTAGTCACACACACGTGAGGGAAGGCGAGGAGGAGGAAGTAAACTCTCTCCCGTGGAAGGGTGTCTCTCCCAGTCTGGCCTCTAAGTCTTTCCATCTTGCCCTTGGTGTCTTGGGGGGTGGGGGGTGTGCGTCGGCTTTCATCCATTATCCACCCATGACGCAAGACCGTCAAGAAAGGGGAAACACCTGCGCACTCTCTTTGACCTTATCTTCGTGATTCTACGGTCGAGCTTAATTCCAGCATTTCAAAATGAGGGGGAGACTCTGAGAAGGCCGCCCCCTCCCCCACAGAAGCACACGGGTTCGCAGGCTTCCCTCACACCGCTAATGGTTACCCGCACCAGTTCACAGCAAGCAGCACACGGGCAGAGATCACCTTCTCTACCGCACAGTGCGGTTTTTTGGTTCTGGTCCAAATAAATGCGTCAAATTCCAATCTACCCTTTTCTCCTCTCTGCTTCAGGAAAGCCCACAGTCTGAAAGATGCATCTTCCCCCAGGACACGTAACACTGGCAAGGATGAACTCTAAAAGCCAAACGGTTTCTGAAAGACGAGAAGCATCCTCAGTCCAGGAAACGTGTGCGACGCGCAGCATCATCTGCCCACCCCTAATTGTACACTGTTTTCCACATACCAATTTCACCAGCTAATTATCAAAGGGGGTGGAGAGAAAAAGAATGAATTCTCTCAATATCAGAGAGATTTTCTTCTCCCTCTTTTGTCTTTTTGTTTCTTCCCTTGGCAGAAAAAGGAGTGTTATATCCTAAATTTGGAAAACACAATTAATATCCAAAGTAGCCCCAGAAATTACATTTAAGGGGTTTTAAAATATCAGAACAGAGTCCCTTTCTGTCTGCTACTTAACCCTTAACTGGGCCTCTCTGTAAAGAACAGAAAACCAAAGGTGCTTCATCCTTGCCGCCGTCTTTCAGCTCCTGTGTCTCTCCAAAGACGGCAAGACCAACAGGCACCGACCCCGCGTGTCTCTAACAGTGTGACATTCCTCCACCGAGAGGTGGCGTCTTTGTGACTGCCTGGACTCAAAGAATGTGGCTGCAGTGACACTCACGACCCCAGAGGGCAAATGACAGCCAGCTCTGTCGTGCTCAGTGCTGCCTGGCCACAGGTGCTGCAGCCACCAGGTGTGCACGTGCAGGAGCTGTCACGGGGCACTGTCCAGTGCTCGGGTCTTCAGCTGAGGCTCGAGACTCACAGACACAAAACAGTCGTTCCCTCTGTGCCGGGTCTGGACTCCTGTCTAGACAAGAAACGATCGCCGTGGCTTCAGTCGCTACGCTCTGGCTAGTGTGGTCTGTGGCAACAGACAGTAAGACGGCACTGTCCTTCCTGCCCTGCATCCCCAGCCACAGAGGTCGGAGGAAACTGCGACTTCGGGGAGCCACCTGTGCTCCCAAGGCAGGTGTGACCCTGGGAATTGACTGAACCCCCCCCCCCCACACTGTGGTGTCCACGGGCCGCTAAGGCCTGGGCTGAAAGCTGCAGTCTGCACCGTCCTGGAATCTACAGAGAAGGCCCAGCAAACCCAGAACGTGAGCGGTCCAGCCGGCCGTTACACAGGTACCATGTGCTGAGAGAGGACGCATGGGCCGCAGGAGTGGACGACACAAGGGCACAGGGCGTGAGCACCTTCCCACTCTAGACCCGGCACTCCACAGCCCCCAACAATTCTAAGTTTCCATAAACAAAAACCTGCTCATGTAGACCTTCTCAGGTCTTTAGAAGGAAACGAAAACAGAAACTAGCCACGAAGAACAGGTTCCCGCCACGGAACTGTCAGCGTAAGGCCGAGTGCTTGCTCTGGGGGCACCAGGGCAGCGAGCTGGGGTTGAGCAGTTCTGAGTGTGACTTTCCACGTGGCTTTCTACACGTGTTTCTCACCACCAGTAAATACGCTGGTTTTCTAGTTTACATACCAGTCGGTCTCTGAGTTTGGACAGTGCAATTGCCACAATAGGGTTTCTAGACATCCAGTTTCTAGACCTCTCCAGCAGACTCGCTACACCGAGGGCACCTCTCGGCCAGCCTCCCGGGCTGACAGCCCCTGCCTCACACCGCGTGCAGGGGGTGTCTCCGTCGCGGCTGCTGACTGGCACCAGCAGGTGCTCACGGAGCACACAGCTCAGAACATGACCCTGCGGAGAGTGACCACCTCTACCTGCAGGCTGGAAACACGCAAACGTCTACTCCCTTTCCCTGATTTGATATGGAGCAAATTAAGATGAGAATTCACAAGGCTGCTGACCGACAGAAACGCCTCGCAGGCAGAAAGCAGGGCGAGGCAGACACGGCTGTGTGCCTCGTCCAGCGCAGGCCCACCCACCGGTTCGCTGCACAGCGACTCAGCACACCGAGCCCCACACACCCAGACCGTCCAGTTCCACTCCGAAGATCGTCCTCACTTTCAACCGAATTCTTCCTTATGTAAAATTCATATTATAGGAAAGGCAGAATTGCTTAGTATGATGTCTTATGCTATACCTAAAATGGGCAACATGCCTCATAAATAAATTTGCCCTAAAAAATCAGTAATGGTCACCCAGAATGTGGGTCATCCTACGAGACCACAGACCACCTGGTAGTTCTTCACCAAGTTAATGGCATGAAGGAGACATCAGTGGGGGAAGCAATGGTTCTAGACACTAATCTTAAACATAATCCAGTACGAAGTGTGGACTGTGTTAGGGTCCTGATTTGAACACACCAACCACAAAATGACATGTTAAGATAATTGGGGGAAATCTGAAAATGATTAGATGATACCAAGAAACTGTTAATTTTGTCAGTTGTGAAAACAGCATTGTGGTTTTATGAAAAATATCTGTATTTGTTAAAGATACATACTAAGAATTCAAAGGTGAAAATTTCATGACATTTATGATATGCTTTAAGATACCTGAATGACAAAAAAAAGAAAAGGTATCAGGAGGCTGAGGCGGGAGGATCATTTCCACCCAGGAGTTTGAGACCAGCCTAGGCAACATAGTGAGACCCTGTCGCTAGGGAAAAAAATTAGCCAGGCATGGTGGCGCATGCCTGTAGTCCCAGCTACTCGGGAGGCTGAGGCAGGAGGATCCTTGAGCCCAGGAGTTTGAGGTTGCTGTGAGCTAGGCTGACGCCACAGCACTCTAGCCTGGGCAACAGAGTAAGACTCCGTCTCAAAAAAAAAAAAAAAAATTGAAAATTTTCATAAAATTTTAATTAAAAACTAAATCTAAGATACAGAAGATATTTATATCATCTTTGCATCAAAAAAGAAAGCTCAGCCTGGGCGCGGTGGCTCACAACTGTAACCCTAGCACTCTGGGAGGCTGAGGCAAGAGGATCCCTTGAGGTCAAGAGATCTAGACAGGCCTGGGCAACAAAGCGAGACCCCATCTCTACAAAAAAATAAAATAAATAGATAAAATTTTAAAAAGCCAAGTCCAGTCTCCAGAGTCTGGCCTCCCTTTGCCATATATCCAGTTCCACACCGTGGCTCTGGCCCCTGTCGCATCTCCCCTGAATGACCACAACAGCCAGACTCTGCCATTAATCTGTTCTTTCCATCCAGCTACCATGCTATTTTCCTTTTTAAAAAATCCTACTACTGCCATGCAGTGGTTTAGAACTGCTAAAGCAGTTCTCAACTATTGGATCCCTGTTCCCTAATGGATACACAGTCCAAAGCCCCCAGGCGAGGTGGGCAGAGAAACATAGTCCAGCCAATTCCACA
>NW_012150274.1:1468858-1475218 GCF_000956105.1 Propithecus coquereli | reverse complement strand
ACAGAAATGAGTCACCACACGTGGCCTAAATATTCTTTGTTTGAGACAAGATCTCGCTCTGTTGCCCAGCCTGGAGTGCAATGGCATCATCATAGCTCACTGCAGCCTTGAACTCCTGGGCTCAAGTGATGCTCCTGCCTCAGCCTCCCAAGTAGCTAGAACTACAGACACGTGCCACCACACCCAACTGATTTTTTTATTTTTTGTAGAGACAGGGTCTCACTGTTGCCCAGGATGGTCTCGAGCTCCAATTGATCCTCCCACTTTGGCAGCCAAAGTGCTAGGATTACAGGTGTGAGCCACCGCGCCTGGCCTACGTATTCTTTAGGAATGCTGACAGAGGGTTCCCTCCCTTGATGATATGCTGGCACCGTGAGCAACACCGGCTGGTGATTTGTGTGATTCTCATACTTTGCTGTGTCCAAACTCTTCAGAGACCCATCACAACCTTCTCATCAATTCTCCCTACTTTGTACTCAGTAGAATCAGCAATGTCCTGTGAATTTTTAGTAAACTGCACTTCATTTATATTTCAGGGAAAGAGAACGATTTTTTAAGCTCCTGTATAAAGGAGCAAGGGAACAAAACAACAGAGCCACCATCCCGACTGGAGAAGACAGGGCTGCCTGACGCCTGAGCTAAAGCCAAGAGCCAGCCAATCCCAAGGGACACAATGAGAAGCCACTTCACACCCACTTGGATGCGATCATCAAAAAGATGGACGACAATGAGTATTGGTGAAGATGGGAAGAAACTAGAACCCGTGTGCACTGTTGTAAAATGGTGCAGTCACTATGGAAAACAGTATGACGGTTCCTCAAAACATTAAAAATAGAATTTCCATTATGATCCAGCAATTGAAAGCTGGGTCTGGAAGAGATATTTATGCACCCATGTTCACAGCAGCATTATTCACAATAGCCAAGAGGTGGAAGCAACCCAAGTGTCCATCAATGGATGAATGGATCAACAAAATGTGGTCCAATCTATACAAAGGAATATCATTCAGCCTTAAAAATGAAGGCATGGTGACTCACACCTGTAATCCTAGCACTTTGGGAGGTTGAGGTGGGAGGATCCCTTGAGGCCAGGAGTTCGAGACCAGCCTGGGCAGCATAGTGAAAACGCGACTGTATAAAAAAATTTTTTAGGCTGGGCGCGGTGGCTCATGCCTATAATCCTAGCACTCTGGGAGGCCGAGGCGGGTGGATCATTTGAGCTCAGGAGTTCAAGACCAGCCTGAGCAAGAGCGAGACCCCGTGGCTACTAAAAATAGAAAGAAATTAATCGGATAACTAAAAAAATATATAGAAAAAATTAGCCAGGCATGGTGGTGCATGCCTGTAGTCCCAGCTACTCGGGAGGCTGAGGCCGGAGGATCACTTGAGCCCAGGAGTTTGAGGCTGCTGTGAGCTATGATGACACCATGGCACTCTAGCTGAGGCGACAGAGCGAAATCCTCTTTAAAAAAGGGGGGAGGATGGAAATTCTGACACGTACTACATGGATGAACCTCAAGGACATTATGCTGTGTAAAATAAGCCAGGCACAAAAAGATAAATACTGCACAATCGCTTATGTGAGGTACCCAGAACAGTCAAATCCATAGAGACAGGAAGTAAAATGGAGGTTCTGAGGGCTGAGGGGAAGGAGGAACGGGAGTTAGTATTTAATGGGGACGGAATTTCAGTTTGAGATGATGACAAAGTTCTGGAGATGGACAGCGTGATGGGTGCACGACACTGTAAACACACTTAACAATACTGAACCATACCCCTAAAAATGGCTAAGATGGTGGATTTTGTTATATGTATTTTACTGCAATTTTTCAACATTTTTAAACGAGCACACTCTGCATGACCCAGCACCTTAACTTCATGGTGTTTATCTACAAAAACTCTCAGACACATGCACAAGGAAGAATGTATGATGTTTCAGCAGTATTATTCATAACTGCAAAACACACACACAGATGATCACCAAAGACCACTAATGTGGGAATGTTTAAAGAAAAAGTAAGGTATGTTCCTCTATCCCTGGTATGTAATTATTATGCAACACTTCATAAAGTAGATCTCTATGTACTAGTATGGAAAGAGCTCTAAGAAATATTGTGAAATACAAGAGCAAATACACACGAATCCTCACTTTCAAATTCTACATCACATCCACTAGCAAATCCAGTTGCTTCTACCTTCGAAGTACAGTAGAAATCCTATCACTGCTCACCACTACCAACAGCGATCCGATCTCTTGCTCAGCTCTCCCCACATCACCTTCAGTATTCGTACCACAGCAGACGCGGTAATCCCATTAAAATTTAAGTCAGATGGTGTAGGGTCCTATGTAAAGCAGCCTAATGGCTTCCCACCCCGCTTGGAGTCAAACCCGAACTCCTCACAAAAGCCTATGTGTGTGCACTGCCCCGATCCCCACCACCCACCCGTGCTCCTCCCTCTGGGCCCCACCACACCTCGGCTCCACTCCAGGCACGACGATGGCCACCTCGCCTTTCCAAGACTGTTGAGGACTGGCCGTGACCAGGCCTTTGTACTTGCAGTTGTTCCTGCCTGGAGCATCTGCTCCCAGGTATCTCTGCAGATGACCTCTCTCATCTTCTTCGGAATAATCACATGTACCCCAAAACAAGTATGTGCACAAACATGTATGTAAACAAGTACATATATAAACAAGTATGCATATATACAAGTATGTTCATAAGTATGTACGTAAACAAGTACGCACGTCTATTATACTGATATATCAATAAAAAGTAAAGGAAAAAACCTCCATCAATACATAGAGGAACAGGGAGTTAGTATTTAATGGGGACAGAATTCCAGTCCGGGATGATGAAAAGGTGCTGGAGACGGACAGATTTTCTGTTTGTCTTCACCACGCCTGAGCCAGGGAAGTCCACTCCGGCTCCTAAGGAGGGTTCCAAGAGGGCTGTGACCAAGGCCCAGGAGAAGGAAGGCAAGAAGCCAGGCGCAGCCCCAGGGAGAGCTGCTCTGTGTACGTGTGCGAGGTGCTGAAGCAGGTCCACCCTGGCACCGGCCAAGGCCATGGGCGTCGTGAACTCACTCGTCAACGACATCTTCGAGCACGTGGTGGGCAAGCTCCACTGTCTACCTCCGCCGTATTCCACACTTCGAGGGGCCAGCTAACTCTCAGACCAACAGCTTAAGGAGATGGCAGGTCCCACCACCACACAACTCCTCTGCCTGTTAACAAGATCTGATTTCTGAAATACAAACTCCAGCAGGGCAGATGACATGACCAAGGAGATGTCTATGTGACACATCTTTAACCACAAAATAAGAGGAAGACAGCCTGGCAAGACCAAGACAATCACCGAGGCCCCTGGGAGCAGCAGCAGAGATTTTCATGCATTCCTAGTTAGCCTATTAGAGCTCAAATTGCAGGAAGACTAGCTTTTTGCTAGAGGGATTACCTCTTATCTACAAATGCTATTTTAATACAGATTCAAATTATTGTAATACATTCTACATCCTAGCTTGTATCCCAGAGTAACAGCTTTACTGATCTGATTTTTATAAAGTCTACCAGGTAAGAATACCTCTCAATGAGCTAACTAATCCATGTAAAAGTAAACCTACATACCAAAACATAATTTTGCCTTTTATGCTTATTAATATAAATATATCTAAGTGTAGTACAGAACTAGAAAACGAAAGAAAAATGGCATGATAAAACATTGACAATTTGCATAGTTAAGGCCGGGGATATCACAACCTCTCGTTTGTGACTGCTACATCTGTTGGCACAATGAATTAACCTGCCTCCAGCACGTGAGGTGGCTGACCCACGCAGGGTGGCCCTCGTCCAGACGACAGAGCTGTTGAAGGGGGGGTGTGACCTGTCGTTCCAGGTGCCGAGTACCACTAGTCCAGTAACAGAACCCATCCCCTTTCCCCACTCCCTGGCCTTGGGGTCTGTGGTTTTCACTGAGGCGCTGAGCCTCACACACCACCCGTCGACCCCAGGAGGCCAGTGCATCTGCCCAGGGACGGCGCATGGCTGCTAGAGGAAGGCGGCATGCAGAAGCAGAGCCTGAGACGCAGGAGAATTCTCAGTGCCGTGAGGCCCTAGGCCTCTGACTTTCTTGTCCAGTGAGGCAGTATATACCCAGCTAGTTTCTGACACATGATGAGCAGGCCCGGGGTCCCACCTAGACGCTGGGGAGCACAGCGTGTAGTCGACGGAGCTCGGGGCAGTGCTGAACTCTGGGCAGTGGGAAGACGCTTACACGACAGACTGAACTAGTTAAAATTTGAAAAAGATAAAACTAAATTTTTAAGTAGAGAAAAAATGACTCCTTGGAAATCATAAATTTTCTATCAAAAACAAACTCAGTATTTCCTCACAAAACACAATCAGGTTGATACTAGGGGAAAAACAACAGGTCACTTGAAATTTTTAACTTTTTAAGATTTTTAAGTACTTGATAAATCCCAAACGTAATGACTACTTAAAAAGGACAGTGTCAGGTGACAACAGCTTCCACAGCAGTGGTCCCTGGCGGTTACTCTTAGGTCCCAGACGCAGAGTATAAACTCCCCTGGGACTGAATGAGCAGCCGTCTCACCGCCCTAGTGCTCTGCAGGTCACAAGGTCTTGGCAAAATCAGACACTGGTGGGACGTGAGGCTGAGGCAGGAGGACCACGTGCGCCCAGGGGCTCCAGCTGCAGTGAGTTGTGACTGCACCACTGCACTCCAGCCGGGCCACAGAGCAAGGCCCTGTCTCTAAAAAAGCTTAAAAATAAAAAAAAATATTAGAGGGGAAACAGAATGGGTGTTTAGAACCCAGGAGCAGCAGGGTAACTCGGAAGCCTTGGTGGGAGGCTATGCGTGGCGGGAAATGGAAGACAGGAGAAAAGGCGGACACGGGGGCAACCCGGGGACACGAAAGCCTGTGGAGGTGACGGGAAATCAAGCTGACGACCTAGACAAGCCCAGGAAATTAGGAAATAGGTTAGTGGATGATCCTGAATTTCTAGAGAGAAAAACCAATGTTTTTTGCTACTGTGAATAATAATGGAATTTCAGAAGCAGTTTTATACTGTTTTCAGACCAATAATATATTAAGTCAAATTATAGTTCCTTGGGAACCTTAATTACATATAATAGGCCATAAGAATCTGTAGGATGCTTAATGCAGACAGTACAAATTTTAGCAAAATCCTGGTGCCTCAGGCTGAATATAATTCTCAGGATTCCAATTTGATCCTTGCATAATGGGGTGTTGGTTATACCTACGGCAGAAACATTGAAAATGCGGCGTGTCACTTCAAGTGTCCCCTGTGGGACAATTCTCTGGGTGGCCTTGGACCAACCCAGGTCTCCCCCTTTTCTTGCTTGCAGTTCTCAAGAATAACTGCAGAATGTGCTGGGAATGCAACATTCTGAGATAAGGAGGAACCATCCAGAACAGCTGGGCTCTATTCCCGTACCCCCAGAACAGGATGTCCTGCAACATTTCTGCCCAGTGAATGCGGCTGCCCCAGGTATAAGACCAGAGCGGAGTGCCCTTCCAGGGTCCCCGAGCTGCAGTGCACACGGTACGCAGACAGGACTCCATCCCCCCGGGGCAGCTTTCCTGAGCCCTGGGGACTGGCTCATCATGAATTCTGGGCTTCTCCGGTCCCCTGCTGCCTGTTTGTGAGTAATAAACCTGCGTCAGGTCACTTGTGTGTGAATGTCCTGCCTCCCCAGACTCACGCAAGTGGCAGAAACCGGCACAGGCAGGGCACGGTGGGTGGAGGTGTGAGTGGTGCCCAGTGAGCCTGCTGCACGCCCCCCACATGGGGTTCTCTGGAAAACTGCAGGATCTGTTAATAATTTCTAACTACCGACTTCCACGGTTGTTAGCAAAACACGGTGAGGAATAATCTCATGGTGATGAAATGGAACTAATTCAAAACGCTGGCATTTCATGTACAACGTGAACAGTACAATTGCTACCTTTTTTAATGGACCACTCCTTCTGGTAAATCTTTATGTATTTCCAGGCAAACGGTGACCAGTTTGATGTTTTTAGTAGCATAAGCAACAACAACAACAACAAAAAACCCCACAAGTCTAACACTTTACACATCTGGTAGGATAATTATATTTATCAGTCATGACGTAAGAGTCTGAAAGAAAAGGACAAAAAACCTGCTATTTTCTACGAAAATTCTTAAATTTCTCATTGAACATATTTAAGAGAGTCTAGAAATAGTTACTTATAAAAATAAGAATACAGTGCAGGATAAACAGCCATTTCAAATCAATAGGAAGAGAGAATAATTAATGAATTGGTCCCCAAGACATGGAGACAAAGGGCTAACCACGCG
>NW_012150274.1:1428946-1468068 GCF_000956105.1 Propithecus coquereli | reverse complement strand
GGGAGTGCCGCTGAAATAAGGCTGCACAGACTTACGTACCAAGGGAAAGGAGAAGTCTTCCTTTTTTCAGATCAGAAGAGTAACTTAAGCAACAATCCTACCTGAAATACCGTGAATCTAAAAGCAGCAGTCCAGAGTGGTGGCAGACTGACCCCATCAGGGCTTGGTCAGTGTCTGCTCTGTCCCCAAAGAGTAGCCGAGTTCGAGCACACAGATAACAAACAGGGGCCTGATGAACATCTGCTGGGGAAAGAGCACTCACGCTGCCTAGGACGTCACCCCACAGCAAGATGAGACCACGGGGATGCGAAAGGAAGGTCAGGTCCCTGCTACGTACTGTAACTTTGAAGCAGGATCATCTTAAATTGGCAAAAAG
Organism: Propithecus coquereli; assembly: GCF_000956105.1. Classification (NCBI taxonomy): domain Eukaryota; kingdom Metazoa; phylum Chordata; class Mammalia; order Primates; family Indriidae; genus Propithecus; species Propithecus coquereli. The sequence goes on along the minus strand of NW_012150274.1, from coordinate 1,467,692 downwards.
CAGCCCACACATACAAAGCTGGAGTCCCTTCATTCTCGGGAATCTCCAAAGCCCACTTAGCCTTCTGCTGTGTCAGAACAAAGGCACCATCTTGTGGCGAAAAGAGTAAGTGCAGGCTACCTGAGGAAAACCACAAAAACATAACGCCCATCTTCCTTTGCAATCAAAAGGGTTCTTGGAAGAAGACATTGCACACTTTTTAAAAATCTTTCCACAATACTGCTCTGTAACAGGATTGAAACAGCATGGGAAAACAAAAACACATTTATAGCTGAATTTCACTCAAAATCTCCATGTCGATAAAAAGATATTCAACCAAAGGAGCTGAGTATCTTGAAGCATGTAACACGAAAGTGTGAAATTTGTCCCCAGTCAGAATGCAAGCTCTGTGAGAAGGAGGAGCTTTGTTTTGTTCATCACTATGCTACCAAGTGCTTCAGTGTATGATACAATAGCAGTTCCCAAACTTTTCAGTCTCAGGACCCTGCTACACTCTTAAACAGCACTCAGTTCTTGCTCACATGCATTGACACTGACCATGTTAGAATGGATGTTAAAGCTGAAAACAATTTAAAATAGTTGTCACTAAGGCCGGGCCAAGTGGCTCACACCTGTAATCCTAGCACTCTGAGTGGCCAAGGCGAGAACTGCTTGAGCTCAGGAGTTCAAGACCAAACCAGCCTGTACAACATAGTGAGACCCTATCTCTACAAAAATTAGAAAAAAATTAGCCAGACATGGTGGCTCACACCTGTAGTCCCAGCTACTCTGGAGGCTGAGGCAAAAGGATCTCTTATGTTCACGAGTTTGAGGTTACAGTGACCTGTGATGACACTACTGCACTCCAGCCTGGGCAACAGAGTGAGACCCTGTCTCAAAAAAAAAACAAAAAAAAAAAAACCAAAGCTCTTATAACTGCAGACAAGAAACCCTCACCGCTCTGTAATTCAAGCACGCAGTGGCCCTGGGAGAGTTCCATACTGGCCCAGGGCTGCCCTCTGTTACACTGACAATGTTCACCACAACGAACCTGGAACAAAAGTGTCACAAGACAGCGGATAATGACAAAGTCAGTCAAAGATGTACAGACCTGCTACATGGGCACGGGAGGCCAGGTCACCAGGAAAGGAGCTGCCAGCACAGGCTGTGACGTCCACTGCAGCCCAGCACCACCAACTCCAGGAGACATTAGGTCGAGGCAATGTCCTGCACCCCAGAAACGTCCTCTCTCAGAAGGAAGAAGGCAGCCAATGCAAGAGGACAGACTCCCCCTCCCACCTCTGGGCCCAGCCCCAGGAGAGCATTGAGCCCCACCCCCCAACACCGAGGATGTGGGTGCAAGAGGAAGAGGGGCAGACAGGCCAGAAGGGACCGAAGCTGAGAAGGGCTACGGCCTTACCAAGGCCTGACCAGTTCCCTGGGGCCACTGTACTGTAGACCAGCCTCCACCAGGCACGTGAACAGAGTGGTCACTCAAGAGAGGGAGGCTGGGGGTGGTGGGATGAGGTCAGAAGGCAAAGCATCAGGAAGGGAGCAAAGCGTTCTCCTGGGGAAAGGTCAGGGTTTGGCGGTTCCAGAGAACACAGGAAGAAAGCAGGAAGGGAGACGGAGCATGCACGGGGTGGCGAGGCCAGCAGGCCGAGGACTGAACAAGGACGCTCCGGCACTGGGCAGGAGGAGATGGGGCCAGGCTGGGGAGGGAGGGATGACCTAGGGGAAGGCCTCCCCCAGGAAGGCTGTGTTGGTGCTGGGGCAAGAGTGCAAGGTCTGACTAAGGGCTCACGGGAGAACGGGACAGGGTGCATATACTAGGAACACACGCAAATCTTTAGAGGAATCTGGTGCAAACGAGGGCAAAGAAATGAGGTGAAGCTGGTGGGAAGTAGGATCGAGAAAAGCTTTTTGACACAGAGGGTGGGGGACAGCATGTCTGTGTGCTGATGGCACTGCCCCGAAGAGCAAAAGTAGAGGTGGGGCGAGCCAGAGAGGAGCTGTCTGGGCAGCCAGGGCAGGAGCCCCACGGAGGCAGAGCCATGGGTGGCCACAGTGGGCAGAGTGGGGAGCGCACATGCTGGGTGGGGACTTCTTCCCAGAGGGCCCCAGTTTCTCAGTGGAGCAGGAGGAAGGACCTAGCGGACAGTGAGCACTGCAGAGGGAGTTCAGGGTGTAGGAGGGAAGATGTGAAGGACACATCAAGAACCTGCCTCTTACCACCCTACTCCACCTCACACTCCTACTGTCCCTCACAGGACAGCAGCCAGAGGGACCTTGATCAACTGCCCCGCCTGGCTGCCATGTCAGCAGGAGCCAGTGGGCTTGCTGCTCTCTCAGCCCTTCTCCAGCGCAGACCCCTTCCACCACCACCCGTCCACTGTGGCAGGCAGGCTCCCATCTCAAGGCCTCCGCACTGGCTTTTCTCTCTTGCCGGAATTCACTCCCTCACCTCCTTTAAGTTGTTGATAAAACATCACTTCCACACAAGCAACAACAATAAATTGGACTTCTATCAAAATTAAAAACTTTTGTAATTCAAAGGGTACTATCAAAAAAGTGAAAACACAAAAGACAAAATGGGAAAAAAATATTTGCAAATCACATATCTGATAGGGAACTTGTATCTGTAAGACATAAATAACTCTTATAACTCATCAATTAACAAATTTTAATGGGCAAAAGGTCTCAACAGACATTCTCCAAAGAACATACACAGATGGCCAAAAAGCACAGGAAAGATACTCAACATTTTTAGTCATCAGGGAATGCAAATCGATGCCACAGTGAGATGCCACTTCACACCTACTAAGATGGCTTCATCAAAAGATGGACAACAACACACGCTGGCAAGAAGGTGCAGAAACCGGAACCCTCCTGCACTGCTGGTAGGAAAGTAAAACGGAGCAGCCACCTGCAAACACTTTGGGATGTCCTCAAATGCTTAAAACATAGTTAGTCTAAGACCCAGCAATTCCACTCCTCGTAATACACACAAGAGAAATGAAATAGGTCCACATGAAAATGTGTGCATGAATGTTCACAGCAGCATTATTGATAATAGCCAAAACAGTGGAAAGAACCCAAACTGTTCACCGACTGATGAATGGATAAACAGTATGTGGTATATCCACACCACGAAATGTTACTCAGACATAAAAAGGAATGAGATAGTGGCCGGGCGCGGTGGCTCACACCTGTAATCCTAGCTCTCTGGGAGGCCGAGGCAGGCGGATTGTTTGAGCTCAGGAGTTCGAGACCAGCCTGAGCAAGAGCGAGACCCTGCCTCTACTAAAAATTAGAAAGAAATTAATCGGACAACTAAAAAAATATATATAGAAAAAATTAGCCGGGCGTGGTGGCGCATGCCTGTAGTCCCAGCTACTTGGGAGGCTGAGGCAGGAGGCTCGCTTGAGCCCAGGAGTTTGAGGTTGCTGTGAGCTAAGATGACGCCACGGCACTCTAGCCCTGGCAAAAGAGTGAGACTCTGTCTCAAAAAAAAAAATGAAACTTGAAAACAGTTAAGTGAAAGAAGCCAGTCACAAAAGACCACACATTACACAATTCCATTTATATGAAATGTCCAGAATAGGCAAATCTATAGGGAAAGAAGGTAGCTCAGTGGTTGCCAAGGGCTGAGGGGAGTGAGGAATGAGGAGGAACTGCTAATGATATGAGGTTTCTTTCTGGAATGACTAAAATGTTCTGGATTTTTTTGTGCTCTGTCCATTAACATACCCAAGTTTCTGGACAAATAGTTCTAGTATATAATAGGTACTTAATCTGTGATGGATGGTAGGTGGGTGGATGGTGGATAGATGGGTGGATGGATAGTGGATGAATGGGTGGATGGATGGATGGATGGGTGGGTGGATGGATGGATGGGTGGGTGGATGGATGGATGGGTGGATGGTGAGTGGATGGATGATGGATGATGGTGGAAGGATGGATGGATGGGTAGGTAGGTGAATAGTGAATGATGGATGGTGGATTGATGGTGGGTGGGTGGAGAGTGGATGGATGGTGGGTGGATGGTGCTGGATGGCAGATAATGGCAGATGATGGTGGGTGGATGGTAGATGGTGGGTGGATGGATGGTGGGTGGGTGGATGATGGATGGTGGATAGATGATGGTGGACGGATGGTGGGTGGATGATGGTGGATGATGGTGGATGGTGGGTGGATGGATGATGGTGGGTGGGTGGATGGATGGTGGGTGGGTGAGAGAGTGGATGGTGAGTGCAATGGAGAGGAAGGAGAGAGTGGAAGGAAGGAAAAAAGGAGGGGGAAGGAGGCAAGGATTTTCTCTTCTAGAAGAAGCCTGCAAGTTCCACGTACGTCAGTCTCCAGGGGCTGAGAGCTCCCTCGATGCCAAAAGCCTGGCACCCAAACCGCCCCCTCCCCATCTTCTCCATCAGTATTTCCCTTCTTCCTTTAGTCGCCTTTGCTCACCTGCCTGCCTCCCCATTGGTCCTGTGTCTTCTCCAAGGCAAAAAAGAAGAAAGGAGGAAAGGTAGATATGAGCTCTCCTTTGCAATACTCTCTCGCTTAAAAAACAAAAGTTTGTGAAAGGTGCAGTCCTTCCATGAGGTCCTATGGGCCATCTGTTACAATTCTGAAAGGTGATTTACCCTGAAAGCAAGAAAAACTTGGATAGCCTCTCCTCTGGATTCTATGAAACCAACGAAGTGGCATAAACTTGAAATAAGACAAATTCCTACAAGATGTGAGATGCCAAAAAAGCCAGCCCAATGTGATAAATAGCGTAACAGCGTATCTTTTCTCCCCTACCTTTCTAAAGAGAAGCTACAATGCTTTGGCCACAAATTTTTTTATTTCAAAAAACCACCAAAATTTTAACTTCACTGCAAGTTTTTCTCTTGGTTATGTTTTTTCCCCCTAATACCATGCTCTACAGAAGATTCACAGTGCTTCAAGGAAAAGATAATAATCTCTAACACTAAAATCAACCACCACTGCAAATATAAAATGCAAAACATAAAAAGCAAAGAAAGGTCTACCTAAGCTGCAGCCTCCTTGTGGAGAAGGAGGTGAGGAGGAAGGACAGAACCGCCAGATGCAGGACCTCGATGTCACCGGAGACCTCTCCTCAAAAAATACATTTTTGCTCAGGAAGGGTGAGAAGGAATAACCCCTATGGGTGGAGCAGCTAACATTAACCACCATTAAAATTCACATCACAGGTGTTCAAAAAAATTCCTGGCATCAGCATGTTTGTGTACCTGGTTAGACAGTTCGTCTCAGAACCACCACCCAAACCCTGCCAACTGCCAGTGCACAGCACCCCGCAGGCACCCCTGCTGCTGGGGACACGTAAGTGACGCCCGGCCTGGGCTCACCCAGTGGCCTCCACCCAGAGCTTCAAGGGCAGGCACAAAGGAACTGTCCCTATTGTTCCCTCTTCCGCACTACACTGAGCCAGGCTGGAGTTTCCTCAGATCTAGGAGAGGAGCCTACCCTCCCCCACCCTTTTGTTCCAAGAATACGGTTCTAAAACAGGCAGCCTATGAACCAATCTGCTCTAATCCTGTTATTCACAACAAATAAATAAAAAAGGACCGCCTTCCTTGCTAGGTTTCTCCCCAAGATGTGTTAGTACTTGCTTACACACCGTCTTGTTTTTCTATGGATTTGCTTAGAAAACCCAAGTGGAAACTCTGCTGCCTTGGGTTTCTACATCTCTCTACCTTCCTCTGTCGGTCCAGGGAAAACAGAGTCTGTCAACCAGCAAGCCAGACAGGGTCCTCACAGAACCCAAACGTGTAGACCGGACGGGCTCTGAGGGGCTCTTCGTGAGTGGTCAGTGTCATTCCCACACCCGGGACAGATTTCCCTTTCTGCAACCTGTGTGGTTGTTTTCACCCTAAAAGTGTTCCCCTCCACAGAAACCATCAGTATAGCTCACTCCACAAAACAATCACTCTTCACAGGGTTTCTCAGGACTAGCGTTGTGCAAAAAATGCTAATGAACAAAAAACCTAGACCAGGAATCTGAGACAGCCCTGTCCCGGAGGCTGGGGAGCCACCATACATAGATATCCACCTCTGGAGCCAAGAGTCCACAACCTGACAGAGTGACACACAGCAGCCTAACACCGGGGCCTGCAGCACACGCCAGACGCCTCACAGCAGTGCTTCTGCCCTAGTGCTGGCATGGCTGGGGGGCTGGCTGCAAAGATTCCCTCCTGCCCGAGGAGAAGCTCCACGGCTCATCCGTGCAAAGCAGACTCTGGTGCAGCCAGCCTCAGCCTTCTCCCAAAAAAGCTTCTCCCTAGAGGGAGTAACCCTCTATAGCCGTGCCAGCCCTCCAGTCAAGACCAGTTTGTTGCTCTTAATATAAAGCAATAAATTTTTGAAGTCTTTTTTTCTAAAGGAGGCAATATTTCAAAAACAATGTATTCAGGTTTCATGCAAACTGCAAAATAAAGCACAAGTATTTTCTATTTTTAAGGTTATATGAAAGTAAATAACACTAATCTTCCTATATAAATGCCATTCTTTAACTCCCCCACTCACTTTCTATCTCTTTCGTGCAATGCTGGTGCCGACCGTCCAAGAGTAGCACAGTAGGTGGCTCAACAGAGTGGGCCTGCAGCTGTGCCCACCCCAACCTCAACCTCAGGCTAGTGAGCAAGGCGGACTCCAAAACAGTCACAGAGAGGGGTCCTGGCAGTGGAACATCAAGTGGGCAAAATGAACGACAAATGATTCCTCTTTACAGAGATTCCCTGCCAAGCGCGAACAACACAGACTCCAAACTCAGACACCAACTGGAAATTCAAATGTGGAAAACATAATGTCAACAGATCCATCTTTAAGAGCAAAGTCATTTACAAACCTACCTGCAGCTCACACAAAAACCAGAAGACAATGCTACCCTCCGCCTGAGCTCCCTCTCCCAAAAATGTACAAAGAATACAAAAGGCAAATTGAAGGAAAATAAATGCATATGGCTAAGAAAACTAAACTGAAAATACATTCGAAGCAACAAAGATACCATTCTCCTCCTATCAAACTGACAAAAAATTGTAGTCTGTTAACATGAAAGTGTAGAGGCATCTCTCATACACTGTTGGTGTAATAAAATTAATGAAACCTCTTTGGGGGCAATTTGTCAATATTTATCAAATTTTTTAAACGTACCTATCACCGGGCATGGAGACATGCACCTGTAGTGCCAGCTACTCAGGAGGCTGAGTTAGGAGGCTCACCTAGCCTCACTGAGCCCAGCAGTTCAAGGCCAGCCTGGCAACATAGCAAAACTCCATTTCTTTTCAAAAAAAAAAAAAGGTACATACTCCTTGGCTGAACAATTCTATATAAAAGTTCCCCAAATCACATGTAACAAGGACATCCACTCAGTCTTCTCTCTAGATCCGAATATCCACTAACAGAGTGCCAGTTACATAAACTGTTATATCCCTACAAGGGACTTTCAAAGGGCTTTTGAAAAGGTTAAGAAAAAGGTGATGTGCTACCATGGGAAACCGTGGCAACAAGCCAAACGTAAGGCAGAATAGGGTGTCTAGGACACCAAGATCTCTGTAAGAGAACAAACAGAGAGATGCTGGTATGTACAGAAAAGTCTTTTCAGAAGGAATTATAAGAAATTATTAATAGTGTGACCTTTGTAAGTAAGATTAAGATCAGAAAGGGAGATGGAAAGTCTTTCCCTCTGCAAATGCACCTTCTCTTACTATTTAACTTTTTTTTCTGTTTCTTTGTTTCTTCTTTTGGACCTCAAAAGTACTAAGAATTCTGAGTAATCTGATTCTGTACCTGATGCATCAGAACCACTGGTCCAAGCTGTTCTCCACGTGTTCAATTATTTCTAATCACGTAATAAGCACCCACTAACCTACCACTCACAACAAAACTAGGAACATGACGATAATCAATACCTAACCAGCCGTGCCTCTTCCTGTCCAAAGTAAAAGAAAACCTGTGGGCTACAGCTTTAAGGAAGAAAGTCCCAAAATTAACAGGCTAACAAGCCATCTAAAGAAGGTACAAATGAAAAATAAAATAAATGCAAAGAAGGGAACAGAAAAGAAACAGTAAAATGAGTAGAAATTTCTCTTACACATAGAGGTAAAAAATTCTAAACCAAAATATAGGCAACTTGAATTCAGTAGTGTATAAAAATACCACCAGGCACTGCTGGGTGCATCCCAGGTGTGCAAGTGTGATTTAACTTTTGAAAACCTCAGGGCCGGGAGCAGGGTCTCACGCCTGCAATCCCAGCATTTGGGAGGCCAAGACAGGAGGAGATCGCTTAAGCCCAGGAATTCAAGACCAGCCTGGCAACATAGCGAGACTCCATCTTTACAAAAAATTTAAAAAAGTAGCCGGGCATGGTGGTGCACACCTGTAGTCCCAGCTACTGAGGAGGCTAGGGCAGGAAATCGCTGGAGCCCAGGAGTTGGAGGCTGCAGTGAGCCATGATCTTGCCACTGCACTCTAGCCTGGACAACAGAGCAAGACTCTGTCTCTAAAAACAAACCAAAAAAGGCTTGTAAATGTAATTCACCTTATTAATACATGTTTTTAAAAAGATGTAGAAAAATTATTTGGTTAAATATAATACCCAAGCATGATTTTTAGAACTTAGTAAATTAGGAATGGAAGAGAATTTTCTTACTTTGATAAAGAGTATTTTTTTAAAAAGAAATCATCATAAATAGGAAGATATTGGAAATATTCCCTTTAAAATCAGGAATGATCATAAAGAGCAACTAAACTAGAGAGACATATAGGTATGCAGAATGATAACCCAAATGTGGTAAAATGTTAACACCGGGGCATCTGGGTAAAGAGCATATGGGAATTCTATGTATTATATTTTTTAACCTTTTTCTAAGTCTGGAATTATTTCAAACTAAAAGCATAATAAAGTAATATTAATAACAATAAACAAAATCAAGAATAAAGAAGCCGGGCACAGTGGCTGACACCTGTAATCCTAGCAATATCATTTAAACACTTCTTTAAAATCAGCGAAGAGAGAGTGCTCACAAACAGGAAGACACACTGCAAAGACAGATTTCCACCAAACTGATCTATAGATTCGACGCAATTTCAATTAATATCCCAACATGATTTTTCATGGAATTTGATGATTCTCAAGTTTATATTGAAGAATAAATGGCCAAAAATATCCAGAATGTATCTGAGCAAAGGAGCATGGGCATTTGACCTGCCCTCCCAGTTCCCAGGGTTTGTGAGGGAACCGTGTACTAAGAAGCATAGTGCAGGCCAGCCAACACAAGGCATGAAATGCAGGGTGCAGAAAAGAAATTTCGACACACGACCTCTGGGATGTAGTGCGTCAGACTGATGGAGAAAGGGGGGCTTTTCCATACCTACAGCTAGGAAAAAACGGTTAGGTGCAAGGAGAAAGATGAAATTAAATCCCTACTCCACACCATTTATTTTAAAAAGAAAAATTATAGAAAAAAGTCAACTCCAGAATAAACAAGGAATTAAACGTCAAAAACAAAACTTTGCCTTAGAGTTTAATATCTAAGTAAAAATCGCTTGGACTGCAAGACAAATGTTTCTTAAAATACAAAAGGAGCTAGGTGAGGTGGCTCACGCCTGTAATCCCAGCACTTTGGGAGGTTGAGGCAGAAGGATCACTTGAGCCCAGGAGTTCGAGGCTGCAATGAGCTGTGATCATGCCACTGCACTCCCATCCGGGCGACAGATCAAGATCCTGTCTCTAAAACAAACATATCAATAAAAAGAATATACAGGCCGGGCACAGTGGCTCACACCTGTAATCCTAACACTCTGGGAGGCCGAGGCGGGCCAATCGTTTAAGCTCAGGAGTTCGAGACCAGCCTGAGCAAGAGTGAGACCCCATCTCTACTAAAAACAGAAAGAAATTAGCTGGATGACTAAAAATATATAGAAAAAATTAGCCAGGCATGGTGGCGCATGCCTGTAGTCCCAGCCACTCGGGAGGCTGAGGCAGGAGGATTACTTTAGCCCAGAAGTTTGAGGTTGCCGTGAGCTAGGCTGACACCAAGGCACTCTAGCCCAGGTGACAACAAGACTGTCTCAAAAAAAAAAAAAAAAGGAAACACCAACTAAGATGACAATGAGATGCCATTTTCCGCACATTCAACTGACCAAAATCAAAAAGCCTGACAATACCCACGATCAATCACAGCAGCACACGCCATGAATGAGTCTTAGCAACATCACACGAAGTGAAAAAGAAAATCCCAGAAAATCGCATACAGCATGATACTCTTCATCGAACTAAAAACTAGTCGTTTTTTAAACACGTACTTTTTAGAAATACAAATACGTGTGATGAAACTATAAAGAAAAGAAAAGGAAGGGAATGGTAAGCAGAGACTCAGAATGACTACATTTTCCAACCAGGTATATACATTTATGTGAGCACATTTTTTTTAATGTGTCAACAGAGGTTATGTGGGTCATGAAATTACGGACAATTTTCTTTATATTAAAATTTAAAAAGTCACTTAAATATCTAGATTTCTGTCTCATATAAGATTTTCCCTTTCTCTATGCAATCTTATAAAAAGCCATGAAGAAAACAAACAAACGATAATCGCAGACGATGATGAGTAAACCAGGGGAAGAACAGAGAAACACAGGCACCTTAGCCACGACAGCCAGGGACGGCGCCTGCGACACCTGAGACCACCACCCCAGACAGACGCAACAGCGAGTGATCCAGGCTCGGCGCGTGTAACAAGCAGCAGCCGCTGGCTGGCCCCGACGAGCAAGGGGAAGAGAGGCCGGGGGTCTCGTGTTTTCTGGTAACTGTGCTGACTGGTGTGGCAGTGAGCGCAGTGGATTCTGGTTTGTTCTGGTTCTTTTTAAAGACCACCCTGGATTCCTGGTAGAAAATAAACTAGAGACAACGGGGTGACCAGTTGAGAGAGCACTGCAGCGGCCCTGAAGAGAGAGAACGCGGCAGGACCCCACCGCATCCTCTCTAAACAGGCGGTTCTCAGGGACACAGGCTCAGGCCAGGATTGGGGGTGCTACTGGCACCCGGCAGGTAAAGCCAGGCTCGCTGCTAAACATCCCACAAGGCACAGGGCTGCCCCATAACAGAACCATCAGGCCAATCCACCGACGGTGCAGGGCTGAGAAGTCCTGCTTTACTCCTCTCCCCAAGGACCCCACACAGTTCCTCTTACTCTACTGAGGTCAAATTTGCTTTTCCAGATCAGACCTCCATCTGCCTGAACATCTCCAGCTGGAGGGCCAACAGCTATCTCAAGCTGAACACATCCAAAGCCACGCTCGTGGGCTTCCCCAACCTGCTCCTCCCTGGTGCACCCAATCCCAGCTAACTACCGTTGCCAGTGGCTCAGGTCCAAGACTGAAAGAAGCGTTCTGATTTTCTCTTTGATCTCCCAGACCACAACCAGTCCATCAGCAAAACCTTTCGGACTCCACCTCCAAATGTTTCCAGAACCCAACCACTTCTCAGCATGTCTCCCTTGAGTCCTCGCTCCTGCCCGTGTGCAGTCTGGTAGCGAGTCTCAACTATTCCATCTTTAAAACAGACTGAATCTGCCTTCCTTCTCACCACCTCCACCCAAGCCTCCAGCCGCTCATCCCGTCTGTGACTCCCGACGATGCAACCGCAGCGGCCCTGTGGGAACGGAAGTCAGGCCCTGCTGCCCCAGTGCTCGGAGCCTCCCAACGGCCCCCTCGCTCGGAGAAGCGAGCCCTGGCAACGGCCGCCCCTGCTGGTTCCTCAGGACTGCAGCACCCCCGCTTCCCAGCCCACTTCCCGTGTGCTCTTCGCCGTCCGCGTCCTCCCTAAGACACAAGTTCTGCCTGTTCCGCTCACGGCTGCACCCAGAACGCGGCGCGGGCACTGGCTGGAGGAGCAGACGAACGCAGCAGGACGTACAGACTGAGCATGAGAAGCCACAGAGGCCAGCAAGACCCCTTCCCGTGCTGCCCCTGCCTCGGGGTGAGTCCAGCGCGCACTGCAGGCCCAGCCTGGGCGCAAGGCGATCAAGGAGGGAGCCCAGGGGGGGCCTCTCCACAGACTAGCACAGAGTCCACGTGCGCGTTTACCAGGAAGATGATGTTAAAAGGAAATTTCAAAGTAAGCTATTATCACCCTAACTCAAAATTTTCATTTCCTTCCAGTTTTTCTTCATACGTATACATTTTACATGGCTGTGAGCTATATAAACAATTTTTCCCTTAAACATTCCATCATGTCTTCAAATTCTTGACAATTATCCCAATAATGGTAGTTATGTTTCATCATGTTGACATATCATAAAGCATTAAAACATTTTTCTACCATCGATAATCTGTGATGTTTCCATTTATCATTACTGTAAAAAACACTTAGCATCTTCATGTAAATGATCATTATTGCGAATTCAGGCATTCGTTATTCAACAGTATTGAGTGGGCACCTAATACACGCAAAGCATTTTATTTTTCTCCTTTTAAGTAAAGCTCCATAAAGAGGATTCCTAGGTTCAAGGGTGACAAGTTTTTGGCCTGCTGAGCAGTCAGTCAGTCTCCGTGGCCCAGGCTCCCCCAGCTAGGCTGCCAGTGCCGCTCTGGGGAATCAACCACTGGGCCCCTTCCTGCCGCGTCCCCTCACACCACGGTTCCCACCACGGCCCCACAGCCCCCGCCCCAGGCCTGTGGGAGCCACACGCGTCAGCACCCAGCGTGGAGGCACCCACCAGCCAGCCCAGCCTGGCCCACCATTCACCCCCCTTTCACCTGCACGCCTATCTCCTGCTGTCTGTCCACCCATTAACACGTTTCGGGGTCCAGCAGGCCTAGCCTTTCCTCAGGTCTTCAAGTCCGTGCTGTTTCCCATCCACACTCTCCAGTCTGGCCCATCACCTCATCAGGACCCTGGCTGGCTCTTGGTATTAGGCTATTCACTGGGAAATGCCCAACTTCCTTAAGTACAAGTTAGACAGTTGGTATCTGACACTGCACTTCGACACTTCTTGTTTTATGTTTATTGTGAAGGTGCATCCTCAGTCTTTCAAACACACATTTGGGCTTGTGATTATCTTTCCAGGTTTTTTTTACAGCAATTCTTGTGAAACCACACGTAAGTCAAAAATTCGTGTTATTTTTCGAATATGAGTTCCATTGTGAAAACAATGCAGGGCAGACAGCTCAGAATATCAACAAAGTGTTGGGGAAGGATGTGACTAACAAACACACAGTACGTCAATGGTTTGAGAAGTTCCAGTCCGGTGATTTTAATCTTCAAAATGAGCCACGTGGGTGACCTGAGACCAGGGTGGATAAAGATGAGCTGAAAGCTGTAGTGGAAGCAAATCCATCTCAACCCATGCCTGAATTAGCAGCAAGGTTTGACATTATTATTCCAACAATACTGGACCATTTGAAACAAGTGGGCAAGGTGAAGAAGCTGGATAGATGGGTTCCGCGTGAATCAAATGAATGTCAAAAGAGAAATCATCTCAAAGCTTGCCTTTCTTTGCTGTCATGACACGAAGGCAAAACATTTCTACATCGTATTGTTACATGTAACAATGGATTGAAAAACGGACTGTTTTTGACAAATCGCAAGCATTTGGCACGATGGTTGGATAATGATGAAGTACCAAAACACAGTCCGAAACTGAATATTCATCAAAAAAAGATAATGGTGTCCGGTGGTCCAGCACTGGTGCTATCCGCTACAGCTTCATGAAACCTGGTCAATCGATTACAGCAGCGGTCTACTGCAACCAGCTGGATGAAATGATTAGGATGCTTGCGATGAAGCAGCCCAGATTGGTCAATAGAGACAGGCCAGTCCTCTTGTAAGACAACAAACATGCTTGACCACGTCACACAAACAGTGCTGCTCAAACTACAGCAGCAGGACTTGGACACTCTCTGTCATCCACCGTATTCACCAGACCTTGCACCAACTGACTACCACTTCTTCCAGGCTTTGGACCCCTTCTTGCAAGGAAAAACATTCAATTCTCAACAAGCCGTGGAAAATGCCTTTCACAATTTCATCGCCACTCGCTCTCCAGGCTTCTCTGCTGCTGGCGTAAACAAGCTACCGTTAAGATGGCAAAACTGTGTCAACAGTGAGAGTGTATACTTTGATTAATTGTACTGCTTCTTGTTTGAGATACGATAAACTACACTTTTCATTGGAAATCAAACATTTCATATTTAATGACCAATAGAAACTGACAGGTTGACCCTAAAACTCACATGGAAACTTAAGAATAGAAACCCAGGATAGCCAAAACAATCTTGAAAAAGAAGAACAAATTTAAAGGACTCACATTTCCCCATTTCAAAACTTGCTACAAAGCTACGATAATCAAGACAGTGCGGTACTGGCATTAGGACAGACATGTGACCAATGGAACAGAATTTAGAGTCCAGAAATAAACCCACATATTTATGGCCAATTAATTTGTCAACAAAGACCCCAAGACCATTCAATGGTAAAAGGGTCTTTTCAACAAAGGTCTAGGACAACTGGATAGCCATAGGCACAAGTATGAAGTGGGACCCCCTACCTCACACCATATACAAACAGAACAGCCCTGCATTGCTTAACAATGGAGATACATTCTGAGAAACCACCACGAGGCAATTCTGTCGCCGTGAGAACGTCATACAGTGCACTGACACAAACCCGGGTGGTGTAGGCTGCTGCTCCCAGGCTACAAACCTGTGCAGCATGCTACTGCACTGAACACTGTAGGCAATTTTAACACAGTGGTAAACAGCTGTGTCTAAACATATCTAAACATAGAAAAGGTACACTAAAAATATAGTACAAAAGATAAAACACGGTACACTGTAGAGGACATTCACCATGAATGGAGCCTGCAGGACTGGAAGTTGCTCTGGGTGAGTCAGCGAGTGGCGAGTGAAAGTGAAGGCTGGGACATCCCCACTGTACACTGCTGTAGGCTTTATCAGCACTGTACGCTCAGTCTACACTGAGTTTACTAAAACTTTTTTCTTTGACGTTAAATTAACCTTGGCTTAACTTTTTTACTTTGTAAATTTTTAAAATGCTGTAACTCTTTGGTAGTAACACTTAGAACATACACATTGCATAGCTGTACAAAAATATTTTTTCTTCATATCCTTATTTGATAAGCATTTTTTTATTAAAAATTTTCCTTTAACTTTTTCAGTAAAATCTAAGGCACAAACATACGTATCAACCGCGGCCTACACAGGTCAGGATCATCAGTATCACGTCTCCACCCCCACATCCTGCCCCACTGGAAGGTCTTCAGGGGCATTAACACACATGGAGCTGTCATCGCCTGTATTAGCAATGCTTTCTTCTGGAATACCCCCAAAGGACCTGCCTGAGGCTGTTTTACAGTTAACTTTTTAATAAGTAGAGGAAGTGCAATCTAAAACAACACTAAAAAGTATAGTACAGCAAATACATAAACTAGTAACACAGTCGTTTATTATCATCATCAAGTATTATGTACGAGCACAGGCTGGTTGAAACAAGCATGACCACAAACTCGTCCTGGGTTGCGCTACGATGTTAGGACAGCACCAGGAGGCAGGAATTTTTCAGCTTCGTTATGATCTTACAGGACCGTCATATGTCATTGACTGAAACGTCATTATGTGGTGTGGGACCAACTCAAAATGGATCAAAGACCTAAATAAAACTGAATTATACAACTCAGAAGAAAACACAGGCATAAATCTTTATAACCCTGAATTTAGAAACTGTTTCTTAGATATATGACACCAAAAGCACAAGCAACGAAAGAAAGAAATGGATAAATCAGACTTCACCAAAATTAAAAATGTTTGTGCTTCACAAGGCACTACTAAGAAAGTGAAAATGCCCCTAAAAAATAGGGAAAAATGTTTACGAGTTATCTATCTGGCAAGGGACTTTTGTCTATAATACATAAAGAACACTTACAACTCATTAACAAAAAGACAACCCAATTTAAAAATGGGCAAAGGATCTAAACAAACATTTCTACAGAGAAGACATATAATACAGACAATCAAAAAGCACATGAAAAGATATTCAACATTGTTAGTCATTAGCAAAATGCAAATCAAAACCACAATGAGAGGCGGGGGTGGGGGAGCAAAAAAAACAAAACAAACAAACAAAAAAAACCACAATGAGATACCACTTCACACCCACTAGGATGGCCGTAATCAAAAAAAATTAACAGTGTCTGCAAGGATGTGGAGAAACCACATTCCCCTTGTGCATTGCTGGTGGGAACAAAAGATGGCATAGCCACTAGGAAAACACAGCAGTGTTCCTCAAATGGTTTCTCTGAGATCACTGTGGACGGACACACAGTTGTAAGAAATAATACACACAGATCCTGGGTACACTCTGCCCAGTGTATTAGCCTCCTGCGGTTACTTTAGCCAAGTACCACAAATTGGGCATCTTAAAACAAAAGAAATTTATCTTTATCTTTTCACAGTTCTGGAAGCCAAAGGTCTGAAATCCAACTGCTGGCAGGGCCAAGACACCTCTGATGGCTCTAAGAAAGAAGGCCTCCTTGCCTCTTCCAGCTCTGTGGCTGCGGCAATCTTCGGCATTGCTGGCTTTATAGACACCTTGCTCCCATCTCTGCTGCTGCTGTCCCGTAACCACCTTCTCCATCTGTCTTTGTGTCTGTATCTACCACTCACTGAATTAAGGGACCATCCTAAATCTAGGATGATTTCATCTGAAGATGAATTACTATAATTATTAAATTATTATAATTACATCTGCAAAGATCCTATGTCCAAATCAGGTCATATTCTGGGGTTCTGGGTGAATCTGAATTTGGGGGGACACTATTCAACTCACTAATATCCAGTTTCCCCCAATGATAACATTTTGCAAAACTATAGTCCAGTATCACAACCAGGACCAATCTGGCTTTTTGAGTGGACAATGGATAAGGTGGTATGGCATGGAAGCGGAAAAATCAGGAAGACCAGGTAGAGGGTGACTGCCAAAACCTAAGCAAGGCACAGTGTTCGGATCCAAGTAGAGGGAGAGCAGTCAGAGAAATGGGACGTGTCCTGAGGGTAGAGGCCACAGGATTTCTGATGAACTGACTGAATTTGAGATATGACGGGGAAAAAAAGCAGAACTAAGAATGATTCCTTGTCGGTATTTTTAGAGAGAAACGGGTAAATTTTCATATCAACCTGGAAGAACATCTTTATGATATCTAAGAAGAAATGTCCTTCCATGACTCAAGTCTTTTGTTTCAAAGTATTTTATAGCACTCCTCACATAAATTTGGCACATCTTATTAAATTTATCTCAGTGCTTTAGCTTCTGTGTTGCTACTGTAAATGAGATTACTGTTTTATATACATGAAGGCTACTGATTTTTTTTCTTTTTTTTTGAGACAGAGTCTCACTCTGTCACCCAGGCTAGAGTGCAGTGGCGTCAGCCTAGCTCACAGCAACCTCAGACTCCTGGGCTCAAGCGATCCTCCTGCCTCAGCCTCCCAGGGTGCTAGGATTACAAGTGTGAGCCACCGTGCCTGGCCCATACATAAAGTTCTACCTGCACACAACCCCTGCCCCCCCGCCTTGCTCATGTACTGCCTATGGCTGCTTTTGTGCTACCAGAAAGCTGAGCAGCTGCACGGAGACCACGTGTGGGACTCTCAGCAGTGCAGGGAGAGGCACCCTGTCACCACACCACCATGGCCACCTTTTCTGTCATTACTGTAAGTAGTGCACACCCATCATGTCAAAACAAGAAGAGAACAGTGGACTTTGAATGCTGTGCTTTTCATCTACACTGCAATTACTGTGCTCCCAAATCATGTAGCAAAGCACTGTATTTACCACGCAGTGATACCATAAACTTCAGACAGGGTAAAAAAACAACATACACCGACACTATACATGAAGCACTCATCACAAAGTTCCCAACTCACAGGAAAGCAACAGCCAAAAAGTCAAAAGAATTTCAAGAAGCTCAACAAATCCAAGCAAGATGAACTCACAGAGATTCACACCTAGACACATCATAACCAACCTGCTGAAAGCCAGAGACAGAGAATCTCGACTGCAGCCAGAGAGAAGCCACTATGCACAAGGGATCCTCTGTCAGATTAGCAGCCGCCGTCTCAGAAACCAGGGAGGCCAGAGGCTCTGGACAACACATTCGAAGTGCTGAAAGAAACACACTGCCAATCGATAATTCCTGACACACCAAAACTATCTTCATAAATAAAGAAAAAATTTAAAACATTCTAAGATAAACAAAAGCAGAGAGTTCATCACTGAAAGACTTACCCTACGAGAAATATTAAGAGAGTCCTTCAAGCTAAATGAAAGCACACCAGACAGTGGATCAACCCACGTGAGGAAATAAAGGGCATCGGTAAAAGCAGCTCTACAGGTAAGTACAAAAGACAGTACAAATTATTTTTTATGTATAACTTTTTTTACATGATTTAAAAGATAACTGCACAGGCCGGGCGCGGTGGCTCACGCCTGTAATCCTAGCACTCTGGGAGGCCGAGGTGAGTGGATTGCTTAAGGTCAGGAGTTCGAGACCAGCCTGAGCAAGAGCGAGACCCCGTCTCTACTAAAAATAGAAAGAAATTAATCGGACAACTAAAAATATATAGAAAAAATTAGCCAGGCATCATGGCGCATGCCTGTAGTCCCAGCTACTCGGGAGAGCTCGAGCCCAGGCGTTTGAGGTTGCTGTGAGCTAGGATGACGCCACAGCACTCTAGCTCGGGCAACAGAGTGAGACTGTCTCCAAAAAAAAAAAAAAAAAGACAACTGCACAAAGCAATAATTGTAAATCTGTATAGGTGGACAATGTAATGTCATTTGTATGACAATAACAGCATGATAAGGCTGAAAGAAATGGAACTATAGACAAGCAAATATTTTCTATACTACTGTAATTAAATTGATATTAACACAAACTACATGAGGCGGGGCATGATGGCTCACACCTGTAATCCCAGCATTTCAGAAGGCTAAGGTGGGAGGATCGCTTGAGGCCAGGATTTCAAGACCAGCTTGACCAATATAGTGAAACCCTGTCTCTACAAAAAATAAAAAAAAAAGTAACCAGGTGCCAGCTACTTGGGAAGCTGAGGCGGGAGGATCACTTGAGCCCAGGAGTTCAAGGCTAGAGTGAGCTATGATTGCACCACTGCACTCTAGCCTGGGTGACAGAATGAGAATCTGACTCTAAAAAATATATAAAAAATAAAAATTAAAAAACAAAAGCCTACATTATAATAAATTAAAATATTCAATCATAATCCCCAGGATAATAAAGAAAAAAATTTAAAGTATAATCAAATAAGCAACAAGAGAATTAAAATGATATAGTAGAAAATATCCATTTAACGGAAAAGAAGAAAGTAATAGAGGAAGACAGGAACATAAATAAACAAAAGACATAGAAAGCAACTACCAAACTGGCAAATGTAAATACTGCCTTGTCAGTAATTACATTAAATGTAAATGGATTAAATGTCCCAATTAAAAAGTACACCCTGGGTAAATGGATAAAAAGAAAAATGACCTGGACTTTGCCGGCGTTTGGCGTTTTTTCTCGCCCCTCCTCCAAGCCTGAGGGGTCCTGAGGCGACAGCACCCGCGACTGCGACTCCAGCAGGAGGAGGAGCATGGACACGAGGAAGCAACAACTATCTTCCAGAAGTGAATGCAGAGTCAAACAAAGGATCTGAAGTTGTGCTTTCATGATGTTTTTATCGCAGCGTACTTTCAGTTTTGAAATTGCTTAAAGTTTAAAATGACTGTCTTCAGTCCTGCATACGTCTTAGACACAAACAGCAGAGCTACGACATGAGGCAGAGCTCCTCCCAGTCACCAAGCTTCAGTCAAACATGTCATCCATCACCGGGACCTCAAGGCCTTGCGTTAAGGCCACAGATGGAGGCGAGGACAAAGATTCTAATGAGCTTACAGCCCAATACACAAACTAACATCCAGTGAATCAACTGTTTCATTCCATTATTTTATTACTTATGGTACTGTCTATTTTCATAGAGACAGTGTCAGCAATTCCAAATTTGTTTAGGATTGCCCTGCGGTGGCACATCTCGAACTCTGCAGTCTTAACTGCAAAGGAGAGTGAACGGTGGGATCTCTGGGGCCACTGCCTGAAGCAGTTAAAAAGCTGAAATCCCTTTTCATATGCAACCAGTGTTACCAATTCTTTTGTGTATTCTAGAGATATCAGATATTCTTTCCTTTTCAAAATATATGTACATGTGATATATATGTTTATACATGTATGTATATGCCTCCAATAGATCAGTGTTTCATATCCTCCTCCTCACCCCCAAAACCTTTAAGTAAAACCAACACATTACGAAAGCGCACAATGTTTACCTGGTATCATTTGCATGCTTCCTAACACAGAACTTTAGGTGTGATCATACCTCAGTTTAAAATGCACAACCTTTTCTCAATAAATGCATTTCATCTCGGCTTGATGCATTTTTTTTGTAGGGAGGGCAAGGTATTACCCTTGTACTTCAGCAAATCCCATCCCCTTTACCTGATTACACTTACATTTATTTCCTACAGTTAGTTAAGTAGTTGTGTGAAGTGAATTTTGAGAATAAACCTGTTAATCCTTAAAAGACATTGATATTCATGTTAGTTATATCTCTGGAGTAGGTTTTTTTGTCCCCCTGAACTGCTCTTTTGGAGCTGTCCTTTCTGGGAAGGAACATACACTGAAAACCATTCCCAAATCTAATGTTACCTAGCTATTCTCCAGTATGCCTCCAGTTTTAAGACATGAACATTAATTTTTATGAATGCTGCTTTTCTTAACAATGTATATTTAATTTTCCCACATATAAATTCTCGGAAATAAAACATGATCGGTTGGTAAGAAAAACACAGAACAAAAAATATGATCTGGGTTCCTTGAGTGTCTCCTGATGAGCAAGGAGACCCTTGGGTCTGGTCCTGGGACACCTCACAGCGAGTCCCACAGACACCTGTCTTGGCTCCCACCCAGAGCGAGGAAACTGAGACCCCCTCCTGCCTTGAGGCCAGAGGAGACATCGGCCTGCAAGGACTTGCCAAAAAGAGAAAAAGGACAGAAAGCAATTGAACATATTGATGAAATACAAAATGAAACAGACTTAATGAACGAGTCAGTGAGGAGATTTTTGAAAGTAGAACAGAAATATAACAAACTACCAGCCATTTTTTTCAGAAGAGGTCAGAACTGATCGCCAAAATCCCAAATTTTAGGGTAACAACGGCCAACCATCCACAAGTGTCTGCACTGCGCGGGAGGGAGGAGGAGGAAGAGGCACCGGAGTGGAAGTGACAGAATCTGAAGATATTAAATCAGGTTACAGAGTAGATTCTATTTTGATGAAAATTCTTACTTTGAAAATAAAGTTCTTTCCAAAGAATTTCATCTGAATGAGAGTGGTGATCCACCTTCAGAGTCCGCTGAAATCAAATGGAAATCTGGAAAGGAAATTCTACGAGTCAAACGCAGCATGACGCCAGCAGGAGGAAGCCGCGTGAGGCAGCGGAGAGCTCCTGCGCCTGGGTGCAGATGACTGAGGACAGCAGCAAAGGGGATACGTGGACAGACCCGTTCACAGGACTACGCGGCTCCCCGTGGATGGTGAGGGGAAGGAGGAGGAGGACGAAAAGACACTGAGGAGGAAAGGGATGAGGAGAAGACGACTAACAGAACACTGGTGGACTCTAACCTTCCTTTTTAAAACAGTGTCCCCCGGGACCCAGGAGCAAGGAGTCGTCTTTCTACTCCCCTCTTGTCCTCAGTCACCTGCTCCTGAGGTCTTTTTTCTGCACATGATTCTCGACATATTTCAGGGTAAACACCTTGAGCAGAATACAACGGGAAATGAATCTCTACCTCTTTCTGTTCCAAATTCATTTTTATCCCTTCCTGCCTCAACAAAAACTGATGGAATCGACACCACTGAGCTCCGTGGGAAAAAGAAAAACCTTCTGTTCACTTCACTCTGTGGAAGGTGGAGGGTTCTGGACCCCTCTTAATACATAGAATTCTAGCTTTTTTCCTCCTTTCTCTATATGTTAGACTCAGAGAGTACACTGTGTCTCTTTGTGAATGTGGACAGTTAGCATTTACCAACGTGTATCTACTTTTTCCTGTTTCAAAAAAGAAAAGAAAACTTAAAAATGAGGTTACAGAAGGTCAGCAAGGGGTGGGTTTCGTATGTTTGGCTGGGTTAAGTGGGCACTTTGACAATATGACTTCTCCTTTGGCATGTCCAACTGTAATGTTCAATGGACATCCTTGCAATTTAAGATGACACGTTCAAAATAAAATTCTTGCTGGGTGCAGTGGCTCACGCCTGTAATCCCAGCAATTCAGGAGGTCAAGGCAGGAGGATCGCTTGAGGCCAGGAGTTCGAGATCATCCTGGACAACACAGCAAGACCCTGCGTCTCAACAGAAAATTTAAAAGTCAGCTGGGCATGGTGGCACATTCCTATAGTCCCAGCAACTCAGCAGGCTGAGGCAAGAGGATTGCTTGAGCCCAGGAATTCAAGATTACAGTGAACTATGATGATGCCACTGCACTCTAGCCCGGGAAACAGAGCAAGACCCTGTCAAAAAAAAAAAACCAAGAAAGGGAATAGAAAAACAATAAAGAATATCAACAAAATCAAAAGTTGCTTCTCTGAAAAGTTCAACATAATTCACGAACCTTTAGCTAGACTGAACAAGAAAAAGACGACTCAACTTACTAAAATCAGGAATGAAAAGGGGACTATATGACCAACTCTTACAACAAAAAGGATTATAAAAGAATATCATGAGCAACTGTACAGCAACAAATTAGAGAACCTAGATGAAATGAACAAATTCCTACAGAGACACAAAACAGCTAAAAACAACCCAGGAATAAGCAGATAATCTAACACCTATAACAAGTAAAGAGATTAATAATTTTAAAAAATTCCAACAAAAAAAGCCCAGAACCAGAAGGCTTCACAGGTGAAACAACGCTAACCCCTTCCCAAACTCTTCCCAAAAACAGAAGAGGGGATACACTTCCTAACTTGTTCTATGAAGCCAGCATTACCCTGACACCAACTACAAAAAGACAATACAAAGAAAACTACAGACTAACATAATACCTCTTATGAACACAGACGCAAAAATCCTCAACAAAATACTAGTAAACCAAACCCAGCAGGATGTAAAAAGCACTCGATACCATAAGCAGGTGGATTTAGTGTGGAAATGCAGAGCAGGTTCAGCATGTGGAAATCAGTGTAACACACCACGTCAATAAAGGCAAGAGACACATAATCATCTCAACAGATGGAGAAAAAACATTTGACAAAATCCAATACCGCAATGATAAAAACACTCAACAAACTAAGAATAAAAGGGATCTTACTCAACTTGATAAAAGACATCTATGGAAAAGCCCACAGCTAATATCATACTTAATAGTGAAAGACTGAAAGCTTTTCCCTAAGAAGAGGAATGAAGACAAGGATGTCAGCTCTCACCACTCCTATTCAACATTTTACTGGAGATTCTACTCAAGGCAGTTAGGCAAGGGAAAAAATAAGAGGTGTCCAGATTTGAAAGCAAGAAATGAAACTATACCTATTCCCAAACAACATGATCTTATATACAGAAAATCCCAAGGAATCAACAAAAAAAAAACTATTAGAGTCAAAAAACAAATTCAGCAAAGCTGCAAGATACAAGATCAATATACAAAAGTCAATTCTATGTCTATTGATTTGCAATCTAAAAACGAAATTAAAAAACCAATTCCATTTACAATAGCATCAAAAAGAATACTTACTTCTAAGAAGTAAATACAAGACTTACACATGAAAACACTGTTAAAAGAAATTAAAAACCCAAATAAACGGGCAAGTATCCTGTGTTCATGGAGTGGAAGACTAATTATTAATATGGGAATACCCCAAACTGAACTACACACTTAACACGATCCCTAGCCGAGTCCTAAAAGGATTTTTTTGTAGTGACAACATGACCCTAAAATGCATATGAACATGCAAGGGACTCGTAAGAGCCTGCACAATCTTGGCAAAGAAGAACAACGTGGACTCACACTTACCCATTTCAAAATGTATCATACAGCTAAATAATCAAGACGAGGTGGCAGTGGCCTAAGGACAGGTACACTGATCAATGGAGTAGGACTGAGAATCCAGAAATAAACCCTCCCATTTATGGCCAACTGATTTTCAACAAGGGTACCAAGAGGGTTCTACGGGGAAAGAACAGTCTTTCCGACAGACGGTGCTGAGCCAGCTGTCCAGCCACACGTGAAAGAGTTACTGGACCCTACCTCACATCGCACACAGAAACTAAGTCACAGTGAAGCAAAGGTCGAAAGGTAAGAGCTAAAACTATAAAACTTTTAGAAAACATAAACTTCCTA
The DNA here is from genome assembly GCF_000956105.1 of Propithecus coquereli. Classification (NCBI taxonomy): domain Eukaryota; kingdom Metazoa; phylum Chordata; class Mammalia; order Primates; family Indriidae; genus Propithecus; species Propithecus coquereli. The sequence continues at coordinate 1,443,231 of NW_012150274.1, read as the reverse complement.
ACCTGGATTAGGCAATTAGATATGACAACAAAAGCACAAGCAACCAAGCAAAAAAAAAAAAAAACAGAAAAATTGGACTTCATCAAAAATTAAAAACTTTTTATGCTTCAAAGGATACCATCAAGAAAATAAAAAGTCCTAGCTCTCTGGGAGGCGGAGGCGGGCGGATTGTTTGAGCTCAGGAGTTCGAGACCAGCCTGAGCAAGAGCGAGACCCCGTCTCTACCAAAAATAGAAAGAAATTAATTGGACAGCTAAAAATATATAGAAAAAATTAGCCGGGCATGGTGGCACGTGCCTGTAGTCCCAGCTACTCGGGAGGCTAAGGCAGGAGGATCGCTTGAGCCCAGGAGTTTGAGGTTGCTGTGAGCTAAGCTGACGCCACGGCACTCTAGCCCGGAAAAAAAAAAAAAAAAAAGAAAAGAAAAGAAAAAGAAAAATAAGAAGTGAAAAGACGACACACAGAACGCGAGAAAGTATTCGCCAGAAGTAATCAGTGGTTGCCAGGCACAGGGAGGAACGACTGTGCGGGTGCGGGGTTTCTCTTCGGGGCAACAGAAATGCTCTGGGACTAGTCAGGGAGCGGCAATGTTGCACAACTCTGTGAATATACCGGAAAAAAAGACCAAATTGTACACTTTTAAAATATGAGTTTTGTGGCCTATGAATTACATCTCAATAAAAATAAATCACATTCTCCTGACTGATGTTGGGACACCTACCATGTGAAGACATGTTCAGAGACGAAACACAGAAAACCGTATCACAGATCAGTACTAACAGATGAACATTTCCAGTAATTTTTATGACAGGGAACACTAACTTTGAACCCCAACTAAGCAAAATGTTATCCCTCTAAAAACTTTATTCTTCTAATTAGTGGATAGGTGTTACCGAAAAAAAAGCAGTCAATTGTATTTTCACTTTTGTCAATAAAAATTTGTGGGGTTACCCTTGATTTTGCTTCTTGGTGCACAAAGTCTGAAATACTTATTTCCAGTCGTTGTAGAAAAAGCTTGCTACTCCTGAAATACACCACCCCAGAGCCAACCTGAGCAAGCCTGTCCCTGTCTTGGTGAGTGGCACCACCAGCCACCCTGTCGTTCGAGCAGAAAACCCAGCATCATCCTAGTGCCCTCCTCATCTGCCTCAGCAAGCCCCCAAGGGCTGCATCCGCCCACCCCCCGCCTCCGCTGCAGGTCCTCTATGACCCACTCTTCACACAGCAGCCAGAATGACCTTCCTAACAGGGAGCCTGATAAAGTCACTCGCCACCTTCAAGCCTTCCCTCTGCCCTTAGGACAAGGATGTCAGCCTACCTCACTCAGCGCCCAGCCCATGTGACTATATAGGAAGATGGTAAAGGAAACAGTCGCAAATTGCTTTAACAAGCAGTCTCAAAATACAGAGGCCTCATAATTGTTCCCCTGCCTCTGCAGTTCACAGGTTTACTGACTCACACACCTTGCTGGACTCTCTCAATCGCAGGGCAGGCGTGCCCACCTCACCGGGTAGAGCAGAAGTCAGGGCCTGGGGGACGTGTCAGCGAAAAGACTCAGGCTACAGCCTGGAGCACTCACCTTCCCTGCACTTTCAAGGTGAGTTAAGGCTGAAGGGTCGATTCCCATTCCCACCTACACCTCTGACGTGCTCTCTGGGATTTCTCCTTGACTTTCCCCCAGTTTGGAACACTCTTCCACCACACCTTCCACGTAGGCCCAGGGCAGAACTGGCTCTCACACGTACCAGCCACATGTGAAACTCACCACACCTCTAGCAACTCTGAACTAAAATAAAATCTTAACCCCCCCAGCTGACTGAATGGACCCCCTCTTGGCTGAAGGGACCCCCTAGAAACCCTAAAGCTGAACTGCTGGCCATGAGAAGAGAGGGGTCAAACATGCCTCATCATACCCCTTTTGGAGTTATTTTTTATAACAATAAGACACAAAATTATTGGCCAGGCATGGTGGATTACTCCCTTAATCCTAGCACTCTGGGAGGCCAAGGCAGGAGGATTGGTTGAGCTCAAGTTCCGAGACCAGCCCAAGCAAGAGTGAGACCCCGTAGTCCCAGCTACTCAGGAGGATGAGGCAGAAGGATCCCTTGAGCCCAGGAGTTTGAGGTTGCTGTGAGCCACAATGATGCCACCGCACTCTAGCCCAGGCGACAGAGTGAGACTCTGTCTCAACAACAACAAAAAAAGGAAACTGAACGCCCCTCCTCATCCCACCCCCTAAAAAATAAAAAATTTTTAAAATTTTTTTTAAAAAGATACAAAATCATTAACAAGCCTAAGACCACGTGAGACAAAGGTTAAACTCCACCTGCAGGTCATCAATTTACTTAACGGATCACTTGAGTCTCCGTATATGTCCATTGGCTTGTCTCTGATTAACAGACTTCCTTAATTTAAAAACATTCCAAGCCTTTAGACGAAGCTTGATTTCTTTAACGAATTACCAATCAGAGAATCTTTAAACCCACCCATAACCTGTAATCCCCTGCTTCGAGATGTCCTGCCTTTTTGGGCCAAACTAATGTATGCCTTCCATGTATTGATTTATGACTTTACGAAGTTATTCCTGTCTCCCTAAAATGTGTAAAACCAACCTGTAACCCAACCACGGAGAAACCACTTGCTCAAGGCTTCTTGGGCGTGGCTCTCTGGGCCATGGTTACACATATTCGGCTCAAAATAAACCTCTTTAAATTATTTTAGAGTTTGGGTTCTTTTCCAGACACAAACGTAACATCATCCACTGCGAAGACTTGATGATAATGCTGAATTAGATAATGCAACACAAGTGCTTCCCAAAGTCACCCATGACCTCCGCATTGCCGAATCCAAGGGTCGGTTCTCAGTTTTCAGCTCAAACTCTCAGCAGCTGCCAACAGCGCTGATCACACTGTCTTCATGAAGCACCTCCTCCAGGTTCCTGTTCCAGTTCGCCTGCTGCCTCACAGTCCCCTTGTGCTGGCTTCCCCGGTCCTCCACGGCGTGCACTCAGGGGCCCAGCACTCCACAGGCCTCTTCTGGATTCTGCGGCTCTGCTCCACCTTCCTGCTCCACATGTATGCCTGACAGTCCAATAGGCACCTCTACTCTCTCCCCAAAACCTGCCATCCCGCAGCCTTCCCCATCTCAATAAATGACAATATTCTCCCAGGTGTTCAAACCAAAGGACTCCTCACTTTCTTTCACTTACTGCTCTAGTTTGAATATCCCCTCGAAAACTCATGGGGAAATTTAATTGCCGTTTTAACAGTATGAAGAGGTGGGACCTTTGAGAGGAGACTGGAGACTGTCTCAAATAAAAAAAAAGTAAAAGTTTCTTTCTTTTTTTTTTTTTCAAGATAGATTCTTGCTCTGTCGCCCAGGATACAGTGCACCAGCAGCATCACAGCTCACTGCAGCCTCCAACTCCTGGTCTCAAGCGATCCTTCCGTCTCAGACTCCTGAGTAGCTGGGATTACAGGCACCACCATCACACCTGGCTAATTATTTTTTAATTTTTTTGCAGTGATGGGGTCTCACTACGTTGCCCAGGCTGGTCTCAAACTCCCGGCCTCAAGCAATCCTCCTGCCTCGGCCTCCCAAAGTGCTGGGATTGCAGCAGTGAGCCACCACCCCTGGCCTAAAAGTTTTGACCTTGATCTTGAAATTCATTTCAAAAAGTTCTTCTTCAATTGTGCCATCCAAAATAGTCTGCATTCACTAATTGCTTATAAATTGAAACAAATCAGTATAAGGCAATTCTTCTTAAAAGAACTAAAGCAATTTCAGCCTACTATATGAAGTCTTTGTCACTTACAAACAATCTTAATGACCAAACTATCACAGTATATATACTCACAAATGAGACACACAATATTCTGTTTTCACAAATTTCATCATAAGAAACGAGGCTAGGTAGGTTGATCTGGTCAAGAACGTCCAGCCAGCCTACATCCTATCCTGCTGCTCAGTGGCCCTCGAAGCTTCAGTGGTAGATGGAGCAGACCCTGCCTTCCTCTGGACCGTGAGAGAGCAAGCTCCTCCCCTTCTCCTATGCTGGCTGCATAGCCAGCACCCAAGGACAAACAGGTGTGGGAGCCAGCAGGCTCCGCCTCACTTCCAAGGAAGGGGAGCGAGGCCCCCTAATCACTGAGGCAGCCTCAGTCCTGGCCCCCCAAGGAACTCAAAGGCCCTAGCTCTCTGCCTGGCAAACATCACGTATTCTTCCAGATTCTGCTCAAATGGCACCTCTCAGCAAAGTCCTCCCGCCGCAGGCCGCAGCAGCTCTGGGCAGCCAGACAGCGCACAGGACCTGTGGCCTACATTGCACTGGGCCTGCTATACCGCTCCACCCACAGCCCTGAGGCTCCAGAGCACACAGGTGGTGCCAAACTGACCCACGCACTCAGCCCCCCTCCATCCCGCCCAGATCAGAGTTGGGAAAGGGAAGCTGCCCCAAATCTCAGTCCAACATGGTTAATGATGACTGACAAAACCAAAGAAAGGACTGCATGCCTTGAGGAGGAACATTTGAACTTGAGACCAGGAGAGGGAGACAGTCAGTCAGAGACTATACAGCAGCATAAACAAAACAGCACAATGGCCACAAGGATGGGCATCACCCTCAAACTGGGCGTGTGTGACTCTGGCCTCAGCATACCCCCCATCGTTACTGCCGTCCGTACTTTCCCACATGCAAAGACAACAAACGTCAGGCACACGAGAGTCCAACAGCATCTCTACAAGCCACATGGGTGTCCGCCACCAGACTGGCTTTCATGAGAGTGAGAACCAGGCTGCCTTCCTACAGGCCCTCAGCAGGAACTTCTTTCAGCCTCTGCCACAGAGGAGGGAGGGAGAGGTGACAGGGCCAAGGAGGAGGCCTGTAGCGCACCCGTTTCTTGAAGCAAGATTAAGCGATGCAAAATAAATGAAAATGAAGTGGAAAGTGTGAGGCGTTGGGCCCACCTGTATCTGGGCCACAGTGGGCACTATGCATTGCTTTGCAGGATGACTGCAGCAGACGGGGCAAACAAATGGAGACAAATCATAGCAGAGAAAAAGCAGACAGAAGGTTGGGGTTATATGCTCCTTGTTCCCCTGACCAAAAGGCCAGGAGACTTCAGGCTGCGGCAGGTGCCCAAGGGGCGAGCCGCCTGCGCCACCGTCTGCAGAAAACGACACAGCAGCCCACTCGCGTGTCACCGGCACACTCGGGAACAATCACACCTCCTCTTCTCACCCCCAGGCTTGCAGCGAAGACAGTTAATGGATAGGAAGCTTCAATTTAACTGCTTCTCTGACTCCTAGAGAGGTTTTGCTTTTTTGCTGTTTTGTGACCCAAAGTATACCTCAGATTACCTGTCTAAAAAACAATGGCAAACCACTCCTTTTCCTCTTCTGTGAAATAGAGAAATTGGGCTAGTAACCCCACCTGATAAGGTTGTCGTAAGGATTACATTAAAAACTCCCCATAGGCCAGGCACAGTGGCTCACACCTGTAATCCCAACATTTTAGGGGCCGAGGTGGGAGGATCGTGAGACCAGCCTGAGCAACAGAGCAAGACCCTGTCTCTACAAAAAAAAAAAAATTTTAAACTAGCCAGGGGTGGTAGTGCGTGCCTGTATTCCCAGCTACTCAGGAGGCTGAGGCAGGAGGATCACCTGAGCACAAGAAATCAAGGCTGCAGTGAGCTATGATGATACCACTGCCTGGGGGAAAGAGCGAGACCCTGTCTCAAAAAAGAAAAGAAAGAAAGAAAGAAAAGGAAAGGAAACTAGACAGGGAAACCTGAGGTAGAGGAAGGGGAAGACTTGACCATTCACTGGGCTATTACAATTGCATTTTTTTTCACTCAGTGTTCAAGGAGCTCATGGAACACAGGCAAACTGTGTTTGGATAAGGAAGGAACCAAGGCTCTCTAAGCCTAAATGCTAGCCTTGGAATCTGATGGCGAGCACAGAGACCTAAACTCCAAGTACAGAAATAATGTTAACAGCCAGTTAGTAAGCAATCTTCAAACTACCCGGGACGAGGAAAACCCTCTTAGTCTTTCTTAGGCTGGCACCTATGAGGAGGCTAATACATATCAAGTGCTTTCCATGTGAATGTACTTAGTGGTAACCAGGCTCTCTCTATAGCAGGACTGCAGCCGATACATGGAAAGGCTGCCATTCTCCACCTGCAGATGAGTTAATGGTTCTGAGCAACCCCTATCAATGACTATCAGCTTTGTGTTAACATCACAAAGCAAGATAATCAGACTTATTATGCCTCCTGGTAAAAGAAATCAATACTAGTTATGACATATTCTTGCTAAACAAAAAAAGACAAGTCTGCATCAGATGGAGACTCTAGACCAGGGCTATCCAACCGAAACACAATGTGAGCCGCGTATGTAATTTCAAATTTTCTTGCAGTCACATTTTTTAAAAAGTAATTAGAAACATGTCAAATAATATTACATTCCAACATGTAATCAACATTTTTAAAAGTCTTAATATGATACCTTACATTCTCTTTTTCACAGTAAGAATTCAAACTCCTGTGTGTTCTGTACTGACGACACATCTCGATTCACACTAACCACATTGCAAGTGCTCGAGAGCCACATGTGGCTAGTGGCTATCACAGTGGACAGCAGCAGCCAGCAGCTCTCGATCTTAAATTCCAATGACAGGAACTACAGGGGACAGAGGAACACATTAAACATCACCGTAAGAATACAATCAGCAAGACAAGGTTATGGGAAACATTGGGACAAAGGAATCATCATCTTCGAAACTTAATTGCAAGAGAAAAATAAAGAAATGGAAGAGAAATCAATATGCTGAGACTGAAGAGATTATCTACCAAGAGCAATGAATAGACCACATTTGGTTCCCAATTTGAACTGAAATAAGAAATCTACACATTGACTGGATATTTATTGACTGGAATATTACATTCACTGAAATAGTCACAGATGAAATATGTCTGAAAATTGCTTCGAAATAATTGCAGATGGGGTGAGGAGCAGTGGAGGTATAGATGAAACAACACCGGCCATTAGGAGAGAACTGATAGCGCTGGGGGACAGGTGATGGTGTTCATCATGCTACCACTCTTACTTTTGAATAGGTCTAAAAGGTTCCATAATGAAAAGCCTAAAATATCTACACATCCATTTGCTTATACAGTCATGTGACGCTTAATGAGGGGGATACATTCTGAGAAACGTGTCTTTAGGTGACTTCATCACTGTGAGAACATCACAGAATGCACTTACACAAATCTAGATGGCACAGCCCACTACAGGTGTAGCCGATTGCTCCGAGGCAACAAACCTGTACAGCACATTACTGTGCTGAATACTGAGGGCAGCCGTAACACAAGGGTATTTCTGTGTAAAAACCTGTCTAAACATAGAGAAGGTAATGCAGGTACGGTGGCTCATACCTGTAATCCTAGCACTCTGGGAGGCCGAGGCAGGAAGATCACTTGAGCTTAAGAGTTCCAGACCAGCCTCAGCAAGAGTGAGACCCCATCTCTACTAAAAGTAGAAAGAAATTAGCCGGCAACTAAAAAACAGAAAAAATTAGCAGGCATAGTGGCACATGCCTATAGTCCCAGCAACTCAGGAGGCTGAGGCAGGAGGATCACCTGAGCCCAGGAGTTTGAGGTCGCCGTCAGCTAGGCTGACGCCACAGCACTGTAGCCCCGGCAACAGAGGGAGACTCTGTCTCAAACCAAAAAAAAAAAGAAAAGAAAAAGTAATGCAGTGCCCTACTAATTATGATGGCTACAACATGAGTAGGCAATAGTAATTTTTCGGCTCCATTATGATCTTACGGGACATCACATATGCAGTCCGTCATTGACCGAAATGTCCCTAAGTGACGCATGACTGTATATTCATAAATATCGTGAAGGATGGACAATAATTGTAACACTGATGACCGGCCAAGTGAGGAACTGAGTGGCTGGGGACAAAGAGGGGAGGCATTTCGCTTAGTACTTTTTGAATTCTGAACCATGTAACTGTCTTACCTACTGAAAAAATTAAACACCTACATCCTGACTCAACCCTCCAGTCCCTCTGCAACTCCCTCCGCCCATGCCACCTGGCAAAGCCTTCTCACTGGCTCCCTGCTTCCACTGTGATCTCCCTTCATCCACTGTCCACACAGCAGCCAGGGTCACCTTTTTAAAATATCGTTCCATGCCTAAAATCTTCAAGGACTGTCTACAGTGCTTATGAAACATCCCAACTTGTTACCATGGCGACAAGGCCCTGTATGACCTTGCCCCTCTCCCCTCCAGCTTCATCTCAAGCCACCTGCCCCTTCCGACCTAGTAATTCCACCGTGTCCTAAAGGATGCAGTCCTCACCCAAATCATAATCAGGGAAACTGGGACTTCTCTGTGACAAACACCACCATGTAGCTAATAAAAATGTTAAAGACACAAATGTATGTCAGATAATATATGAAAGAGGAAAGCACATGGCACATGATCACTGGTGACAGCCAATTTCAAACATGCACACTCACAAGGATCAGAAAAAAGGAGATGACAAATATTTGGCATTCTGAGGTTTCTAGGTTTTAATTTTCTAAATTTGCTAAAATCCCTAGTTTTTTTTGGAAAAGTACATACTGTATACCTTGCCATGCCAATTTATTCTCACCTCCTTTAAAATCTAGACTAACTTAGGAGCTCTGCCCAACATATGTCTGGCCACAGCAACTACTGCAATACAGCAGGACCTTCTTTGTTTACTTTAACTGATTCCATCTCATTTTGCACAGTAATATTTGTGCTATTACACTATTAAATTTGTGAAATCAGGGATCAGTCTCAAAAACTTGTATATCCGCCGGGCGGATTACGCCTGTAATCCTAGCACTCTGGGAGGCCGAGGCAGGCGGATTGTTTGAGCTCAGGAGTTCAAGACCAGCCTGAGCAAGAGCGAGACCCCCGCCTCTACTAAAATTAGGAAGAAATTAATCAGACAACTAAAAATATATAGAAAAAATTAGCCGGACATGGTGGCACATGCCTGTAGTCCCAGCTACAGGAGGCTGAGGCAGTAGGATCACTTGAGCCCAGGAGTTTGAGGTTGCTGTGAGCTAGGCTGACGCCACGCACTCACTCTAGCCCAAAAAAAAAAAAAAAGTGGGATACAGAATGTGGTCCAAAAACTTTTCCAAAATAAAATACCAACTGACAGTGATGCTACTGGGAAAGTGGCCTCCTGCCTAGGAAGACACTATTTCAAATGAAATGCTACCTCTGAAGATTTAAAGGAACTACTTCAGCTTTTGTTTTTCAAAATCAAAAACCTTCAGAGATTTTTTTTAAACACATGAAAATACTAAAAGTTGTATAAAAACAAACAGTAAGTAGGGAGAGGAGGGGGACCTCTCCATCCTGGAACTGATGCTTTTTGTATCATAACGCCATAGACCAAATTAGCTGGACTCTAGTAACTACTGCCTACATGGTTTGCTGAGTGAGCAACTGAAGCTGAAATCAAACTGCCCACTTACCTTAGGATAAAGGCATCCTTCAAACACGTAAAGCCAATGAAATGATAAAGAACATAAAACTCTAAAGAGAAGAGCCCAAAACATGGTTCTTACAGGCTGAATTATTTTCAGAGACAAACTCAATAAAATGTGGTCAAACATACACAACTGTTTTGTGACACGGCAGGAAGCAGAAGCAGGAAACCAGGGCTCTAGCCCCACTCTGGCCCTGGCCACTCGTGAGATCTCGACAGATGTCCTGTTGGGTACTGGGGCTGAGGTACGCACCCCACCTGGCCAGCCTTGCTGCGACTCCAGACTCTGCCCACCACCAACTCCACGGTCAGATTCCAGGACGCTCAGCCCTTTCCTCAGGAAGCTGTGCCTTCAGTGGAGGTAGAATTCTCAGGATTTGGAGAAAACACTTCTGATCCTCCCCCTTAACAAAAATCAACCAAAGACAAGAGCAGGAAAGAGAAACAAACTCCATCTAGGAGACATGTGAAACCTCTACACAGACATGAACAGGAAGACGGAGGGTGGAGAAACGCTGAAGCACCCCACAGAGCAGAGGAAGGAGGAACTTAAATCAGGGTTGCTGCTTGAGAAGCAGGCCGACTGGGAAGACGGATCGGGAACGTACCGCAGCTGCAAAGGGGAGTGGGTATAAAAATCCACGTGAGAACAGCTGGACTCCAACGTCCCCTCCTGCACACTGAGGCAAGTCCTCCTCTTCTGTAGCCACTGGACACCAGAGGTTCAGCCCTGTAAAAAATTCCATCAAAAACGCACCGCACTTGGGGAAAGCAAGCAAAGAAAGGCAGGAGTGAGCTCCTCAGCTGAAAACAAGGCGATCAGGGAAAGGCTGTGTACTGAGCTATGGAAGAGCCTCTTCTTGCCCGAGCCCTTTAACCAGGTTGTGTAACATCCGTCTTACACCCGCAAGGCAAGAGAGTGAGGGATCCACCAGGCACAGGAGCTCCCACCTACAATCCCAGCACGAGGGAGGATCCCTTGAGACCAGGACTTCGAGACCATCCTGAGCAACATAGCCAAAACCTAACTCTAAAAAATTTTTAAATTAGCCAGACATAGTGGCGCGCATCTATAGTCCCAGCTACTCAGGAGGCTGAGGCAGGAGGATCGCTTGAGCCCAGGAGTTCCAGGTTACAGTGAGCTGTGACTGTGCCACTGTGCTCCAGCCTAGGGGACAGAGCAAAACCCCGTCCCTAAGAAACAGGAACAATGGCAAGGGAGCAAATGAAATAACAGCAGCTTATCATTGCCCTACAGTGAAAGCAACAAGTCAACAAGCCCCTCGAACAGTCAGCTTTCCATGTTTAGTGCTTTATTCTTACAGGTGACTAAACGGTCAAAGATCACCAGACATTGGAAGAAGGTTTCCATCATGAAAGAAAGACCAAGAGATAAAGCAGCAAAGAGGTATGCAGGGCAAGCACAAAAAATGAAAGAAACAAAATTTTTGAAATAATTTAACTGTAATTTTAGAAATTTAACTATAATTAAAAGACATAAGATATACATAAAACAAGAACAGGAGATACTAAAAAAGTAATAGGGAACAGTAAAGAACATAAAAATATAATAGCAGAAAAATTCAGTTAAAAAATAGTCAAAAGGCTGGGCGCAGTGGCTCACGCCTGTAATCCTAGCACTCTGAGAGGCTGAGGTGGGAGGACTGCTTGACCTCAGGAGTTCAAGACCAGCCTGACCAAGAGCGAGACCCCATTTCTACTGAAAATAGAAAGAAATTAGCCAAACAACTAAAAATAGAAAAAATTAGCCAGGCATGGTGGCACGTGCCTGTAGTCCCAGATACCTGGGAGGCTAAGGCAGGAGGATTGCTTGAGCCCAGGAGCCTGAAGTTGCTGTGAGCTAGGCTGACACCATGGCACTCTAGCCCAGGAAAGAGAGTGAGACTCTGTCTCAAAAAAAAAAAAGTCAAATATGCTCTCAAAAAGTACAAGACTAAGACATAAGGAGAAAACATTTTAAAAATTAGAAGACTAAATACAGGAAGTCCAACATTTAACCAAAGGAAATGGAGAGAACACAGAGAAAGCAGAAGAGAATGAACTATCTCAAATACATCATACGAAAATTTCCCATAACGAAAGGGCATCAATCTCCAGATTTCACAGCTAACAGTAAGTAACCTACATGATAAATGAAGAAAAGCTAGCACTAAGCACATGATAAACATTAGGAAAATCAAGGATGCTAGGATCCTAAAAGTTTGGTGGGAGAATAATGTTCACAAAGGATTAAGAATCAAAGTGGACTTTTCAAGAGCAACAATGGAAACCAGACAATATAGGAGCCATGCCTTGAAAACACCTTCCAACCTGGAATTTCACGCCTAGCCAAACTTTTTCTTCAAGTGTGGTGGTAGAATAAGCACATTTTCAGACATGCGAGCCCCGAAAGTTTGCCTCCCACTGCCTCCTCCTTGGTAAGCTACTGGGGAACGGGCTCCACCAGCACGAGGGAGTGAAGACACAGAGAGCCGCCAGACGCGGGAAAGGCGGGCAGAATCCCAGGATGAGAACGTGCACTCTGGGGCAGGGTGAGCAGGGGAGAGAGCATGAGATCTTCATCTGCCATTAGTGGAAGTCCTTAGACAACCCCTAAAATTGGTGAATGAAGACATGACAACACAAGCATATACCTAGGAAACATGAAGTAAACGCTAAGGAGTTCCACGTAGCTGCTGCCTCTCTAGAAAGGCAGATGACAGCAGCTTTTGCTAACGTCTTTTAGCACTGACTGAGTTTTTAAACTATGGGCAGGTACATACCTTATTCTAAGAACCAAAAAATAAGGAAGAGATACACAGCCAGCCTGGTAGGAAAGTATAGTATTTGCCTGAGAAGGCTTCCCACTGAAAGAGGACATTCTACTGAGACAAAAGCCTCAAATCGAGTGCACCACCCTGGGCTCTAATCCTCGATTACCCTGGAATTATTTAAACCTCGGTAGCCACCATTTACTAATCCACAAAATGGGGAATGGAGGACGTATTCCACTACCTTAGTGGTTCCTTTTAGTGTGAAAATGTATTGACTATCTTTTGTAGGTCAAGGAAAAGGAAAAACAGATATTCGGTTAGGTAAGTTTCAAGTGCCAACTTTGCTGGTTTAATCATTCGGCAATTAGTGAACTCTGACCCGTAACCATTTCCCAGATTTGGTGGCAACAGTGATCCCATGCCTACCTACCGTCCAGGGGGCCAGAGGTGCTGGACTGCACACAGGAGGGCCCCTCCCCCTATCACACACAGGCGTTATGAACCCTTAGAATCATGAATCCAAAAACAGAGCTTTTATTAACCTAAAAATGACCATCACAGATGTAACACATCTTTAGCAAACAAGAGCTGGAAAGCCAGACCACCTGCATATTAATTCTCCACAAGCTCTTGGGCCTCACTGTGCCTGTGTCCGCATCTGCAAATGGGGATATAACAGTACCTACCCCATTAAGACTGCTGTGACGATTCAGCAAGTGAATTCGCACAAAGCCAGCCGCCAGGGCTGGACACAAGTGAGGGCTCAGTAAACACAGGCTGTCATTATCATCAGCACTGTCAAGCCCTCTATTCAAGGCTGCCTGTGGAACCAGACACATCTGGAGCCACTCACTCATCGCTCATTTATGAAACACCTACTATGTGCCCAACATGGGACAAGTGCTAGTCCCACAACTGACTAGGCCAAGTTAGTTAACCCCTTCCAAGTCTTGTTTTCCTCATCTGCTAACAGGAAAAAATAGCACCTGCTGCACAGGGCAGAGGAAACTAAATAAGATGACTTACCTGAAGGCCTTGCGCAGTGCCTGAGCCCCAGCAGGTGCTCCAAAAGCGGTGTCATTAATCACTAACATCTTCTCCCCTACAAGCCTGGAAGTGACTTGGAGTTCCCTAATTTACTTTTTTGCTCCCAGTGCCTTATACGTTCCTTGAACGTGGCAGCTACTCAACAAAATCTCCATGCATTGAACTCCCCTGCACTTGACCCGTTTACTTGTATCAACGCCCCCAAAAAATCCCAGAAAAAAATAAACACACAAAGAGACGGCACATCACCTCGGCTAAAATATACTGTTAAGTCTATGCACCAGGATATCGTACAGCTCCTTACTACACCCAACTTTCTGATCTCTGGAAGTCCCAGTAGTTACTACTTACATGGTTAATTTCAAAGAAAAATTACCAGGTTATCACTTTTTTTCCACGGCAGTCCCTTATTCCAGCCCTCAGACCACACTGTTTCTGCATTTCCACGGACACGCCGCCTCCTGCTTGCTCTTCCTGCACACGGACGCCAGTGGCTCTGCCTCGCAAGAGTTTAATTTCTATGCTGCCACAGCAGGGAAACAAACTGTCCCCGAGCACGAGTACAGGGGAAGGCCAAGGCCACTAACAAAGAATGCGAACTTTTACATCCAGAGCCCTCAAGCCGTGTGCTCAGAAACGAACTTCAGTCCGAAAGCTTCCCACCGAGCGTGCGCTCCCGCTCTGACAGCACCGGGGCTGGAGAGCATTGTCTGGGGAGCAACGCCGCGGCCGGCCAACTTTTCGCTAAAGATGGTGCCATCCTATTCGGAACAAAGTGAAAGGTCAACGGAGCGGAGGGAGAGCGCCGAGAGCAGGGCCAGCTCGCCCGGGCCGGCGCTCCAAAGTTGGCCGGCCCCGCACTTTCCCTTTTGTCCTCGCACCCTCCTCTCTCCCGGGCCGAGGCCCACCGGGCGGACCCGGC
>NW_012150274.1:1417445-1428604 GCF_000956105.1 Propithecus coquereli | reverse complement strand
GCGTGGCCCCGCCCCTCCCGCGCGCCATCGCCCCGCCCGCGCCTCGCGGCCCAGAGCCGGGGCGGGGCCGGCCGCCTGCGTCTGCGCCTGCGCCCGCGTCCGCGCCTGCGCACCGCAGCCCGGCTCGAGCGGCGCAGGCGCGCTGGGGGCCGGGCTTGCGGCGCCCGAGGCGCCGGGTCTGGGGTGGCCGGAAGCGGAACGGTCGCCTGCGGGGTGGGGGACCTAGCCGGCGAGAAGCGGCCCTCGGCAGTCATAGCCGTGGGTGGGGCGTAGTCTTCCCATTTTCAGTAAATATCCTTTCATTCTAAATAGGCATTGTGGCAGGCTGGCCGGAGGTGGAGAAAGACCCGAGGCTCCGACCCCTGACCTCTAACCCCGGACACACTTTGGTTTCGCCGGCCTTCGCGAAGGCGGAGTCCCTGAGTTGCGTCCTGGTGGGATGCCCCGAGTGAGGGTTCCCCGGGGCGGGGCGTTGCTCCGCTTATGAGGTGTGCCCAGCCGGGGGAGGGCGCCCTGGCTTCGGGAAGTGCCCCGGTTAGGGGCATGTCCCGACCGCGGGGTGGGGAGAGGATCCTGGTTAGGGAAGGTGCCCGACGGGGGGTACCCCGGTTGTGGGGTGCCACAGTTAGAGGGGATACCCCGGCTGGAGGGATGCTCCGGCTTAGGGCGGTGTCCTGAATGGGAGGGCGGCCCCGACTTGGGGGGAATGTCCCATGGGGAGGGTTGCCCCATTGGCGCGGGTGCCCTGCTGGATGGTGTGTCTGACTGGAGGCGGTGTCCCGACCGGGATAGTCGCCTGAACTGAGGAAGTTCCCCAGTTGGAGAGATGCCTACTGGGCGGGGGAGTCCCGTTAAGAGGTGTGCCCTCCCCGGTTACCCCAAGCTGCCTACCAGTCACACGCCTGCTGCGCAGGCATGCACAGGGCAAGGCCTTTCCCGCAGCCTTCACCGGACAGCGTCCCCAGAGTCACATAAACTGCCTTAGGCTGCCTTCTCCCTATGGTCAGACCTCCTTATCCCAACCCCGGGACCTAAAAATATAAGCATAGACTGAAATCTATGAAATCGAGCTTCTCTGGCTGTGTGAATCCGAGGGCTGGATGCACAGGAACTGAGGCAGCCCTGAGTCTTGACGGCTACCCGGGCCCCTTCCAGTGAGAGCTCAGTGTCATGGTGAGACAGACTCGGAAAAATTATTTCACTAAGTCTGGTATTGATGGTGCACACAGGTACAGAGGAGGAGATGGACAACCCTAAGCGCCAAAGAAACCATAGCAGGTTTCGCTAGGACAGCCGAACTGCTCTGTCAAAGGCTAAGTCAGTCTCTCACGGGCCAAGGACCCTTAGCCCTCCCAGGAGGCAGCGGTAGAGTAAGCCACCTCTCCACCTGCTTTGTCCCTTCCCCGAAACCTTTTGTCTTGGGTATCTTTGAGACTTGTTTCTTTACTGTTCTTGGGTCTTAAATATCACCTCTTCAGCGAAGCTTTCTGTCTCCTTCCTAGTCAAAAAATGATACTGCCCCCCAACTCCCGTACCTGTCTTCCTTGCTTTATTTTGCTCCATAGCGCTCTATGTCACCTGACTCTTACATCCTACTGGGGATAGTCTGTCTTCGCATTTGACTGTAATTCCACTGTTCTGTGTGCCCTAGTGCCTAAACAATACCTGGCATACAGGAGACAAGTATCTGTTGAATGGATAAATGAAGGAATTAAAATGTGAAGAAAAGTCCTTTACCAGGCAAACATCAACCATAAATGAACGTACTGGAAGTAGGCTGCAGGCAGCCATTTCACGCCCATTTTGCAGTCAGCTGGCCCCAGCCTGCCCGTGTGACCACTGGCCACTCATCACGTCAGGTGCTGCTCTCAGCACACGTGTTAACACTGTAAACTTCACATCTGTCCCGAGGCAGGTGCTGCTCTTACCCACGTGTTATGAGTGAGAGAACTGAACCAAGGGAGCTGAGAGCCTTCATGATCTTGCAGCTGCTGAGGCGGAGATGGGATTCAAACCCAGGCAGGCTTTCCTTTCAACCAGCAGGCGGTTCACAGATCATCCCACTGGTGGCATACTTTCTGCTTTTCTCCAAAATTCATGCTCCCCTTGTCCCGCAGTTAGTAAAATTTCAGCCAGGTACATGGCTGCCTGGCTAAAGACCACATTTCCAACAAGGGGGAGAGGAGGGAGGGCAAAAAGTGATATGATCCACTTTCCAGTCTGTCCCTCAAAAAGTTGGAGGTGCAGGCCGAATAGGCTGGGCGATGGTGAAAACTGGAACAGCCACCCGGGACCCAGGGGTGAAAGCCACTGCCTGAGAATGACAGCTGTGCCACCAGGTCTAGATCTGCCACCTCTGGACTGTTCAAGAAATAAACTTCTATCATGCTATTTAGGGGGACGGGGAGCACTTGACCTGTCCCCTAACAGTCCCATGAGCTCATCAGATAGATAAGGTAACTACACTCCTACCCACGGTCACCGCTCCACCCCATGGCGGAGCAGGGATTTGACCTGAGTCTGCAGGACGCGCCTTCGGCAACACGCCCTGTACAACCCTCGGGTTCACTTTGCCCTTGGGGCCTAGAGAGCAGGCCCTCAGGTTGTAGGACAC
Organism: Propithecus coquereli; assembly: GCF_000956105.1. Taxonomy (NCBI): domain Eukaryota; kingdom Metazoa; phylum Chordata; class Mammalia; order Primates; family Indriidae; genus Propithecus; species Propithecus coquereli. The sequence goes on along the minus strand of NW_012150274.1, from coordinate 1,425,990 downwards.
GGCAGGAGAGGGCTTGGGCAGGGGGAGCCAGGCACAGCATGGGGGCAGCAGGGGCCACAGGGACAGACCAGCAGGCCAAAGGCGAAAACTGACGGGCGCAGGAGCAGCCCCTCACAGAGGCGGCTCTGATCAGCGCCCCGACCACGCCAGGCTCCAGACCTCCAGACTTCGCGGGCACATCCTTTCACCCTCTGGAGCAGCTGAGCGCCAGCCCCAGCCTGGGTAAAGGACCATGCGCTCCGACCCCCGGCCCCCAGAGGAGCCGGTGTGCCCAGGAGGGGAGGGGCAGTGTGAGGCCAGGCCACTGAGGCTGGAGGGCGCCCAGGAGGCTGGCCTCTGCCCAACTCTACAAACAAAGCCTTTATTTACTGAGTAGTCTCTCCAGGTCCAGCTCCCTGCCACCCCCGCCCTGCCCAGCCCAGGGAAAGGAGGGCCAACTCCAGGGCGCTGGCAGAGGCTGGGCAGGTCCTGAGTGCTCCAGGGCAGGCTGGGAGTGAAGGCACGAGGCCCTGGGCGCCCCAGTCCCAGAGCAGAGGCCAGGCCCACCCAGAGAAGGCAGCATGGAGTCAGTGCCCAGGGGTCAGCTCCTGAGGGTCAGCTCCTGGGGGTCAGCTCCTGAGGCATCAGGCCAGGTGTCAGCTCCCAGGGGTCAGGCCAGGGTCAGCACTGCCACAGCTCTGCTCATAGGACGGTGGGGCCTCTGCAGGGAGAGAGCAGGGTCTGCATGGGGTTCGTGGCATCCCCTCCCCACCAGGCCGCAGCCCCTCCACTCACCATCAGGGTAGCCCCACGTGCTGTACTCCGGGGGGAGGACCAAGGTGCTGGTGGTGGGCACCGCTTCCCCGGAGCCCTCTGCAAAGTAGGGGACAGTGGCACCTGTGGAGATGCACAGGGGAGGGGGCAGCGGGTGGGGGGCGGGGCTGCCATCCCGAGGACGGGGCTCAGAGGCGCCAGGCACAGAAGCCAGGGTGGCAGGCGGCAGCTGCTGCTGCGAGTGGCTCTTGGTGGAGAGGGAGACCGGGTCCAAGAAGTGGGGGCCAGCCGCCACAGCCTCAGCCTCCTCCTGGGGCGGCGCAGAAGGCACCGCTGGGGACAGGGCCCCAGGAGGCGGCCCCGGGCCTGGCAAGGGGCTCAGCGGGGCATGGTTCACAGCAATATTGCCAATGAAGACCGGGAGGGTCACAGTGGCTTCAGGCGCCTTCAGGGAGACCTGGGGAGGACCAGGGTTGGGCATGAGGGGCCAGGGCCAAGGCCACCGAGCAAGCCTCAGGCCACCCAGCCCCCGACAGCACCAAACCTGCAGGAAGTAGTCAATGTGGATGAGGCTGCAGCCCGGCAGGGCTGACTGGGGCAAGGCCGGCACCAGGATCTGCTCCCACCACTGCGCCCGCCTCCAGGCCTTGACACCTGCACCCTCCACCTCCGCGATGGTCCGCAAATCGTAGATCCAGCGTTTGGCCTTATAGGACACTTTCTGGGGAAAGAGCAGCCTGTGAGCCCAGCCCGGCCATAGCCCACCCCAGAGTACGGGCCCAGGCAACCTGAGTGGAGCTCCGACCTGCAGCAGACTGGCCACCACGGGGCCGGTATCTTTGCCCGACTGGTTCTCGATGTCAGCGCGCAGCCGCAGCACCTGCCCCACCACGTAGCCGCGGAGGTCGGTGCTGGCTGTGAGGACCACGCTGCCTGTCTTCACCAGCTTGTAGGAGAACTTCTTTGTGGCAGAGGCCACATTGGGTTGCTTGGAGGGAGGACCAGAGAGGGGCTTAGCAGGTAGGAGCAGGCTGGATCCCTGTGGCATCAGGACACGCCCACTCAGCCCTGCCACGCCCCCAGACACCAGCACCCTCAGCACCAGAGAGAGAGAGGCTGCCCGGTCAGACCCTGGCCTCTTCACCTCAGCTTGGGATGGGGCACTGGGGCAAAGCTGTGCCTGCCCAGCTCCCTCCCCCCCACACACACACACACAAGAGGGGGGACACCAAGGAGGCCACTGCTCCATCCTCACCTCGATGTCTGGGATGCTGTTCAGATTGAGGGGGCTCAAGATATAGAACACTCGGCTGCACTTGTGATCCTTGGAAAAACGTGGCGTGTCGATCGTGGCCCTCACCTGGTGCACGATCTTTCCAAAAGGCCCCTCAAAGGAGGTAGGTGCTGTGGCTGGGGAGAGAGCAGGGACTGGCACACAGCTGCCTCCCACCCTGCAGAGGAGCCCGCCCTCCCAGGACCAGCTGGTCAGCAGCAGGCCTGTCCAGGCCGGGCTCTCACCAGGAAGCAGGAACTGGAAGGGGAAGCTGTGTTCTCCAGCGGGCAGGCTCCCTGCGGAGACAGGGGGAGGTGGAGGAGACAGGCCTCAGGAAGTAGCCACAGGCCAGGACAGGAGTAGGCATCACAGCTGCCCAGCTCACCCTGAGCTGGGCTGCTGGGTCTCCTGGCCTCTGTCTGCAGCACCACAGCAGCACGGGCCGTGGCCTGGGCAAAGGAGTGAGGACTAGAGCTTGGCTTGAACAGGAGAGTGGTTTGGGATGGGAGCGGGGATGCAACAGCTATACCAGGGGTCAGAGCCCACCGAAATCCAGCACCAGGAGAAGGTGGCCCCTTCAGCCACCCAGCCTCTGTGAGCCAATGCCACAGTGCCTGCCAGTGAGAGACTCGTCAGGGCTCCAGCCCTGGGAGAGCGTGGGCCAGATCTGGGGAGGCGGTACCACTCGGGATAGGGGAGGGACTGGCTCCCAGACTCACCCTTGTCGGCCAGCGACAGGGAGCTGCTGAAGTAGCCCTCCTCCACCACCCAGGCAGCATCATTGGCCTTGTTGGACACCCCGCAGGAACCGGTACAGGTCACCCGGATGGCTGCAAAACAGGGAGGCAGGTGTGAGCTCAGCCAGCAGGTGGCCTAGGCCACTCCCTGCCCCCAGCACAGGAACTCAGGCAGGACTAGCAGCCCCACCTGGGTGGGGTCTTGGCAAGGCCAGTGAGCTAGAAGCCTGCCCGCCTTCAGAAGATACCTCCTGCCCATGCCCCACCTTCGGGTGCTCCGAGGGAGCCAGGCTGGTGAGAGGCCTGACAGGGACAGAGTTATATCTGTCCTGCAATCCAGAGCAGGAAGACCCCAGCATTTACCCAGATGACCCTTGGGCTCCCCGCCACATTGGTAACCCTGGCTCCCAGCCAGACCTTTGAAAACCCAGCTCCCTACAGGAGAAGCTTGGGACACCTCTGCTGGCCCACCGTCACACTGCCCTGCAGACAAGTCAAGCAGGCAGGGAGGCACTCTTCACACTCCAGGAAGCTAACTGCCAGCTTCATGCTGCAGGAATGTGGTTGGACCTGCCTGAGCAGAGCGTACTCAACAGTCTGGCGCACTGGAGGGCGGGGCCCTTGACTTCCTGGGCCAGGACTGCCCAGGAGGGCTGACTTTCTGCATCATGCGATGTCTTGGTGCCCAGTGGGAGTGCCCAGACCAGGAACTATTCGCAGCAGAGGTTGCTGCTGTTCTGCAGTCAGGAACATGAATTCCTCAGTCCAACAGACATGTTTCCAGAGCCCACTGTGGTCAGAAGACCATGGCTGGACAACCAGGTCCGGCTGAAGCTGGTCATGAAGGGGACACATCCAGCAAAAACCACACCACTGTAGGAGACTCAAGCAGGGGTGTGTGGTGGGAGCCAGAGACAGGTGCCTGCAGCTCCACCCCTCCTCTCCAGGAAGCGCTGAGTCAAAGCCAAAGACCACCTACCTCCCTGCCCAGTCCTCCTCCCAACTTGATGGGGATCACGGGAGGGGAGGGCATCTCAGACTCTGACACCCTGCTGAACAGCTGCCAGGCAGAAAGTCTAGAGTGCCCAGGGTCAGCCACACCTGCCTCACCTGTGGCCTCCCCAGACAGCCCCACCCGTGGCCCAGGCCTTCTTTCGGTTACCACAGAGGACCAGGCTTCCTCTCACGCACTCTTGGCCCATCCCCAGCCCCGAGTGGCTGTCCGCATGCTGCCAGGCCCCTTTCACCTGGGGAGGCCTCTGCTTCCGGCTGTACCTCCCTCGGCCCTGCCAGTGACTGGCTTGGCCTCCATTCCAGCCCCCCCACCACCACAGCCTCAGGCCTCCTAGGGCCAGACCCACATTGTTCCTATGTTGGGGATTGAGAACACTGGTGGCACTCCTGCTGACCAGGGCACGAGAACAGCACAGGGAAGGGTACGCACAACTGACTGATAAGAAGACTCCTGGGGACTTCAGATGCTGCACATTTTTTTTTTTTTTGGAGACAGAGCCTTGCTCTGTCACCCAGGCTGGAGTGCAGTGGCATCATCGTAGCTCACTGCAGCCTCCAACTCCTGGGCTCAAGTGATCCTCCTGCCTCAGCCTCCCAAGTAGTAGCTGGGACTGCAGGTGTGCACCATGACGTCCGGCTAATTTTTCTATTTTTAGTAGAGACAGGATCTCACTCTTGCTCAGGTTGGGCTCAAACTCCTGAGCTCAAGCGATCCTCCTCCTCGGCCGCCCAGAGTGCTGGGAGTACAGGCGTGAGCCACCGCGCCCGGCCAAGATGCTGTACACTTTAACCCTCCCCTACAGAAGGGGCACATCCCCCTTGAATCCTGCAGCCCTGTGGATGCTGGGACCCACAGAGGACGCCAGCAGGTGCAGCGGTCCCCAGACTGGCCAAGTGCCACCAAGTGACCCCAACCCATGGCACAGACCTGAGGATTGGCCCTGTCCACAGCTGTCCACACTCACCCACAGTGTGGTGAGATATCACAAAATGTCTGTGTTAGCTGTTTAGGAGTGATTTGTTACCTGGGATGACTTTTACACAGCAGTAGATAATTGGAACAGATGTCCAACCTCACTAGAAATTAGGGAAAACCCCAATGATTTACCATTTTAACCCTTCAGATTGGCAAATGTTAAATGTTTTGACATGCATTGGGGAGGAGGTCAAAAAACAGGCACTTCCGTATCCGGATCAAACTGTAGTCCGGCATGGGGCCCTGGAGAAGAATGGGGTGGAGCTACCGTAATTTTACCGCATACCAGGAGACTCCACAGTTCTTGGAATCTCACACTATTTAACCAGGAGCGTTAAGTAGCACTGCTCATAACAGCCAACGGTCTAGGCACAGCTAAACCATCAACCGCCCAGCCTGGACCCAGCCCCCTGAATTCAGGCGAATGAGCATGGAGGCATCTAACTCCTGAAAAACACAGTATCCAACGGACCCCTGGGTAATCCCAGAGGGGCCCAGGCTCTGTGACCTTCCCAACACCCAAGCAAAGAGCTCCATTTTGCACACACACCAAGGCTCCCATGGAGGACCCTGCCAGAGTGAGCAGCCTCCAACCATTTTCCAAAGTGACTCCTGTCCTGCCCTGCCCCCTGTCTGCTCAGCAGGGTCGGTGGAGGCACAGGGTTCCCTGCCAGCATGCCTGCCCCTTCCTCACCAAAAACACCTGAAGCTGTTCCTGTGCCTTTCAGCAGCTGTCTCAGGTCACGCTAGGTGAACTCCCCAGGGGGCCAGTTTTCATGGTCAAGGCCCATGACAGTGGCCACATTTTGCCTTCTCAGATTGGCGAATCAGGCAGGGTCACAGGACGCAGTTCTGCCCAGGAAGAAGAGGGGAATCTGTGGGGTGTGTTGGGGAGGCTCCTTGCTCCTGGAGAAGGGCACACCGCATTGCTCCCTCCCGCTCTCCCAGCTGGCAGATTCGCAGCTGGAGGAGCCTGGGCCTTCAGCAGCAGGAGAGGGCCAGGCAGGACTCAGCTGGTGGTCAGCAAGGCAAAGACCCTGACTTCCTCCACCTTCTGAGTTTTAATAATTGAGCCTTATGGTAGTGACCCTGCAGCCCCAGCCCTCCTCCCCCATGTGGGGTACCTGCTCCTGGAGGTAAGCAGAGTGATACACCCTGCAGTGCCATCCAGGGTGAAATGTGTTTCCTGAGGGTGTTCAGATGCGTAACGAAAGACAAGCCAAGCACTGGTGTCTTGTCCTTGTAGGAGGTTTGGGGCTGCTTGGGTTGTGTTCCAGAGTGATGTCTGCAGCTGGGACTCCCACCTGTCCAGCAGCTCTCCCCTGCACCATCTGTACCTTGACCGCGAAGACCCCCACTCGCTCATCTTCACCCCAGAGGTCTCACGCTGGGACCACCCTGCCAGCTCCCACAAACCAGGAGCAGTCTAGCCTTTGCCACACACTTTTCCACTAAAACTGTGGCCCGGGAGCCACTCTCCCACTGTCCTATTGCCAAATCTGTGTCATGAGAAAAATAACAGCACCCACCTCCCAGGGTGCTATGAGGACTAGTGAAGCTGGTCCATGGAAAGTGGAGAGAACTCTGGGTGGCCCCCAGTGAGTCACTGTCTGCCCTGTCACCCACCCCAGTAAGAACAGAACACAGGGCAGCCCCGCCTTAGGCCCAGCCCTGGGCTAGGCCGGACCTGGGCCCAGAAATTGCTCCTTCCTCAGCTTCCTTCCATGTCAGCTCTCGAGGCAGCCAGTGTCCTCGTGGTGGAGTGCTGGCCATCTCTGTGCTCACTGCATAAGCAGACTGGGAACCCCCAGGGCAGGCCTGTGTCTACCTAGGGGGTGGAGGACCTCCCTGCTACATCTACTGACTCCTAGCAGGAGCTCAACAAGTATCTTTTGAATGAAGGAACAAAAGAACCATGGTCCCTCTTTTCCCATCCCAGGCAGGGCTGGAGGAAGCCCCACAGCAGCACCTGCACTGACACCCCCCCTCCCCCAGCAACCTGAGTAATCCACTCTCTGGCCTGTAGCAGCCCTTCACCCACTTCCCAGCCCATGACCCTGCCTGTCCCTCCTCCACTCAGACCTGGCTGGCGCTTCTACAGGTGGGACCATCCGCCTGGGCTCCCTCAGGCTCCTGAGGCCCAGCAGCCCTCCCACCCGCCACATGGAGGAAGGGGAAGTGGGGGGCTCTGACCAGCCCAGGCCATCCCTTCACTGTGGTCAGCAATGGCTGTTTGCCCCACGCCCAGCATGGGGACAACAGGACAACCAAGCCGGGCTGTGATCTCTGCAAAGGGCCTCCGTCCTGCCAGTTCTGTGGCCCCACATCCTTCGCTCTCCTCTGCCAGGATCTAGCCCCCATGTCACCTCTCACACCTTGCTGTGCCCCAGGGAAGTGTGTTTGTGCTGTCTCTGCTGCGTCCCCTGCCATAGCCACACCTGCCCCCTCAAATGCCAAACTCCAAGGGATGACACAGGAAAGGAGGCCCCCTGAGGCCAGCGCCAGACAGAAACACCTGCCACCCTAGACCCCCGCAGCCCCACACAGTGGTGAGGTTGGCGGCAGAGCACCATCACTGAGTCCCTGGCAGTGGCACTCAGTCCTCAGCAGGCCCCAGAAGTGGTGCCATCCATGGTGCAGAGGCCCAGTGGTCAAAGTCAGAGGCAAGCTTGGTGGCTGTGGTTGGGCCAAGCAGCCCAGGTGGTGCTCACAGGAAGACAAGGTAGAGAAGCCCTCAGCAGGAGGACCACACTAACCTTGCACTCAAAGCCAGGGACCAGACAGAGGCCACAGGTGCTGCCCACCCTGCCCTGAGGGCCCAAGCCAGGAAGTCTCACGCAGGGCCCTATCCACTGGAGGCAGCCACGCCTGGACGGGCAGACGAAGCCCGCACCTCCAGAGTCCCCTATCGGTGGCCACTGCAGCAACCTGATCTCCGGTCTCAAAGTCCCAGATGCCTGCATCAGCAAAGACGTTGGCCAGCGGGGCTCAGGCCAGCTCTCAGAGCCTGCTGGGCTGGGGGCGCGGCTGGGAAGAGCCGGCCCCCACAGCCTGCAAGGACGAGCCTTAGGCGGAAGGCAAGCAGGTGCCCGTGCATCCTGCTAGGAGACCCTCGCACTGCACTCCGGCCAGGAGCGTGGGTGTGCGGGAGGGGGAGCCCAGCGCAGACCACGCTCCAGGTGAGAGCCCCGCAGGTGCAGAGCGCAGCCGAACCTGCGCACCCGGACGGGGAAGGTCGGAGGCCTGCATGTATCCGCGCTCAGCAAGGCGGACAGGCTCGGGACCCCCGCCCCGGACTCCGGCCGCCCCCAGGCGAAGAGGCCAGGAAGGGGCAGAAGCGGAAGGACTGGGCCTCCCAGACCTCCCTGCCCCGCCCCAGCCGCCGCGGGCTCCACCCCGGCCCTCCCCACAGACCCGCGCCTCGCGGGCCGGCAGCCGCTTCCGGGAGGGCAGGTGCGGCGCGGCCGGCGGCCCTCCCCGCGGGGACCCCGCGCCCACCTCGGAAGGGCAGCGGCGCCCCCAGGCGCACGCGCACGGTCCCGGCCAGCGGCTCCCCGGGGCTGTAGACTACGCGGCCGTGGCTCAGGCGGATCTCGAAGAGCTGCACCCGCCCCATGCCGCGGCCTCGCCGGCCCGCCGCGCTCTGACGCGCGCCGCCCGCGGGCCCAGCGCGAAGCCAGCCTCCCCCGCCCCGCGGACCCGCCCCGGCCCACTTCCCCGGCCCTGCAGACCCGCCCCCGGCCCGCCTCGCTCCGCCCCGCGGACCCGCCCACGGCCCGGCAGACCCGCCCC